>NC_072447.2:151504015-151807045 GCF_028878055.3 Symphalangus syndactylus | reverse complement strand
TTAGCCATTCTCATAGGTTTGTAGTGATATATCATTGTGGTTTTAATTTGCGTTTCCCTGATAGATAGCGACGCTGAACATGTTTTCATATGCACATTCACCTTTCATATATCTTCTTTGGTAAAGCGTCTCTTCAGGTCTCTAACCCATTTTCTAATTGCATTGTTTTCTTATTGTTGAACTATTGTTGAGTCTCTTTATATGTTCAGTAAAGTCTTTTATCAGATATATAATTTGAAACATATTTTCACAAGTCTTTAGATTGTATTTTCATTTTCTTACAGTGTATCGCACAGCAAAATTTTTCATTTTGCTGAAGTCCAATTTATCAATTTTTCTTCTATGCATCAGTCCATTGGTCATGTCTAAGAAATCATTGCATAACTTAAGCTTACAGAATTTTTCTCCTGTGTTTTATTGTAAATCTTTCACAATATCATGTTTTACATTTAGATTGATGATCCATTTAATTTTTATAAGGTGTGAAGTTAGGTAAAATAAGATGTCTGTTTTTCCTATACGTGTTCAAATTTTGTAAAACCATTTTTTGAAAAGACTATCTTTCCTCTGTCAAAAATCAATTGAACTTATTTGTGTGGATCATTTTCTGGACATAATTCTGTTCCATCGATCTATATGTCTACCAATATCACACTGTATTTATTACTGTAGCTATATACAGATAATAGGTTGTAAAACTGCGTAGTGCGTCTTTCAACATTATTCTTTCAAATTGTTTTCACTATTTGGGTTCCTTTTCTTTTCCACATAAATTTTAGAGTTACCTTGTCTGTATCTATTAAAAATCCTGCTGGGATTTTAGTTAGAATTTTATTAAATACATAGAACAATTTTGGGAAATATTGCTAATATGTTGAGTCTTCCAATCTGTAAACATAGTTTGTCTCTCCATTTCTTTCGGTTGTCTTGTTTTCCATCAATGTTTCGTAATTTTAAGCATACAAATTCTATACACGTTTTGCTACATTTATACCTACATATTTTTTAGCTATTGTAAATGGCATTTAAAAAAAATTGTGGTTTCCAAATCTTCATTGCTAGTATTTAGAAATATGTTGGATTTTTGTGTGTTGATATTCTATCCTGTGACTTTTTTTTTTTTTTTTTTTTTTTGAGACGGAGTCTCGCTCTGTCGCCCAGGCTGGAGTGCAGTGGCGCAATCTCGGCTCACTGCAAGCTCCGCCTCCCGGGTTCACGCCATTCTCCTGCCTCAGCCTCTCCGAGTAGCTGGGACTACAGGCGCCCGCCACCACGCCCGGCTAATTTTTTGTAGTTTTAGTAGAGACGGGGTTTCACCGTGGTCTCGATCTCTTGACCTCGTGATCCGCCCGCCTCGGCCTCGCAAAGTGCTGGGATTACAAGCTTGAGCCACCGCGCCCGGCCTATCCTGTGACTTTTATTAACTCACTTATTAGTTCTGGGAGATTTTTGTGGATACCTTAGGATGCTCTACATAAGCAATCATGCCAAATAAAATAGGGGCGATATTATTTCTTCCTTCCCAATCTGTATGGTTCTTAGTTCTTTTTCCTTCTTTATTGCACTAAGACTTTCAGTAAGATATTGAATAGGAGTGGTGAAAGTAGACATTCTAGCCTTGTTTTAAATCTTAAGGGGAAAGCGTTTAGTCTTTCACCATTAAACATTATGCTAGCTGTAGGCTTTTTGGTAGATGCCCTTATCAGTTGAGGAAGTGTTTCTTGTAAATGTATATTACATTATGTCAAATGCTTCTTCTGCGTCTGTTGTTAGGATTACATTTTCTTCTTTATACTGTTAATATGATGGATTACATTCATTGATTGAATATAGAACCAATGTTATAATTTCTTTATTATTATTCCTTTTACATATAATTCTTTTTGCATATTGCTGAATTTTATTTGCTAATATTTTGTTGAAGAACTTTGCATTCATGAGGAGTATTGGTCTGTACTTTTCTTATAATTAGTTTGTCTGACTTTGGTATCACAGTCATAATGGCCTCATAAAATGAATCAGGAAGTGTTTCCTCCTATTCTAATTTTGGGAAGAGATTATGTAAAATGGATGTTATATCTTATATGAGTGCTTAATAGAATTCGCTAATAAATTTTTCATTTCTTTTTTGAAAGTTTTAAACTACAGATTCAATTTCTTTATTAACTATAGTACTATATAGATTTGTGCATTCCTTTTTAATAAGTTTTGATAGCTTGTGGTTTTCAAGGAACTGGTCTATTTAATCTAAATTGCCAAATATATATAAATAGAGTTGTTCATATGATTCCCTTACTTTCCTTTTATTGTTTCTAGGGTTTCTAGGGATATTCCCTATTTTATTTCTGATATTAATTTGTGTCTTCTCTCCTTTTTTTAATAAGTCTTGCTGTGGGTGATATCGATTTTATTGATTTTTGTTAAATTTTTTATTTTGGTTTTTTTTATTGTTTTAAATTTCATTGATTTCTGCTCTTATTTTTACTATCCTCTTTCTTCCACTTGCTTTTGCTTTTTTCATGTCTTTTAAAAATTTTATTTTAATTTTCAGGATACATGTGCAGGGCGTGCAGGATTGTTACACAGGTAAACGTATGCCATGGTGGTTTGCTGCACCTATCAACCCATCACCTAAGTATTAAGCCCTGCATGCATTAGCTATTTATCCTGATGCTCAGCCCCCCCACTGCACCCCCACCCCAACAGGCCCCGGTGTGTGTTGTTCCTTTCCCTGAGTCCATGTGTTCTTATTGCTCGGCTCCCACTTGTAAATGAGAACATGCAGTGTTTGCTTTTCTGTTCCTGCGTTGGTTTGCTGAGGATAATGGCTTCTAGCACCATCTATGTCCTTGCAAAGGGCATGATCTCATTGCTTTTTATGGCTGCATAGTATTCCATGGTGTATATGTACCACATTTTCTTCATCCAGTCTATCATTTATGGACATTTGGGTTGATTCCATGTCTTTGTTATTGTGAGTAGTGCTGTGAGGAACATACACATGTATGTATCTTTATGACAGAATGATTTATATTCCTTTGGGTGTATACCTAGTAATGGGATTGCATGGTCAAATGGTATTTCTGGTTCTAGATCTTTGAGAAATCACCACACTGTCTTCCACAATGGTCGAACTAATTTACATTCCCATCAACAGTGTAAAAGTGTTCCTATTTCTCCAGAGCCTCGCCAGCATCTGTTGTTTCTTGACTTTTTAATAATCTCCATACTGACTGGAGTGAGATGGTGTCTCATTGTGGTTTTGATTTGCATTTCTCTAATAATCAGTGATGTTGAGCGGTTTTTCATATGTTTGTTGGTCACATTTGTATCTTGAAGTGCACGCTTATTTGAGATCTTTCTTATTTTCTAAAATAAACAGAGCTGTATACTTTACTCTATGTGCACCTTTGGCTGCATCCCATAGATTTTTATATGTTGTATTTGCATTTTTATTCAGTTAAATATATTTTTAACACTTTACTGAGACTTTTTCTTTGGCTTATGGAATATTTTAAATTGCATTTTTTTGTAAATTTGTAGATTTTCCTGATGTCTTTGTACTATTGATTTCTTGTTTAATTCCCCACCCTCTTGGGACCAAAGCTGTTCCAAATGGGGAAGACTTACCCCTCTCAGAGTTCTAGGTGCTTTTGGGCCCCTGCTGCAGTGACTGTAATTTGCCACTTGGATTCAAACACAGCAGCCGGATTTGGAACCAGTTCTTTCCAATTCCAACATTTCAAATCATCCTTGACTTCTGTTTTTTTTTTTTTTTTACTATAAATTCTGGGATACATGTGCAGAATGTGCAGGTTAGCTTTGTTACATAGGTATACGTGAGCCATGGTGGTTTGCTGCACCTATCAACCTGTCACCTAGGTTTTAAACCCTGCATGCATTAGCTATTTGTCCTTCTTTCCCTCCCCTCACCACCCCCCACAGGTCCTGGTGTCTGTTGTTCCCCTCCTTGTGTCCTTGTGTTTTCATTGTTAAACTCCCACTTATGAGTGAGCACATGCAGTATTTGGTTTTCTGTTCCTATGTTAGTTTGCTGAGGATCATGGCTTCCAGTTTCATCCATGTCCCTGCAAAAGATATGATCTCATTCCTTTTTAAGGCTGCATAGTAGTCCGTAGTGTATATGTACCACATTTTCTTTATTCAGTCAATTATTGGTGGGCATCTGGGTTGGTTCCATGTCTTTGATATTGTGAATAGTGCTGCAATAAAGACACATGTTCAAGTATCTTTATAATAGAATGATTTATATTTCTCTGGGTATACATCCAGTAATGAGATTGCTGGGTCAAATGATATTTCTGGTTCTAGATCCTTGAAGAATCACCACACTGTCTTCCAAAATAGTTGAACTAATTTACATTCCCACCAAAAATGTAAAAGTGTTTCCTAATTCTCTACAGTCTTGCCAGCATCTGTTGTTCTTTGACTTTTTAATAATAGCCATTCTGACTGGCATGAGATGGCATCTCATTGTGGTTTTCATTTGCATTCCTCTAATGATCAGTGATGTTGAGCTTTTTTTCATGTTTTTTGGCCACATAAATGCCTTCTTTTGAGAAGTGTCTGTCCATATCCTTTGCCCACTTTTTGATGTTTTTTTTTTCTTGTAAATTTGTTTAAGTTCCTTGTAAGTTCTGGTATTAGGCCTTTGTGAGATGGATAGATTGCAAAAGTTTTCTCCCATTCTGTAGGTTGCCTATTCGTTCTGATGATAGCTTCTTTTGCTGTGCAGAAGTTCTTTAATTAGATCCCATTTGTTAATTTTAGCTTTTGTTGCAACTGCTTTTGGTGATTTCATCATAAAATTTTTGTCCATGCCTATGAATTGAATGGTAATGCCTAGGTTTTCTTCTAGGGTTTTTATGGTTTTGGGTTTTACATGTAAGCCTTTAATCCATCTTGAGTTAATTTTTGTATAAGGTGTAAGGAAGGGGTCTAGTTTCAGTTTTCTGCAGGTGGCTAGCCAGTTTTCCAGCACCATTTATTAAATATGGAATCCTTTCCTCATTGCTTGTTTTTGTCAGGTTTGTCAAAGATCAGATGGTTGTAGATGTGTGGTCTTATTTCTGAGGTCTCTGTTCTGCTCCATTAGTCTATATGTCTGTTCTGGTACCAGCACCATGACGTTTTCATTACTGTAGCCTTGTAGTATCATTTAAAGTCAGGTAGTGTGATGCCTCCAGCTTTGTCTTTTTTGCTTAGGATTGTCTTGGCTGTGTGGGATCTTTTTTGGTTCCATATGAAGTTTAAAGCAGTTTTTTTCTAATTCTGTGAAGAACGTCAATGGTAGTTTGATGGGAATAGCATAGCTCATAGACTAAAATCCTGTATACTATTTTACTGTACTGAATACTGTAGGCAACTGTAACAGTATGGTAAGTATTTGTGTATCTAAATGTATCCAAATATAGAAAAAGTACAGTAAAAATATGCTATTATAACCTTATAAAACCACCATCTTATATGTGGTCCATTGTTAACCAAAATATTATGTGACACGAGTGCAGTTTTTTTAAACACAAAGCCAGCTGAACACAATTCATCAGTAGGCATAATTTGCACCCCAGATTATGACTCCTGATGCAGATGAAGAGAAACTGTTAAAGATAAGCAATGATTTAACCTTGAAGTTCCTATAAGACAAGGCAAAGATGGACAAATCATGGCCTAGAGGGTCTTCAGCTGCTCACAAAAGGAAGTAGACTAGCCTATAAAGAGAGAAAACTTGTTTTTTAAATTTCAGAACTCTAAGAAAAAATTGTTGCCTAAGTCTTTGCTTAAGGGAACTTGTATGACACAATGGATAGTATACCTAACAAGAGTTTTACCTAAGAAATGTACTGATATTTTACATATGGTATCTATTATGTGGGCCCTCAGGAAAATCCAAATGCATAATGTTAAGCTATAGTTTTGTAAAGGCAGTTCCACTGGGAGCAGAGTGATAGAGACCAGGTCTGTAGCTTCCTGCTGCGCTGGTATGAAAGGAGGATAAAGCTTTGAAAATTTGGAGGAATTCCGTAAAACTGGCACTCTCGAATATCAACAGCTTCCTCTGGGTTTTTGACAGAACTGTAATGCAGATAATTCAAACTCGTGGTCCCAAGAGAGGGTTAGAAAGAATGAGAGGTGCTCTTCAATGTTGACAGAAAGAGGATCTATATCCAATTCAGCATGGAGTAACCAGAATATCACCTATAGGCTGGGACTATGCTCATCTCAAAGGAAAGCTTCATTTATACATTTGGGATGTATTATTTCTTTCCCCAGTCAACCTTTGCTGCAATATATCTGTGCATAGCACAGACACACAAGGAGCCATGATTATATCCATTCTCATGGCTTTAAATATCAACTTTATGCTCATGGCTTCCAAACTGGTATTTCTAGTCTAGACTTTTTTCCCTGAGCTGCAGACTTGCACAGTCAACTGTTTTCTTTACATTTCCCCTTGGATGTCTCATAAGCATCCTAAATCCTGCATGGCCAAAATGTAACTCTTCATTTTTTAATTTTTTTAAATTTTCAACTTTTATTTTAAGTTCAGGGGTGCATGTGTAGGTTTGTTACATAGGTAAATGTGAGCCTGAACCTTGAAGTCTGATGCTTGGGTGTGACTCCTAGGGCCATTTTTAACCAGTTGTGTGACATTGATCAAGTCATTCAAAACCTCTATGACTCAGTTTTCTCATTTGCAAAATTGGAATAATAATAACACTTTAGGAGTATTAAATGAGAGACAGCATAATAAACTCTTAGAATGGCAGCCAGCACTTAGTAGTGCATGTTCAATAAATGTTTGCTGTTATTATCCTCCCTCCTACCTTGTATTCTGTCTATTAGCAGTTTTATTCCTCTGTGAAATATACATAATACAGTTTATATTGCAGGAATATTTGGATGATTAAGTGAGATAAAGTACATACAGCATCTGAGTGTCAGATCCTCAATAAATAGTAACATTTACGGATAATTATTATTTTTGCTGAGGCATCAAGGAACAGTAAAAAGAATTTATTCATCTATTATGATTCAAGAAATATTTTTTAAGCATCTACTAAATGTCAGGCATTATGATAGACACTGGGAATGGAGTCATGATATAAACAAAGATTCCTATATCTTTGCCCTCGTGAGAGTTTATTTTCCAATGCCCAATGTAGGATTGGATTGTCCTCCATGTAGGCAGATAATCAATCAATAAGTGAAGTAAATAAGTCACTTATATAGTATGTTAGCTGGTAAAAAGTGCTACTGGGAATAATAATGCCAGGAAGGAAAATTAGGAGTTTAGGAGAGGGGAGGATGATAGTTCTAAACAGGATTGCCAGGGAAAGACTCCCTGAGAAAATAATATTTGAGTAAAAACATAACTGAAGGGAGGAGAAAACCCCGTGAATATCTGAGGAAAGAGAATTGAAGGTAGAGTGAAAAGCACTTGCTGATGCCCTGAGTAAGTCACATGGCCAGCTTGTTTGAGGAACAGCAGAGGGGATTGAGGAGAATGGTAACAAATGAAGTCAGATAGGCAACAAGGGACTAGAGCATGGAGGGCATTCTAGACCCTTGTAAAGACTGACTTTTAGTTTGAATGAGATGAAGAGCCTGTGGAAAGTGTCAGTGATGGAAAAAACATGAACATTTTGAAAGATCCATTCTGCCTGCTATACTAGGACTATACTGAAGTGGTTTGGGGGAAGAATGGAAGTAGCGAGTCTAGCTAGGAGGCTATTGCAATAAAGTGAACCAGAGAAGATGGCAGCTTAGGCCTGAGTGGTTTCAATAGAGGGAAAGAGAAGGGTTCAGCTTCTGAATATATTTTGAAGGTAGAGCTTGCATGGTTTTGCTGACTGGCTATAAGGTACAAAAAAAACAGGAGCTGGTGAGGCGGGGCCAAGATGGTCAACTAGAAGCAACAGTGATCGGAGGCTCCAATAAAAAAAATCCAAAACAGGGTCCAAATCCTGCACTGGCAACTGAGGTATCCAGGTTCTGTCATTAGGACTGACTAGGCAGTTGATGTGACCCACAGAGAGGAAGAAAGAGCAGCATCATGCAGCCGCCCACTTGAGAACCACAGAGGGCAGGGGAGCCCCACCCCCAACCAAGGGAGGTGGTGAGTGAGCATGCTACCCAGACTGGGAAATTGTGCTTTTTCCATGGAACTGTGCAACCCACAGATCGGAAGATCCCACTCAGGATCCCACACTGCTGGGGCCTTGTATCTTAACCATGGAGCCATGCAGATTCTCAACAGACACTGGGCTAGAATTGGCCTGAGCCTTCCAAGTTCCCCAAGGAAGGGGTGACCATCACTACTGCTATGGCTGCCTGCAATCTAAGCTGTCCGAGCTCCTTGGGGGAGGGTCAGCAGCCAACACCAGGGCTGCAGGGCCTCCCTGCAGGAACTACAACTCCAGCCAGGGGCCCAGGGATGAATTCTGATCTCCCTGGGCCTGGTTCCCTAGTGGGAGGGGTGGCTGTAGTCTCCACGGATCAGCAGACTTGGTCTTTCCTTCTGCTAGCTTTGAGGAATCCAGACACACAGATGAGTGGGTTTCCCCCCAGTGCGGCATACCCCCTCCACCAAAGGAGATCCAAAACGCCACATTAAATGGGTCCTGCTTCCTGAGCCACCCAACTATGTGAGAAACCCCAACAGAGGCTGTCAGACATCCTGTACAGGAGCATTCCTACTGGCATCAGGTTGGTGCCCCTCGAGGTCAGAGATCCCAGAGGAAGGAACAGACACCCATCTTTGCTGTTCTCCAGCTTCCTCAAGTGACATCTCCAGGCATGGGAGCAAACAAGATGAATAGGACCTGAAATGGACCCCCAGCAAACCACAGCAGCCCTACAGAAGAGGGACCTGAATTGAAAGAAAAACAAACAAATAAAGCAACAACAACAGCATCAACAAAAAATAGTCCCCACAAAAACCTCATCCAAGGGTCAGCATCCTCAAAGATCGAAAGTAGACAACCTGATGAAGATGAGAAAGAATCAACAACAACAACAAAACACTGAAAACCCAAAAGGCAAGAGTGCCTCTTCTCCTCCAAATGATCGCAACACCTCTCCAGCAAGGGTGCAGAGCTGGATGGAGGATGAGATGGATGAATTGACAGAAGTAGGCTTCAGAAGGTGGGTAATAACAAAGTTCACTGAGGTAAAGGAGCATGTTCTAACCCAATGCAAAGAAGCCAAGAGCCTTGATAAAAGGTTAGAGGAGCTGCTAACTAGAATAACCAGTTTAGAGAGAAACAAATAACCTGATGCAGCTGAAAAACATAGCACAAGAACTTGGTGAAGCATACACAAGTATCAATAGTCAAATTGATCAAGCAGAAGAAAGAATATCAGTGATGGAAGACTATCTTGCTGAAATAAGGTAGGCAGACAAGATTAGAGAAAAAAGAAATAAAAGGAATAAACAAAACCTCCAAGAAATATGGGACTATGTGAAAAGACTCAACATATGACTGATTGGAGTACTTAAAAGAGATGGGCAGAATGGAACCAAGTTGAAAAACACACTTCAGGATATTATCCAGAACAACTTCCCCAACCTAGCAAGACAGGGCCACATTCAAATTCAGGAAATACAGAGAACCCCACTAATATGCTCCACGAGAAGATCACTCCCAACACACATAATCATCAGGTTCTCCAAGGATGAAATGAAGGGAAAAATGTTAAGGGCAGCCAGAGAGAAAGGCCAGGCCACCTACAAAGGGAAGCCCATCAGACTAACAGGAGATCTCTCAGCAGAAACCCTACAAACCAGAAGAGTGCAGGCCAATATTCAACATTCTTAAAGAAAATAATTTTCAACCCAGAATTTCATATCTGGCCAAACTAAGCTTCTTAAGTGAAGGAGAAATAAAATCTTTTTTAGACAAGCAAATGCTGAGGGAATTCGTCACTACTAGGCCTGCCTTTCAAGAGTTTCTGAAGTAAGTACTAAATATAAAAAGGAAACACTGGTATCAGCCACTGAAAAACAGAAGAAAATATAAAGACTAATGACACTGTGAAGAGACAGCATCAACTAGTGTGCCAAATTACCAACTAGCATCATGATGACAGGATCAAATTCACACATAACAATATTACCCTTAATGTAAATAGGATAAATGCCCCAATTAATAGACACGGGCTTGCAAATTGGATGAAGAGTCAAGACCCATCAGTGTGCTTTATTCAAGAGATCCGTCTCACATGCAAAGACACACATAGCTTCAAAATAAAGGGATGGAGGAAAATTAACCAAGAAAATATAAAGCAGAAAAAAGCAGGGGTTGCAATCTCAGTCTGTGACAAAACAGATTTTAAACCAAAAAATAACAAAAAAGACAAAGAAGGGCATTCCATAATGGTAAAGGGATCAATTCAACAAGAAGAGCTAACTACCCTAAATATATATGCACCCAATACAGGAACACCCAGATTCATAAAGCAAGTCCTTAGAGACCTACAACGAGACTTAGACTCCCACACAATAATAATGGAAGACTTTAACACCCCATTGTCAATATTAGACAAGAGCACCCAGATTCATAAAACAAGTTCTTAGAGACCTACAAAGAGACTTAGATGCCTACACAATAACAGTGGGAGACTTTAACACCCCATTGTCAATATTAGACAGATGAACGAGACAGAACATTAACAAGGATATTTAGGACTTGAACTCAGCTCTGGATCAAGTGGATCTAATAGATATCTACAGAACTCACCACCCCAGATCAACAGCATATACATTCTTCTCAGTGCCACATGGCACTTACTCTAAAATCGACCACATAATTGGAAGTAAAATACTCCTCTGCAATTGCAAAAGAACTGAAATCATAACAGTCTGTCAGACCACAGTGCAATCAAATTAGAACTCGGGAATAAGAAACTCACTCAAAACCACACAACTACATAGAAATTGAACAACCTGATCCTGAATGACTCCTGGGTAAATAATGAAATTAAGGCAGAAATCAAGAAGTTCTTTGAAACAAACCAATGAGAACAAAGAAACAATGTACCAGAATCTCTGGGATGCAGCTAAAGCAGTGTTAAGAAGGAAATTTATAGCACTAAATACCCACATCAGAAAGCTAGAAAGATCTCAAATTGACACCCTAACATCACAATTAAAAGAACTGGAGAAGCAAGAGCAAACATATCCAAAAGCTAGCAGAAGACAAGAAATAACTAAGATCAGAGCAGAACTGAAGGGGATAGAGACACAAAAAACCCTTCAAAATATCAATGAATACAGGAGGAATTTAAAAAAAATTAATAAAATAGATAAACCTCTAGCTAGACTACTAAAGAAGAAGGGAGAGAAGAATCAAATAGACACAAGTAAAAATGATAAATGGGATATCACCACTGACCCTACAAAAATAAAAACTACGATCAGAGAATACTATAAAGACCTCTATGTAAATAAACTAGAAAATCTAGAAGAAATGGATAAATTCCTGGACACATACACCCTCCCAAGGCTAAACCAGGAAGAACTTGAATCCCTGAATAAACCAATAGCAAGTTCTGAAATTGAGGCAGTAATAAATAGCCTAGCAACCAACAAAAGCCCAGGACCAGATGGATTCACAGCCAAATTCCACCAGAGGTACAAAGAGGAGATGGTATCAATTCCTCAGAAACTATTCTAAACAATTGAAAAGAAGGGGCTCCTCCCTAACTCATTTTATGAGACCAGCATCATCCTGATACCAAAACTTGGGAGAGACACAACAAATAAAGAAAACTTCAGGCCAATATCCCTGATGAACATGGATGCGAAAATCCTCAATAAACTACTGGCAAACCAAATCCAGCAGCCCATCATAAAACTTATCCATCACAGTCAAGTCAGCTTCATTCTTGGGATGCAAGGCTGGTTCAACATATGCAAATCAATAAACATAATCCATCACATAAACAGAACCGATGACAAAAAACACATGATTATCTTAATAGATGCAGAAAAGGCCTTTGATAAAATTCAACATCCCTTCATGTTAAAAACGATCAATAAACTAGGTTTTGATGGAACGTATCTCAAAATAATAAGAGCTATTTATAACAAACCTGCAGCCAATATCATACTACATTGGCAAAAGCTAGAAGCATTCCTTTTGAAAACTGGCACAAGACAAGGATGTCCTCTCTAACCACTCCTATTCAACATAGTATTGGAAGTTCTGGCTAGAGCAATCAGGCAAGAGAAAGAAATAAAGCATATTCAAATAGAAAGAGAGGAAGTTAAATAGTCTTTGTTTGCAGACGACATGATCCTATATTTAGAAAACCCCATCATTTCAGCCCCCAAACTCCTTAAGATGATAAGCAACTTCAGCAAAGCCTCAGGATACAAAAATCAATGTGCAAAAATCACAAGCAGTCCTATATACCAACAATAGACAAGCAGAGAGCCAAGTCATGAATGAACTCCCAATTGACTCACAATTGCTACAAAGAGAATAAAATAAGAATACAGCTAACCAGGGACAGGAAAAATCTCTTCAAGGAGACCTACAAACTACTGCTCAGGGAAATAAGAGAGGACACAAATGAGTGGAAACATATTCCATCCTCATGAATAGGAAAAGTCAACATCATGAAAATGGCCTTACTGCCCAAAGTAATTTATAGATTCAATGCTATTCCCTAGTCTAGGAGCAATAAGCTATACAATATAGCCTAGATATGTAGCAGGCTATACCACCTACTTACACCTAAGTTTGTGTAAGTAGACTCTATGATGTTTGCACAACGATAAAAATTCCCTGATGAAATATTTCTCAGAACATATCTCCATCGTTAAGTGACTCTAGTTCATATCCTTATTGTTAAATGACTCATGAACACACATAGCTTTTGAGCATATATATATATATATATATATTCATCAATTCCACAGGCCCTACTTATCTCAATTGTCTCAAACCTGGCCCCACGCATTTATTTTACTTGCCTGGCCCCTTTAGGCATCCGCGTTTGGAGTCTGACCCAGATCTTCCCATATAATCCTTTTTTTCTCCCTTTAACTCCTTAATACTTGGCCCTTCTATTTTTTATTCTTGTTTAATAATTTTGTTTTATTGTATTGGTACTAAGATATATCATACTTAGGCTGTCTAAAATCCTTCTGGAGAAATAGATGGGGCATAAAGATGTAACACACTGATTGTCTCTCCACATATACTGTATTCCCAAGGTTAATTATTTAAGAGTGTCTGCTTTGATCATATTACCAAATGACATTGTGTTAGAATGCACATCAAGGCTCAGCCAGTAAGCATGTTCAGAGTTCACAGAGTCAAGATTTGCCAGAGATTGGATGGAAATGTTGGAGCCTAATTCCTTGGGAGGATGACCAGATGGTGGGGTGGGTGTAGTTTAGAGTGAAAGGTACTCTTCTTAAGGATTGTATTATGTAGCGTGAGAACGAAGATTAAAATTTATTAGCTTCAGTAAGATCCTGTGCCTTCTGGAAAATGGTCAATTGGTGAAAATATTGACCGTTACTGTGTCATGGTGGGCCACCTTATTTTTTCCCCTGGACCTTTCTGCAAATTGTTCTCCATGTTAAGCTGCTCATCACATCTGTCCCCCTTTTTCTTCTACGGATATTTTTCTACATTATTTTAAAGGGTAAGAAAACAGGAGGCTGCTGTCAAATTAGGGAACTTCGTGAAGTGGGTAGTGAATAGCCCCTGGATTAGAAGGCTAAAAGAAGGATTTAGAATGATTTGTGAGTCATTGATTTCCCTTTTTTCTAGTTACTGGGGATCAATGAGGGATTTATTTACAACGTGTACCCCACCCACTTCACACATGCTTTAGAGGTGGCTAAGTCCAACTGCTCAGTGTTGGTAGGCATGTTAGAGGTCATATGCTGCAACCTGTACATAATATCTGAATTATCTGTCAATTGTTATCCAGCTTCTGTTTGAATGTTTCAAATGATAGTGAATTCATTACCTCATGAAGCATGAGTCCTATTGTGGCATATCTCTAAATGTTCAGTGTTTCTTATGTCAAATTAAGATCTGTGTGAAGTAGTGGATAAGGAGCAGGACAGAACTAATGTCAAGATTCAGTCTTCCTTCATTTGACTCTGGGGAAGCCACTTTGTCTCTCTGAGTCTGTTTACCAACTATAAAAGAAGAATAATACCTTGTTTTGCAGATTGGACCCTACTTCATGGGTGGTCTGAGGATTACATGAGACCATGTATGGAAACCGTAGGTCCCTTGCATGGCGCGTGAAAGGAGCTCAACAATGTTTGGTTAAAAATGTTTTAAATGTAGTTTTAGCTATTCCTTTGGTAGTCTAGAGAATATGTACAATCTCCTCTCCTCATGATGTCTTCACTAAAATAACTGAAAATACCAGCTATATTCATCTAGAGCCATTGCCCAACCAACAAAAAGCCTGGCCATCTCTAAAGGTTTTCCCATGCTGTGAGTTCAGACCCTTCTCTCTGATTGCCATTCTCTGTACTTGCTTTACTTTGTTAGAGCAACCCTGAAAGTGTGGGGCCCAACCAGCGTCCTCACACTTCATGCAGAAAAGCCTACTCATTAACCAGCATCCCTCTGCCCCAGCCGCAGCCCAAGCTTATGAGGCAACCCTTCTACAGAGCCCCCATTGCTTTGTTGAAAAGCTCTTCCGTCATATTATGTCTTGTAGCAAGGAAGACGGCCTGGATTCTCAAGGGACAAACCACTTGCCAGAATATCTTTAATTTTAATACTTCAATTACCCTCTAGTGTCTCTTCATGGTCACCATCAGTTTGTGCTAATTTCTTGATTATTCTGCCCAGGCAGTAGTAGAAGCTGATCTTCTCCTGAGTTCTCAATTTTCATATTTCTTAACTGTAATTGGCTTTTATCAGACTCCAGATGCTTCTCATCAAAATGCAGTTTTTAAATTGCAGACCTATTGGAAAATGGAGGGGCCATGGTCCTAAGCAGCCCAGGATATGGAGGCCCTATGGAAATGAGCTATTCACCAGTAGAAACCTGGCTAAATTTGCATGGGTCAGTCCTTAAAAAGGGCATGAAACTGGTAAAAAACCTGAGATCAGAAGATAGGCCACTTTCCTCTGTCCTTGGCTGGCTGGGTGACCTTAGGTAAGACTTTCTCTTCCTATGCAGGTGAAGATTAACAACCGCTTTACTTGCCTAAAATGTTTTTGTGTGAAGGCAAACATGAATTTATTGATGAAGATATGCTTTGAAAAGCACAAGTTCTGTATTTATGCCAGGCTTGTATGACATTAATAATCACCATTCTAATACCAGATGGGCTGGTTGTAAGTGGGACTACAATCTTTGTGCATAAAAATAGACCATTGGTCATGAGACTGGGGCCTCAGGTGATTTGGGTTAGCCCCAGGATGTTATTATGGGTCTGGGGTCCCAGACATGGACTCCTTGACAGCAGCTTGCCCCTTTTAGTCTTCTCTTTGCCAGGCCTGCCTCACTAGTATGTTTGCGGTAATAACCTGTGCTCTAATCCTTACTGTAACACAAAATTATTAACCTGCCACTGGCCCCAGCCAAGGCAAAGCCACACTTACCGTGTCTAGAGCCTGAGCCCAGATGTTCCCCTCCCACTGCCAAGGCCCATTCCTCTGGCTGCTTCATCAGTGTGGAGCACCTTCTCTCTGCTTTCCTCTGTCCTGGTTCATGCTGCACCCAACACACCTCTCCAGTTTCATGATGTGGCCCAACTGGGATAAACCATACAATTTCAGAACTTCCATGTGACATCTCTATACTATGTAATACTTTATACTCTACCTAGTATTTTCACGTATGATATTTCAAGTGTGAAACAATATCTAGTAGTCTTCAGAACTAGGCATACATAATGCTAACTTCTAGAAAAAGCTCTTAGTAATGAAAGTGTCAAATTCCCTTTGCCTTTTGATACGCTAAGCAGACCCCACTAGCAGGTTTCCATAAGACCAACAAATGCTGTGCTGAAGTTTTCGGTAGGCAGAAGGACGATGCTCCCAGAGATGTTTGTTATACTCACCTCAAATCAGACTGAAGACAAATTAACTGGATTTTTATGACAACTCAGGGCCTCTGGGTTTCAGGAGAGCTTTTCCAGCTGTTCCCAATGGGCAGAGAAGGTTACACTAGCAAACGGGCTACAACACTCAGGTCTGTGTTGCATTTTTCCTCCCTAAGTCTTTGTTTCAATACCATATGCAACTGGTTTTGCTGGAGCCATGTTTATTTTCTTTGTCCCAAACCTAGCTATTGTAAAATTCTCTGAGGTTAAAAAAATGCAAGACAATAAAACCTTAGGGGGAAAATACAGGCCACTGGCTCAGAGAATGTATGTGTGGGAGGCATTCTAGGGCCTCAGCTACTCTGAGTCACACAAGTTGACCTTTGGCACAGGGTCCCTGGGTGGAGAAGTATTATCTTCCACATAGATCCCTACTGAGACTGTGGATTATTTCTTAATCCAGAGTGTGGGTTGGGGCAAATTATGAGCCTATGATGCCCATATCTCAGTTGAGAAGGATGAGGCATGTGTCAAGTTTCCATGGCAGCACTTTGAGCTTGGAGAGCTTGTAAGCCAGATTTACAGTGGCAAGGCCTTTGCCTGAACCCAGGAATTCATAAGCCCCAGAGGAGTTTTCAGACCTCCAGGTAATTTTGAGCATTCTTTGATGCTGAAAAGTAATGCATGTTACACATTCTACCCCAAGATCCATTATTTATGCAAAGTGCCATTCTTGGTACAGCAGAGAGAGCGTTATCATACAATGAGATTTTTCTGTGGCCCTTTCATGTCTGGTAACATAAAATTTTTCCTTAAATTCAGATTCAAGTTCTAACTTCATTTACACATTATTGAAAGCATTACAAAGCATAAATCAGTTCAACTTTTAAAGTTCCTGTGTGATATTTTGAGAGCATCCAAATTCCCCTGCTTGTCTGGACTCTTTCCCACAGCTAGTGGCAGGCGAAATAACTGTGGAGAAAAAGCAGGTTTTCAGCGGTGGCTCAGATTACTCTGTCACCCTTCCTACATGGCAGACAGGCCCCTGCTGACATGGAGAATGAAGACAAGAAAATTACTTCATTACAGTGTGTCCTGATCAATTACAAACGTCTAGGAGTCAGGTCTGTCCATCTGCTGCTCTGGTCTGGCCCTGGACATAACTCTGGGTCATGAAAACAAGGATTGTGTTGCCTTAGGCCCCAGGAATTAGCAAGTGAGAGAGGTTTTCAAATCCCCAACCAGAGTTGTTCTTCTGCTGTATGTTCCTATTGTAGTCAATGTGTTCCAGCTGGACGGCCTCTGGAAATCATCTAATTTACTCGTTCATGATCCAAAGGTCCAGAGAGGGTGAGTCGCTTGCTCAAGCTCACAATGTAAGTTCATAGCAAAGTCAAGCCTAGATTTGAAAGAACATGTCAGGTATCAAACATTGGGACCCTAAGTGATGGCAGTGAGGTTTAGTTTTATCAGTAAATGTTTCCCTTCACTCTTTTCCAGCAACCAGTGTCGCCAGATTCTCTAGAGCTCACCTCTTTGATGATGGCTGATATATCCTAGGATGTAGGAGCCTGGCTTCCTGGGGAGTCCAGGTTTATGTCAGTTGTCCCCAGATCATTATTCTTAACATCAAGTGCTTTCTAAGTACTTTATGTTTATTCCCTCACTCAATTTTTATAGCCCTATGAACTAGGTTCCACTCTTTTCATCAAGGCTTAGAGAGGTAAAGTAACTAACCGGAGGCCACACAGCTATTAGATGGTAAAGCTGAGACAAGAGACAGGAGGTCTGGCTTCAGAGCCCACCTTTTAAATCACTATACTCTACATGTCCACTATCCCTTGCCTGAAACTCTTGGAGCCAGGTGTGGTTCAGAGTTTTACAAATTTCAAATTTTAAAAAGGCAATAAAGTGCATATATTGTGTATTACATAATACTAGGGCAGCAACTTCTAATCAAACAAATGATGTTTCTGCAGTAATAAGTAGGATTATTCACATTATGAATCTGGCACCTGCCTTCTGAGAGGGGTGTACATCACTCTGGGTTTAACAGCATGGTGGTGTATTCCTTGATACCACCATTTTTGGTCTTCCAAAATTGAAAGTTTGATTTATCTTGCCAAATGTATGAGTGGCATGGATAAAAATGATTACTCACATGTGGATAGAGGACAAAGACTTGTCGCTTCATGGCTGCGTGTAATTCTCACAACAGCCCTGAGATGGACATAGGCCCCTCGCAACCTCAGAGCACCTTGGCTGGAGAGTTTTTGGGGATACTCTGAAATATTATATTATTCATAGAACCAAGAACAAGTAAATTTAAACCGCTAAATTCCTACATTTTGGGGAGGCATGCTTAGTGGTTTATTACTTAAATTATTTCCTAAAGAATATCTATTAAATTCAGGACATTCAGCGTGTAGTTGAATTTTTAGATTTTTAAATGGTAGAAGAAACTATGTGGATATTAAAAGATTACAAATAGATCTGAAAAATAGTGTTACCGAGATGACAAAATAAAAACACCTGTAAACAGAAGAAGAAAAAAAGATTGCAAAATATACTTCGATTTTACTCAAACCGGAGTAAAAACTAATGAAAAGCTAAATACAATGTAGACAACTGTAAAGAACAAAATTTTCCTGAGCAGACAACAAATGAAGAATCATGTCTTTAGTGAAGAAATTTATATAGAAAGGTGACTTACGTGAAGTAGGTATAAAACTAATGCAACACTTAAAGCATTTTTGTCTACTCAAAACTAAGGGTATAGTTTTAAAAATCCAGTTTGTGATACATCATTACAGTCTAATTATAACACATGAAAATAAAATGCTAGATATGCTCATCCAAAGAGGCTGTCTCTATAGGCTTTTTGGTAAGAGGGGCCATATGAGTAGGAGGAGTGAACATGCCACTCTAGCCTTCAACATATCCCAAGAGATCCTCAAGCATGAGACACCTACCACTTATACATGGCATCATCTGCAATCCACGGCAATTTAGCTCTCAGAAAATTTTTTCTGAGGACATAGGAGTGCAAGGTTGAAATCACTATTTTTACAAAGTTAACAACCAATGCCTTACACATATTTGAGACTGAATAGTAGCCAAACTAGGCTCTTCTGTTCTCCTATCCAGAAAGTCCTTAAAGCAATGGAATAATTTTCCAAGATCATGAGGCCAGCCCATGCAGAATTGAGACATACCTTTAATGTCTTCTCCAGTCCAAGCCTCATTACTACAGGACCAGGCATCTATGTTATGGTTTTACTTTTGTCAACATTCTCACCTGTTATTTCTACTTTTAACACAGTATTGGCCCTGTGATATATAAGACAAGCATTATTATTCCCATGCTGCAGATTAAGGAAATCAAGATCTAGAGAAGTTAAAGCACTTACCTGAGATCCAAGCAGTAAATCTCTAATGTAAATCTTAGGCTGAAGCTCTTTGCACTCTACTATATTCTTTTGATTTGCACTTTAGACATGTGTCTCTGATCTCCTAAGGGTAGAGCAAGACTAGGACTCTGGTGGATAGATGCATGGAAATGGTGTCTGGTCACTGACTCTTAGGGCCATAGGTCTACTGCAGTGCCTTCCTTGCATATTGTCCTTGCTTAACAACTACTTTTCATTTTCCCTTTTCTTTGAAGGAGAGTTCAAATGTTTCAATGCTTGCTCATTAAAGCCATTCATCTTTTACCTCATAAAATAACAAACTATACTAGCAGGGTTATATCTTTCTTGTCTTTAGGGTTAACCATGTAACTGGAAAATTAAAATTATTTTTTTTCCTGATCAATTCATAATAGTGTCAGTCCTTCAAAATCTCTTCATGGTCTCCTCAAGCTGACACCTCCAAATTTACCACTTATACAGTCCAGCTGTCTTTTGCTTTTGATAAAATGACTTAGCTACAAAAATTAAAAAAGATTGTTACATATTTTGATTGAAATCTGAAGAAATGGATTCCTTTAGTACTAGTTGGGGCTTTCCAGAGAAATAGAGTCAATGGGATATATTTAGAAATATAGAAAGAGATTTAGTGTGCAGAATTTGCTCGTGTAATTATGGAGTCTGAGAAGTCCCGCAATCTACTGTCTGCAAGCAGGAGACCATAGAAAGCCATGGTATAGTTACAGTTGAAGCCGCCCGAAGGCCTGAGAACCAGGGAGCCAATGGTGTGAGTCCTATTCCAATTCCAAAGACCTAAGAATGGGGAGTGGGTATAAATCCTACTCCAAATCGAAAGGCCTAAGAACTGGGGAACAATAGTGTAAGATCTGGTTCAAGTCCAAAGGCTGGAAAATAAAAAGCACCCATGTCCAAGGGCAGGAGAAGATGGATGTCTCTGCTTAAGCACAGAGAGTCAATTTGCCCATCCTCTGCCTTTTTGTTCTATCTAGGCTCTCTGTAAATTGGATGATGGTCACCCACAATGCTGAAGAAAATATTTTTACTAGGCCTAGCAATTCAAATGCTAGTCTTTTCTAAAAATACACACTATATTAGCTCCTTTTCACATGGCTAATAAGGACATACCCAGTACTGGGTAATTTATAAAGAAAAAGAGGTTTAATGGACTCACAGTTCTACATGGCTTGGGTGGACTCACAATCATGGCAGAAGGCAAAGAAGGAGCAAAGGCATGTCTTACATGGCAGCAGGCAAGAGTGTGTGTGCAGGGAAACTGCCCTTTATCAAACAATCAGATATTGTGAGACTTATTCACTATCACAAGAAGAGCATGGGAAAAACCCTCCCCCATATTTCAATTACCTCCCACTTCCACTGGATTCCTCCCAGGACACGTGGGGATTATGGGAACTACAGGTCAAGATGACATTTGGATGGGGACACAGCCAAACCATATCAGTTCACCCCTGGATGCTCCCAAACCTCATATCCTCACATTTCAAAACCAATCATGCCTTCTCAGCAGTACCCCAAAATTTTAACTCATTTCAGCATTAACTCAAAAGTCCAAGTCCAAACTCTCACCTAAGACAAGGCAAGTCCCTTCCAGCTATGAGCCTGTAAAATAGAAAGCAAGTTAGTTACCTCCTAGAGACAACGGAGGTACAGGCATTGGGTAAATGTTCCCAGTCCAAACAGGATAAATTGACCAAAACAAAGGGACTACAGGCCCCATGCAAGTCCAAAATCCAGGGGGGCAGTCAAGTCTTAAAGCACCAAAATGATCTCCTTTGACTCCATGACTCACATCCAGGTCATGCTGATGCAAGAGGTGGGCTCCCATGGCCTTGGGTAGCTTGGCCCCTGTGGTTTTGCAGGGTATAGCTCCCCTTCCAGCTGCTTTCATGGGCTGGGGTTGAGCATCTGTGGCTTTTCCAGGTGCATGGTGCAAGCTGTTGGTGGCTCTAACATTCTGGGGTCTGGAGGACAGTGGTCCTCTTCTCACAACTCCACTAGGCAGTGCCTCAGTGGGGACTCTGTGTGGGGGCTCCTACCCTGCATTTCCCTTCTGCTCTGCCCGAGCAGAGGTTCTCCATGAGGACTCCACCCCTGCAGCAAACTTCTGCCTGGACACCCAGGCATTTCCATACATCTTCTGAAATCTAGGTGGAGGTTCCCAAACCTCAATTCTTGACTTCTGTATACCCACAGGCTCAACACTACATGGAAGCTGCCAAGACTTGGGACTTGTACCCTCTGAAGCCACAGCCTGAGCTGTACTCTGGCTTCTTTTAGCCATGGCTGCAGTGGCTGAGATGCAGGACACTAAGTCCCTAAGCTGCACAAAGCGGGGGAGTCCTGGGCCTGGCTCATGAAACCATTTTTCCTTCCTAGGTTTCTGGGCCTGTGATGGGAGGGGCTGCCATAAAGGTCTCTGACATGCCCTGGAGACATCTTCCCATCGTCTTGGTGATTAACATTTGTCTCCTTGTTACTTATGCAAATTTCTGCAGCCAGCTTGAATTTCTCCCTAGAAAATGGATTTTTCTTTTCTACTGCATCGTCAAGTTGCAAATTTTCCAAACTTTTAGGCTCTGTCACCTCTCGAACGCTTTGCTGCTTAGCAATTTCTTCCACCAGATGCCCTAAATCATCTCTCTCAAGTTCAAATTTCCACAGATCTCTAGGGCAGGGGCAAAATGTCACGTCTCTTTGCATAGCAAGAGTGACCTTTACTCCTGTTCTCAACAAGTTCCTCATCTCCATCTGAGACCACCTCAGCCTGGATTTCATTGTCCATATCACTATCAGCATTTTTTGTCAAAGCGATTCAACAAGTCTCTAGGAATTTCTAAACTTTCTCACATCTTCCTGTCTTCTGAGCCCTCCAAGTCTCTAGGGAGTTCCAAAGTTTCCCACATTTTCTTATCTTCTTCTGAGCCCTCCTAACTGTTCCAACCTCTGCCTATTACCCAGTTCCAAAGTCACTTCCACATTTTCAGGCATCTTTACAGCAGCACCCCACTCTACTGGTACCAATTTACTGTATTAGTCTGTTCTCATGCTGCTAATAAAGACATATCCAAGACTGGGTAATTTATAAAGAAACAGAGGTTTAATGGACTCATAGCTCCACATGGCTGGGAAGGCCTCACCATCATGGTGGAATGCAAAAGAGGAGGAAAAGCACATCTTACGTGGGGTCAGGCAAGAGTGTGTGCAGGTGACCTGCCCTTTATAAAACCATCAGATTTCATGAGACTTATTTACTGTGACAAGAACAGCACGGGAAAAATCTGCCCCCATGATTCAATTACCTCCTACTGAGTCCCTTTCATGACACGTGGGGAATATCAGAACTACAATTTAATATGAAATTTGGGTGGGGACACAGCCAAACAATATCACACACACACACCTAGAAATAATATTTAAACAGCTATCTGGGCATCTGTTAGTCCAGTCAGCTTGACACATATAATCAGCTATCTTAGTTGCTTGTGCTTTTGTTGTCATATCTTAGAAAATGCTGGGTCAAATTGTAGGTGAGTTTTACATTGCCATGGATAGTGCCAAATCAATCTCCAGAAAGATGATCTCTATTTATACTCTCACTAACAGCATAAAAGAGGTCATTTTCTTACTCCCCCTCTTATCCACACCAAGTATAATATAGTGTAGTGTGTTGCCAATGTGATAAGTAGAAAAATGGTATTGCATTGCTTTGATGTACATTTCTGTATTTTGGGTTGAAACTGAGCATATATTCTTATGTCCACTTTAAGAGAACCATCTATTTTGGTACTGTGGTTGTTAGGTTGAGTTAGTTTGGATTTGGATAAGTGTGGGTGATTCCAGGCAAAGATGGCCCTTGGGTCATTGCATTAGCTGTGCATAGGAACTCCAAGGGCCTGAGAGAACTGTTTGTCACCTCTGTTGGCCTGAGCATGTTGACGTCCTGTCACAACACCACAGCATGTGCCCATTCTCCTGCCTCTGGTCCCAAGTGTCAGTACTCAGCTAAGAGGTGAAATAAATGACCTGAATTTCCAACTTTGCCATTTACTTACCATGGGACTGTGGGCCAGTCACCCACACTTTTCTAACCAGAGGCAAGAAGCCATTAGGACTTCTCATTTTGGCATCCCATTACAGTTAGAGTAACCAGATAAAATACAGAATACACAGTTGAATTTGAATTTCAAATGAATAATGAATAATATTTTAGTACGGCTATGTACCATGTAATATGCTAAATTATTTTTACTAAGTTTGGCAACACTGGCTACAGTGCCAATTCTAGATATATGGTATACTTTTCCATTATCCTTTCAGTCTCTCTGAGCCTCAGTATTTTCCTCCGGAATATGGGACTAATAACATCAGCCCTGAAATCCTCATAATGCTGTTGTAGGGATCAAACAGGATAAAGCATATGACATCATTAAGCAAATTATAAAATGCTTTCCAAATGTTAGATGGCAGCATGAATGCTTATAGTTTACATAAAACTGGCATTATGGAGAGGCTTCCCAAATGAGAAACCCTCTTTTGGGAAGCCTCTTTCTCTCTTTGTCCCTACCAAAATATGTTGAGAGGTTGTTTTGGAAAATGTGGATTGCATCTCAGAGACGGTGGTGGCATAGAATGAGTCACCATTATCTTCTCCAATGCAAACATAACAATGTTTCATATTTTGCACTAAATAAGCACTTGGGTTTAAATATAACTCTTTCTGTTAAATCGATATTTTAAAAAATGTCTGCATGGGGTAATTATTTTTCCTAAAGAGTGCCAGGAATACATTGCAGCCTCCTTCCTGCTTAACAGTGTGTAGTAATAAAAGGTCTATCACCCTCAGAATGCTTATTATGGTGACAAATCACTTGGAGAAGGGGGAAATGATTTAGTACCTGCTCAATTCCATTTATTCAGATTCTGCACATTCCAAATCTGAAGCATGCAGCCCTGTGTGGAGGGCAAGCAGGAAGCAGTGGTTTAGGTGAAAGGTATTGGGTCAGTTTTCCACCTGGATATTGTTTCCAAATTGTAGCCAAGCAATTAAATTTTTTATTACTGAAGTTTGATCGTCTCCCTCTTGCCACCACCTCTCCCCAAATAGCAATTCTCTTGTCTTCCCATTGAAGTGAGCCCTGCTGTAACTTTAAGAGCATGAAAGAAAATGTTGGGAGGAGGTCAGTGTGCAGGGCACCCAGCAGGTTTGATGTGTCAGTGGATAAATGATGGGATCACATCTGGAACAGTTTGGTGAATAAATAAAATGTGAAACCTCATATATCACTGCCCACCTTCCAATCTGTAAGGGAAAGAGCAAATAAATTCTCTAATGACCTTGTAAAGCACATAAAAGATATTGAATAAACTCTAGAAATTTTGTGGCAAAAAGCGTCCATATTAAATAACAAACTTTAGAGTGAGAAAATACTTGAAATACGGGATGAGTCTTCCTCATGAAGTGCCGTTTTATTTTATGTGTTATTTATTAGTCCACATTTACATAGCTCCAAATAATATAACTTAGATTATAACGCAGTTTTACAGAAACACTTTTCTTTCAGATAAATTCCCAGAGGAGTTTTATATTTATGCCTAGAAAATAGTTGTTCTCTATTTTTATGGCTTTGCCTGCCACAAGATTCTGCCATCTCCAGCCATCATTAGTTTGTGCATTTTTTCCCGTGCCGTTCACTTTGGGAAATCTTGGGGACAACACAGGTACAGGGAATTCTATCTGCCAGATATTAATCAGAATTGGGGTGCAGCTGAGTGCTCCTTGGGACAGGTTTAGGAGGAAGAGGAGGCCAGAAGTGACTTGTCTTGGATCTGTCAAGGTTCTATCACACATATTATTTACTTTCAGGGGTCATCTATGTACATTTCATATTAAGGAGCAATTGACAAGCAGGTGGTATCCTGGCCATTGCCCCTGGAGGACTGGATTGTTGTCTCAGTTCTCTCCCTAACTTTCTGTGTGATCTCAAACAAGCTTCTTCTCTCCCTCTACTTCCTCATCTGAAAAATACATGAGGAGTGGGCCTTCATGCACTCCAAAGGCCCTCCCACCTCTGGCATTTCTTGAGTCTCTGATTTGTCAGGGTGAACAGGAAGAAGCTGTCTGACCAACAGGTGAGTGCGATCATGGTACCGAGAGACACAGGCAAGTGGAAACCCTTCCCCAATTCCTTTGATGATTATAAAAGAGAAGAGAAGCTTTTTATAGCCAAATCTTGAGCTTTGCAGTTGTTTTTAAAAAGTCACATCTTCAGTCAGCTCTGTGGGCAGATGTAGCAATTCAGAGCAATGGCCACAGTTCAATCCATGTGATGCATCGTTAATGAAGGCAGGGTTGCTTTGGAGGGTCTGACCAAACTTTACAAGTGTTCAACCAGTATTGTATCATGCCAGGTCTGAAAATAGGGGAGCCAGCTGCCCTCCCTGTCTCATTCCTCATGTGATACCTTGGGGCCACTTCTTTTGCAGTTAAATAAGCCTGATTGAGGCTGACCATTCCAGAAGCCTGGTTCAGGCCCTTGGAGAATAACATAGTTTGTTCACTTTTCCTATCTTATTTCATTCCTCTCTGTCCAACCAGGATGACTGATCCACAGGAAAGCTGCTGGCTTCTGGGTCTCCTCACTGTTGCTGTAGAAGGACTTCATATTGTGATAATGACGCTCATGGTCATAGCTCTTAGTGACCTTCTCTTTTGCATGTATTGACAATATCTGCAAATACTTTGTTAAGGATGCAATTAGGCAGTTGTTTCCCCAAATGAGAAATGGTCAGCTAGCTCTCATAATTGCTCCAGCAGTTGAGTATTTACAGGTATATTCTGGCCATCTCTAGCATCAGACTGCCTTGGGAGAGAAAGTTTAACAGGGACCTTTTAATGATATGTCCCTTAATTACTTTGTTGCTCATTTTATGTGCTCCTAAGTGAGAAATTCTTAGAATTACTTCAGCCCATTTTTCCCTTCTGTGATCCCAGCGACTGTGTGTTCCAGAACTTTTGGAGTGGGGACATACACTCTGTTGCTAGTTGGTGAGTTTGTGATCTGAGTATGAAAAGCCAGCTCTCTGCCTTCCAAAAGCAGTTGTAGTGGGGGCAAGATCTTTCTTTGTCCCTCAGCTGTTGTTGGCTCATTACCATCTTTCTTCTGTGTTTAGTTAGGAAAGAGGGTAAAGTTGAAATCCAATCATGGGAAGAACTGATTTCAGGTCCATTTTGGGGCATGTCATTAGACACACATTTGGAGATTTAGAAGAGAATGTCATTTATTGGTGAGACAGGATTTGGCTGTTGTCCTCCCACCTAGAGGTTAACCTTGTCTGAATGAGAGCACTGTTCACTATGTGGCAGGTAGTCTTAACCTGTATTGGTACCCTGGCCCCTTTGGTGGTCTGGTGAATCCTATAGGCCCATATCAGAAAATGGTATTTAAAGGAATATAATAAAATAAATGAGGTTACAAAAGACACAAATAATATTGAAATATAGTTATAAAATGTTTTTACAAACAAATTTGTAATACAGTAAGATATGTACTCCTTGCTATGAACAAGTACTATAATTTTAGAGTAGTGAGTATAAATGACATTTTGAGATATGTTCAATAACTCTAATCTAGATACAGATTTGCAAATATCTATAATTTATCTTGATAACATGTCAAAAGTACTGCTAATACTGCTGTGGTTTATTACCTATATTCATTAATTAGGGGAAATTCTAAATCTACTTAGAAGTTGGTGAAATTAACAACATAACTTTTTTCCAATCCAAGTTCACAGTTTGCAGGTCAAGAACCCCTGCTAGAAGAGGACAGGCCCTGAGCCAGGTGGCAGGAGTCTAGGCTGCTAGTTCCCTCCTTTTTCTCTTCTGAGCAGTGTGGTCTTATGGAAGAGAGCTGCTCCCCCAGGGAACATCCTTCCTGTACCTGCAAACTTTCATTCTTTTTCCAGCTCTGCCAATCATTTTCTATGTGACTGAGGTTAAATCACTTATTCAATTTGAACTTCAATTTTCTCAATTGTGGAAAGAGACGGGTGGGTTAGATAATTTCTTGAGATCTCTTCCAGTTGTAATATTTCTGATTCTATGACACCATTGAAAAACTTCAGTCATATCAATTCTGGGAAAAGCAGATAATCTGGCATTCCGTGGTTTTGGGTTAAGAGCACAGCTTTTCTAGTTACTAATTTGTGATCTTGGGCCAATTACTTGACCTGCCTCAGCCTTAGTTTCCTTATCCATAAATTGGGTGAAATAATAATATCTACTTCATGGAGTTAATGTGAAGAAGCATCAACCAGAGAAGGTTTTTTGTTTTTTTTTTTGAGACGGAGTCTCGCTCTGTCGCCCAGGCTGGAGTGCAGTGGCGCAATCTCAGCTCACTGCAAGCTCCGCCTCCTGGGTTCACGCCATTCTCCTGCCTCAGCCTCTCCGACTAGCTGGGACTACAGGCGCCCGCCACCACGCCCGGCTAATTTTTGTATTTTTAGTAGAGACGGGGTTTCACCGTGGTCTCGATCTCCTGACCTCGTGATCTGCCCGCCTTGGCCTCCCAAAGTGCTGGGATTACAAGCGTGAGCCACCACGCCTGGCCCAGAAAGGTTTTAATTGGTTTATGTATTTCTCATCTGGTCCATAAAGGACTTGAGAGGGCTTGATGATGCATACCCAGTCCAGCATGTGACTCATAGTAGGTCCTCAAAAAATGACTCGGATGATCGTTAGACAGTGATGTCCCATTTTTTTGTTTTAATTAGTTCCTTCAGAGCTGGTGTCATGAATCAGGCTGCCACTGAGAAGAGGTACCATACATTGGTTCTAATCACCACCATCCACCTGTGTTAACAGCCTTGTTTTTACAAGTGAAAAACTGAGGCTCCAAAGTTCAAAGATTCACTTCTCTCTACCTTTCTCTCTCTCTTCATCTCTCCTTCTCACCAGAATAGGCACTCTGGCATTTTCCTTTAGTATCTTAACTTCGTGATAAAATGTCAAAGCTAATTTTATTCTCTTCATTTCTGTTAAAAGCATCACAAAGAGTTAATATTTTGGAAAAGCAAAAAATGTAGGTTAGCAGACAGCCAAATTTTGAGCTTCCTCATGGCTTCCTTTTTCAGGTAAAATGTGGAACTGGCTATCAAATGAGATAAATGGTGGCCTGATTCATGAAATTATTATTGAAGGCATCACGAAAATTTAGCAATTATTTTTAAAATTAAAAAAATGCTCTCTAAGATCATGATAGTTGTTAATGTGCTTCCTCATTTCCAGATCCTGGTGTCAGGAGTGCCCATTTGTTTTGTTTTGTTTTGTACAGCATAAAAATTTGAAGAAAATACAAATACCCAATAAGGAAATTTGGATTCAGCTAATGTAATGCCTACATAGGAAGACCAAAAACCTAAATGGAGTGAGTAATTTTCATATCTTGTTGGTTTTTAAAATCCTCAGGAGCACTCTTTCCATTGCAGAATGGGCTGATTACTAGAGACCTATGGCTAGCCTAGCACTGGGAGCCCTGGGCCAGTTTGCACATTGCCTATCTTCCTAAGTAGATTGCTAAGGTTCACATCTTATAGGTCCTCCTTCACACCCCCTCAGCCCAGGAGAAAGACCCCTCTGACCTTAGACCTTAGGATGACTGTCACCATCACCATTATTGACCATTGCTGGACCATTAGCTGGACCATCCCCATCCTATCTAAGTCCCTCTTTCTCCTAGAAGCATGTAAGTTTACCATTTGGCAGAAAAAAAATGGCATCTTCTGGGGCTTCTGGGCTGTCAACACAAGAGGAATGTGTTTCATACATATGGCAGCAGGAGAGATTGATAGAAATATGACCTATCACATAAAGTCTGTTTCACTCTTTTAAAGAAATATGGCTAGAGAAGGAGAAGGATTCTGCTCATGAGAACCTTCCCTGTTATGTTCTATTACAGTGGAAACATTGTCTTGGTCAGAGGCCTGTTTCTAAAACATTCCCAGGATTTTACATTTTGAAACCAAAAAAAGGAAAGAAAGTTTTCTGTTATAGTCTGCCAAGGCAAATACAGGGCCAGTCCCCTAGAAACTAGAAATCACAAGATCATGCAGACGGTCTCAAGGGGGTCATCACAGGCCCTGAATGGAAAACGATTGTTCATGCAGAACGTGAGAATATGAAAAGCAAATGTGGTACCTTCCCCCAATGCCTGCCGACCTTGATTGGGATGATTTATTAAAGCATCAGGCAGAGAAAGACAAAATCACCTTTAAGGACTGGCTAATTTCATGTTTTAGTTGCTGGTAAATAAGTTAGTCTTAGATAAATGTACTCATCACGTGCTACAAAGCTTTCTTCTGTGGAGGAAGAAACACCAGTCCTTGAAAATATTCAGTAGACTTACATGCCAAGTCCACCGTTGCTCTCTGTATCTGAGTGTCTGAAGTGTCTGAGAAAGTCCCCACAGTGTAATGCTCCTTTTGAAATGATTTTGAGGAAATCTTGCTTGAGAGGACATGCTCAAGTAGCTGTCGTCATCTACATAGGGGCCAGCCAGGAAAGCATCCCTTTTCTGCCACCCAAAGCAATTGGGTTATTCAACTAATCCTCATGCCCCCAGCCCCACATCCGCTTGTAAGTCTCTGGCTAAAGTCATTTTCAGAAAGTTTTGCATGGTGGATTGAGAAGGGAAGGCTGCAGGACTGCCACGATCGCCTTGTTGATGGGAGTCATTGTTATTCTTGCTTATGACAGGCTTTTTATAATCTACTTTGCTCACCTCAAAAGGCACATTTTTCCTTATCGGTTCTAAAACAGTAATATGTATCTCACTGGGTCAGCCCAATGACTTTCTCAGCCTCTCTTTTTGGACATGAGTACTGTATGAGTCTAGGGTTGCCAGACGATTGTGTGGGTTGTGCACTGTACAGCCCTAGGGGATGCCCCTCACTTAGTAGATGGAAAAGATTTGTATATTTCTTAGAGAAGTTGTCTAACTAAAGTAAGTAAAGTGTCTAGAGGGAGGGGCACTTCTTTTATTTTCACAAAGGCTAACAGCAGCCTTGGGATGGGACATCTTCTGAAATTAAACTGTGTACTCTGAGATTCCCATCTGACTATACAACATTAGAATGAAAAGGGTTTAGCAGAGAAAACAGAGACCCAAGGGGAAGAAGGAACTTGCTTAAGGTTGCACAGCAAGCCAGAGGCAGAGCTGGAGTTAGAATCCTAACCTGTCTTCCCCTCGTTCATCCTTTCCACTGCAGCCATTTTGTACCTCTCACCTGTGCCTATATTGCAGCCATTCTCTTTGGTTGGTATATGCCAGGTAAATGCATATCATAAGTTTGGCCCCAAATGAGCCCATTTCATTCAAGTATTCCAGGATCCAGCCAACATTCTTTCTATATCTTCTGTAATTGGATAAACATTTATACAGTTTTATACTATAAACTATGAAATGCAGGTTTTTCTTAGAAAATATTCTCCCAGGCTTGGTTCTTACAAAATGAGGATTCCCCAATCGTGCAGGCTGTTGTCCTCTGGCAGTTTGCCCATCAACCACAGAACAGCTGTTCTACTGTGACTTCCGTGCTCAAACATGATATATATATATCTCCCCATTGACTATGGGCTAAAGTCCATTTTCTTCAGCTTGGCAAATACGACCCTCTGTGATCTGGCCACTGTCTACCTTCCATTCTCATCTCACAGACCAAGTATGTATCCCTGACAGTGGTCACCCAGCCTGCCCGCTGTCCACCGAACATCTTCCATTCTTTCCTGGTTCCACGACTTTGCTGTAGCTACTCTATTTCCCAGAAACACATTTCCTCACCCTTCTTTGTCTGCTAAAGCATTACTGGACCTACAAGGCCAAACTCCCATCCTTTTGTCTCCATGGAGTCTTCCTCTTTCTTCCTCTTTGACATGACTACCTGCCCCATTCACTAAGAGCACTCTGCATCTCTCTTGGATTATTAATTATATCTGGATTGCTTGTGTGCCTGTCTATGCTCCCAGTAGCCTAGACAGAGGGCTCAAACAGGGATGGGGACCATGCTGTCTTGTTAACTACTTTTAGAACAAAGCTTTCTACAGACTATGCACTCAGTAAATGGTGAATGAACTAAAAGTAATTGGTTCATTTGCTTGCATCTATTTATTATTTTATTCAAAATACCTATCAAGTACCTACTCTATGCCAGACACTAGGGAGTTAGTGAGGACGAAGAAAGATGTAGTACCTGGTTCATTTGACCTTACAGATTATGCAGAGACAGGAAAGTAAACAGTTACTAAAGAGTGTGGCCAGTGTCACTACAGAATATACACAGAATGCCAAGGAGTGCATAAACATATACTTCCAGGAAAAAGTGACATTTAAATTGAGACTCTAACGATGAATAGGAATTAGCTAGGTGAGGAAAGTGGGAAGGGAGAGTGTTGCAAGCAGAAGGAACAGGATGTAAGAAGGTTTGAAAGTGAAAGAACGCAAAACTCTTTCAAAGAACTGAGAGAGCAAGCTTTGAACCAGAACAATGGGCAGTGAGAAGGCATGAAGCTGGCAAGAGGGAGGGGTCAGAAGGTTCAGGGCCTTGTGAGCCATATCATGGAATCAGATTTTGTCCTAAAAGCAAAGGGGAACTTTTGAAGGGTCTTAAGCAGGGAAATGACACTGTCAAATTAGTCTGTGATTGCATCTACTCCCCATCACCTCTTCCATGTGTCACAGTGGAGGCAGTCTGGCTTTTCCCTGGGTTTATATGATGGTTAGCATCTGTGTCCTCTGGGGCCACTTCCTGTTCCTGAAGTCAGTCACCATCTTTTTTTTTTTTTTTTTTTTTTTTGATTTGTTTGTTTGTTTGTTTCCATTAAAAGGAGAGGCCATTTCTCTCCACTCCACCTGGTCTTTCCTAATGAGGTAGCTTTGAAGGAGCTTCTTCCCCTAGGGTTAGATTCTGATTTCTCTTGCTTTACCTAACTGCCTCTGCTCTCCTAGTCTTTCCTTCCTCCCGAGTGGTGTTTGGCTTTGGTCTCTTTTCCTTCTGATCATTTTTCCAACTCTGACCTGCCCCAGACCTGCCTCCTAGCAAGACCTCTCTGATGGCACTAATTTCATGTCCAGATTTTTTGTGACTGGAAGACTGAGTGGCTTTGCTCTTTGTTCCCACATCAAATTAGATGATTTTTAAATAGTAACCTCTTTGGGCAAGGACTTTTGCTTGTGGTGCTTGAAAGCTGTGTTTACATCTATTCCGATTCCTAAATAATTGCTCCCAGCAATATGCATAGTAACTCGCACGTCACACTGAGAAATCATTGCCCAGGCCCTACTCTGTCTTTTTTTCCTGTCTTTGCAGGGGCACAAGCACAATTTATGGGCCCTTCAGTACTGTCTTTGTGGCAGAACAGCTCTGGCTCATGAAAGCCTTACTGGCAGCAAGCCTGATGTTGACCATTTACACACTCAGAAGAAAAACTTCTTAAGCCCTTAGAGACTTTGAGTTTAAATGTCCTGTTGATGTTCAAAAACTTACAAACCATTAAAAGATGCTCATTTTTGTTATCTATATAGTAAAATTTCACAAATAGATACACTACTCAACAGTGAGGGAAATGATTTAATGCATTTTGGTACATTTGGTACATCCACTTAACATAGCCTACAACCTTAAAAATGATGATAGTGGTGATATAGCAACAAGCCAGCAAGTCCATGATAAGAGCAAAGGGCAAGTTACGAATTTATGTGTAAAACAATCGTAGCTGGGAAAGTTCTATATGCTTATGGACAACAGTGGGAAGAGAATATAAAAGACAAAAGTAATTATAACCAAAGTACCCAGTAAATTACAGTTATGAGGTACTTTTAAGTACATTATTTCATTTAATGCTTACAAAATCCCTGGGTGGTTGGCATTATTGTCATACTCATTCTGCAGGATGAGCATGAAGCTTAGTGAAGCTGAGCGGCTTCAGACCACATTGCTAGGGAGTGGCAAAATCAGGACTCAAAAACTGATGGTCTCTGATTGAGATCCTGTTTGATTCATATAGCTAGTGGGACTGCAGGTACATTAGTCTGTTTTTGATTTCTATTAATGCTATAATGTTGTTATAAAAAGTAATGAATGATAAATGTATAAAAATAATTGGAATATGGAGATTCAGGATCCCATTTAGCAAGGAAGTTAATGAGTGTAACTCAGCAAGAATCACAAATTTGTACACACCTAACAGCAGAGTAGCCAAATATAAGAAGCAAAGATTGGCAGAACTGATGAGAGAAATAGTAGTAATACAATAATGCTATGAGATTTCAATAGCCCATTTGCAATAACAGAAAGAACAAGCACACAGAAGATCAATTAGGAAATAGAGGACTTGAACAACACTATAGACCAATTGGACCTAACAGACATATACAAGATGCTTTACTAAACAACAGCAGAATGCACATTATTTTCAAACAAACATAGAACATTCTTTAGAATACATCACATGTTAGGCCACAAAACAAGTTTTAACAAATGTAACAAAATTAAAATTATAACAAAGATGTTTTCTGACCACAATGGAACAAAAGTAGTAATAGAAAAAGGAAAAAAACTGGAAAATTCAAAAATATGTGGAAACTAAACAATACACTATTGAACAACCAATGAGTCAAAGAAGAAATCACAAGGAAAATAATAAAATATCTTGAGACAAATAAAAATACAACATACCAAAATTTTTATGGAATGCAGTAAAATAAGTAGTGAAAGGAAGATTTATAGTAATAAATGCCTACATTAAAAGAAGAAAGATATCAAATCAACAATCTAATTTCATATTTCAAGGAACTGGAAAAATAAAATGAAACTAAGCCCAGATTTAGTAGAAGGAAGAAAATAATAAATATTAGAGCAGAAATAAATGAAATAGAAAATAGAAAAAGTAAAAATAAAAATAAAAGAACTACGAGTTATGGGTTTTTTTTTTAAAGATCAAAAAAATTTGACGAACTTTTAACTATACCAACAAAGAAGACAGAAGACTCAAATAACTAATATCAGAAATGAAAGAGGAGGACCAGAAAAATGGCAGATAGGAGACAGAACTAATGTAAATCTCCCACTTGGATGGACAGATAAGCATGTGAAAACTCACACTGTGAACTTTTTGCTCCAAGAGAAACCACAGGAATATACCAAGAAAAAGGCAAGAATTCACAGACCCTTTGAAAGTAGCAGCTGGCCACTGCAAACTCCATGAGACAGCCAAAAAACTGTGAGTTCCCAACATATGAGAGGGGGAAATGTCTGCCTCTGAACACACATCACTAGTGGGGAACCTAAAAAGCTAGATCATGGGAGAAGAATTTAACCTTATCTAGTGCTGAAAAGGATTTAGGGAGTTGAATGATATGTAAAAGACGAAGAGGGTAATTATATAATGACAAAAGGATTAGTCTAACAGGAAAATATCACAATCCTAAATATATTTGCACCCAACACTGGAGCTCCCAAATTTATAAAACCATTACTACTAGACCTAAGAAATGAGATAGATGACAACACAATTATAGTGGGGGACTTCAATAATCCACTGGCAGCACTAGACAGGTCAACAAGGCATAAAGTCAACAAATAAGCTATGGACTTAAACTATACCCTAGAACAAATGGACTTAACAGATATTTATAGAACATTCTACCCAACAACTGCAGAATATACATTCTTTTCATCAGTACATGGAACATTCTCTAAGAGATACGATATGATAGACCACAAATCAAGTCTCAGTAAATTTAAGAAGAACAAAATTGTATCAAACACTCTCTCAGACCACAGTGGAGTAAAACTGGAAATTGACTCTAAAAGGAACCCTCAAAACTATACAAATACATGGAAATTAAATAACCTGCTCCTGAGTAATCTTAGGGTAAACAATGAAATCAAGATGGAAATTTAAATATTCCTTGAGCAGAATAATAGTGACACAATCTATCAAAACCTTTGTGATACAGCAAAAGCAGTACTAAGAGGAAAGTTCACGGCATTAAATGCCTACATCAAAAAGTCTGAAAGAACACAAATAGACAATCTAAGGTCGCACCTCAAGGAAGTAGAGAAAAAAGAACAAACCAATCCCAAACCCAACAGAGGAAAATAAATAACAAAGATCAGAGCAGAACTAAATTAAATTGAAACAAAAAATACGAAAGGTAAATAAAAGAAAATCTGGTTCTTTGAAAAGATAAACAAAATTAATAGATCATTATTGAGATTAACCAAGAAAAGAAGAGAGAATATCCAAATTAGGTCAATTCGAAACAAAATGGAAGATATCACAAATGATACCAAAGAAATACAAAAGATCTTTCAAGACGACTATGAACACCTTTATATGTACAAACTAGAAAACCTAGAGGAGATGAATAAATTCCTGGAGATATACAACCATCCTAGGTTAAACCAGGAAGAAATAAAATCTCTGAACAGACGAATGACTGGTAGCAAGATTGAAATGGTATTAAAAAAAATTGCCACCAAAAATGTCTATGACCAGGCAGATTCACAGCTGAATTCTGTCAGACATTCAAAACAGAATTGGTTCCAATACTACTGAAACTATTACAAAAGATAGAGAAAGAGAGAATCCTTCCTAAATCATTCTATGAAACTAGTATTATCCTAATACCCAAACCAGGAAAGGACATAAGAACAACAAAAAAACTACAGACCAATATCCCTGATTAACATAGATGCAAAAATCCTCCAAAAATTCTAACTGAATCCAACAGCATATCAAAAAGATAATCTACCATCACCAAGTGGGTTTCATACCAGGGATGCAGGGTTGGTTTAACATATGCACGTCAATAAATGTGATACATCACATAAACAGAATTAAAAACAAAAATCAAGGGGCCAAGATGACCTACTAGAAACAGCTGTCGTCAGAGGCTCCCACAAAGAGAAGAACAAAATGGCAAGTGAATCCTGCATCGTCAACAGAGGTATCCAGGTTCTCTCATTTGGACTGACTAGGAGGTTGGTGTGACTCATGAAGAGTGAGGAAAAGTGTGGGGAAAAGAAAGAGAGATCAGCCTGTTACTGTGTCTATATAGAAGGAAGTAGACATAAGAGACTCCATTTAGTTCTGTATTTGAGATGCTGTTAATCTGTGACCCTACCCCCAACCTTGTCCTTGCAAGAGACATGTGCTGTGGTGACTTAAGGTTAAAAGGATTTTGGGCGGTGCAGAATGTGTTTTGTTAAACAAGTGCCTAAAGGCTGCTTATGGTTAAAGGTCATCACCATTCTCTTAAATCTAGAGAAAAAGAAAAACATTTGTCTTCTGCCCGTCCCTGGGCGATGAGCACAGCACCGGTGATGGTAAAGTTAATTGTGAAAACCGCCTTTAGGAATAAGGTGGGGCTTGCGGGAGCAATACTGCTAAAAGGTTTATGGAGATGTTCGCATATACATCTCAAAGCACAGCACTGGTGATGGTAAAGATAATTGTGAATAAATACTAAGGGAACTCAGAGGCCGGTGCCGGTGTGGGTCCTCTGTAAGCACAGCACCGGTCCCCTGGGCCCCGCTTTTCCTTTTCTACACTTTGTCTCTGTGTCTTATTCCTTTTCTCAAGTCTTTCGTCCCACCTAATGAGAAGCACCCACAGGTGTGGAGGGGCAGGCCACCCCTTCAAAAAGTAGAGTGATGTGATGGCCCACCTGGAAGCCACGTGGGGCAAAGGGAACTCCCACCCTCAGCCAAGGGAGGCAGTGAGAGATCATGCTACCCTGTCTGGGAAACCACACTTTTCCCACAGATCTGTGCAACCTATGGATCAGGAGATCCCCCTTGTGAGCCCACGCCACCAAGGCCTCTGATCTCCCTGGTACTGAGCCTCTGAGAGGAGGGGCAACCACATTCTCTGTGTATCAGCAGACTTGGTCTTTCCACCTGCTGGCTCCGAGGCATCCAGGCAGTCCAGATGAGTGAGATTCCCCCCAGCACAGTGCTCCCCCTCTGCCAAGGAGTAACCAGAGTGCTTTGTTAAGCAGGTCCTGGATCCTGTGCCTCCTGACTGGGTGAGATCTCCCAAGAGGGGTCACCAGACACCTTATATGTAGGAGCACTCCTACTGGCATCACGTTGGTGCCCTTCAGTGACAGAGATTCCAGAGGAAGGATCAGGCAGCTGTTGTTGCTGTTCTGCAGCCTCCACTGGTGACACCTCCAGGTGCGGGAGGGACCCAGGAAAATAGGGTCTGAAGTGGAACCCCAGCAAACTGCAGCAGATCTATGGAAGAGTGGCCTGACTGCTAAAAGAAAAACAAACAAACAGAAAGCAACAACAACAACAGCATGAACAAAAAAGTTCCCACAAAAACCCCATGCAAAGGTCAGCAGCCTCAAAGATCAAAGCTAGATAAACTCACAAAGATGATAAAGAATCAGTGAAAAAACACTGAAAACTTAAAAAGCCAGAGTGTCTCAACTCCTCCAAATGATCGCAACACCTCTCCAGCAAGGGCACAGAACTGGGCAGAGGCTGATATGGATGAGTTGATAGATGTAGGCTTCAGAAGGTGAGTAATAATGAACTTTGCTGAGCTAAAGGAACATGTTCTAACCCAATACAAAGAAGCTAAGAACCATGATAAAGCATTACAGGAACTGTTAACCAGAATAACCAGTTAAGAGAGGAAGATAATGACCTGATGGAGCTGAAAAACGCAGCACAAGAACTTCACAATGCAACCACAAGTATCAATAGGTGAATAGACCAAGCAGAGGAAAGAATTTGAGAGCTTGAAGACTATCTTGCTGAAATAAGACAGGCAGACAAGATTAGAGAAAAAATAAGGAAAAGGAGTGAAGAAAACCTCCAAGAACTATGGGATTATGTAAAGAAAACTGAACCTGCAACTGATTGGGTACCTGAAAGAGATGGGGAGAATGGAACCAAGTTGGAAAATATACTTCAGGATATCATGCAGGAGAACTTCCCCAACCTAATAAGACAGGTCAACATTCAAATTCAAGAAATTCAGATAACTCCAGTTCTCTGAAAGATACTCCATGAGAAGATGAACCCTGAGGCACATAATCATCAAATTCTCCAAAGTCGAAATGAAGGAAAAAAATGTGAAGGGCAGCCAGAAAGAAAGGCCAGGTCACCTACAACAGGAAACCGATCAGACTAACAGTGGATCTCTCAGCAGAAACCCTACAAGCAAGAATAGGTTGGATGCCAATATTCAACATTCTTAAACAAAAGGATTTCCAACCCAGAATTTCATATCTGGCCAAACTAAGCTTCATAAGTGAAGAAGTAAAATCCTTTTCAGACAAACAAATGCTGAGGGAATTTGTAACCACCAGGCCTGCCTTGCAAGAACTCCTGAAGGAGGCACTAAATATGGAAAGGAAAAACCATTACCAGCCACTAAAAAAACACACAGAAGTACAAAGACCAATGACACTATGAAGCAACTACATTGACAAGTCTGAAAAATAACCAGCTAGCATCATGACGACAGCATCAAATTCACACATAACAATATTAACCTTAAATGTAAATGTAAGTGGGCTAAATGCCCCAATTAAAAGACACAGAATGGCAACTTGGATAAAGAAGCACAATCCAATGGTATGCTCTCTTCAAGAGACCCATCTCACGTGCAAAGACGCACATAGGCTCAAAATAAAGAGATAGAGGAAAATTTGCCAAGCAACTGGAAAGAAAAAAGCAGGGTTTGCAATCCTAGTTTCTGACAAAATAGACTTTAAACCAACAAAGATAAAAAAAGACAAAGAAGACCATTACATAATGGGAAAAGTTTCAACAAGAAGACCTAACTATCCCAAATATATATGCACTATCCCAAATATCTATTCATGGAACACACCTCAAAATAATAAGAGCTATTTATGACAGACCCACAGCCAATATCATACTGAATGGGTAAAAGCTGGAAGCATCACCCTTGAAAACCAGCATAAGATAAGGATGCCCTCTCTCACCACTCCTATTCAACATAGTATTGGAAGTTCTGGCCAGGGCAATCATGCAAGAGAAAGAAACGAAGAATATTCAATAGGAAGAGAGAAAGTCAAACAACCTCTGTTTGTGATGATATAATCCCTTTTTGTTATGTGTTTTATTATTATTATTATTAATACTTTAAGTTTTAGGGTACATGTGCACAACGTGCAGGTTTGTTACATATGTATACATGTGCCATGTTGGTGTGCTGCACCCATTAACTCATCATTTACATTAGGCATTTCTCTTAATGCTATCCCTCCCCCCTCCCCCCACCCCATGACACACCCTGGTGTGTGATGTTCTTCGCCCTGTGTCCAAGTGTTCTTATTGTTCAATTCCCACCTATGAGTGAGAACATGTGGTGTCTGGTTTTCTGACCTTGCGATAGTTTGCTCAGAATGATGGTTTCCAGCTTCATCCATGTCCCTACAAAGGACATGAACTCATCCTTTTTTATGGCTACATAGTATTCCATGGTGTATATGTGACACATTTTCTTAATCCAGTCTGTCATTGATGGACATTTGGGTTGGTTCCAAGTCTTTGCTATTGTGAATAGTGCCGCAATAAACATACGTGTGCATGTGTCTTCATAGCAGCATGATTTATAATCCTTTGGGTTTATATCCAGTAATGGGATGGCTGGATCAAATGGTATTTCTAGTTCTAGATCCTTGAGGAATCGCCACACTGTCTTCCACAATGACTGAACTAGCTTACACACTCACAAGCAGTGTAAAAGCGTTCCCATTTCTCCACATCCTCTCCAGCACCTGTTGTTTCCTGACTTTTTAATGATTGCCATTCTAACTGGTGTGAGATGATATCTCATTGTGGTTTTGATTTGCATTTCTCTGATGGCCAGTGATGATGAGCATTTTTTCATGTGTCTGTTGCCTGCCTAAATGTCTTCTTTTGAGAAGTGTCTGTTCAAATCTTTGCCCACTTTTTGATGGGGTTGTTTGATTTTTTTCTTGTAAATATATTTCAGTTCTTTGTAGATTCTGGATATTAGCCCTTTGTCAGATAGGTAGATTGCAAAAATTTTCTCCCATTCTGTAGGTTGCCTGTTCACTCTGATGGTAGTTTCTTTTGCTGTGCAGAAGCTCTTTAGTTTAATTAGATCCTATTTGTCAATTTTGGCTTTTGTTGCCATTGCTTTTGGTATTTTAGTCATGAAGTCCTTGCCCATGCCTCTGTCCTGAATGGTATTGCCTAAGTTTTCTTCTAGGATTTTTATGGTTTTAGGTCTAACATTTAAGTCTTTAATCCATCTTGAATTATTTTTTGTATAAGGTGTAAGGAAGGGATCCAGTTTCAGCTTTCTACATATGGCAAGCCAGTTTTCGCAGCACCATTGATTAAATAGGGAATCCTTTCCCCATTGCTTGTTTATGTCAGGTTTATCAAAGATCAGATGGTTGTAGACGTGTGGTGTTATTTCTGAGGGCTCTGTTGTGTTCCATTGGTCTCTATCTCTGTTTTGGTACAAGTACCATGCTGTTTTGGTTACTGTAGCCTTGTACTATAGTTTGAAGTCAGGTAGCATGATGCCTCCAGCTTTGTTCTTTTGGCTTAGGATTGTCTTGGAAATGCGGGCTCTTTTTTGGTTCCATATGAACTTTAAAGAAGTATTTTCCAATTCTGTGAAGAAAGTCATTGGTAGCTTGATGGGGATGACATTGAATCTATAAATTACCTTGGGCAGTATGGCCATTTTCATGATATTGATTCTTCCTATCCACGAGCATGGAATGTTCTTCCATCTGTTTGTATCCTCTTTTATTTCATTGAGCAGTGGTTTGTAGTTGTCCTTGAAGAGGTACTTCACATCCCTTGTAAGTTGGATTCCTAGGTATTTTATTCTCTTTGAAGCAATTGTGAATGGGAGTTCACTCATGATTTGGCTCTCTGTTTTGTCTGTTATTGGTGTATAGGAATGCTTGTGATTTTTACACATTGATTTTGTATCCTGAGACTTTGCTGAAGTTGCTTTCAGCTTAAGGAGATTTTGGACTGAGACGTTGGGGTTTTCTAAATATACAATCATGTCATCTGCAAACAGGGACAATTTTACTTTCTCTTTTCCTAGTTGAATACCCTTTATTTCCTTCTCCTGCCTGATTGCCCTGGCCAGAACGTCCAGCACTATGTTGAATAGGAGTGGTGAGAGAGGGCATCCCTGTCTTGTGCCAGTTTTCAAAGGGAATGCTTCCAGTTTTTCCCCATTCAGTATGATATTGGCTGTGGGTTTGTCATAAATAGCTCTTATTATTTTGAGATATGTTCCATCAATACCTAGTTTATTGAGAGTTTTTAGCATGAAGGGCTGTTGAATTTTGTTGAAGGCCTTTTCTGCATCTATTGAGATAATCATGTGGTTTTTGTCTTTGGTTCTGTTTATATGCTGGATTACGTTTATTGATTTGCATATGTTGAACCAGCCTTGCATCCCAGGGATGAAGCCCACTTGATTGTGGTAGATAAGCTTTTTGATGTGCTGCTGGATTCAGTTTGCCAGTATTTTATTGAGGATTTTTGCATTGATGTTCATCAGGAATATTGGTCTAAAATTCTCTTTTTTTTGTTGTGTCTCTGCCAGGTTTTGGTATCAGGATGATGCTGGCCTCATAAAATAAATTGGGGGGATTGTCTCTTTTTTTCTATTGATTGGAATAGTTTCAGAAGAAATGGTATCAGCTCCTCTTTGTACTTCTGGTAGGATTTGGCTGTGGATCTGTCTGGTCCTGGACTTTTTTTGGTTGGTAGGCTATTAATTATTGCCTCAATTTCAGAGCCTGTTATTGGTCTATTCAGGGATTCAACTGGTTTAGTCTTGGGAGGGTGTATGTGTCCAGGAAGTTATCCATTTCTTCTAGATTTTCTAGTTTATTTGCATAGAGGTGTTTATAGTATTCTCTGGTGGTAGTTTGTATTTCTGTGGGATCGGTGGTGATATACCCTTTATCATTTTTTATTGCATCTATTTGATTCTTCTCTCTTTTATTCTTTATTAGTCTTCCTAGCGGTCTATTTATTTTGTTGATCTTTTCAAAAAACCAGCTCCTGTATTCATTAATTTTTGAAGGGTTTTTTGTGTCTCTATCTCCTTCAGTTCTGCTCTGATCTTAGTTATTTCTTTCCTTCTGCTAGCTATTGAATGTGTTTGCTCTTGCTTCTCTAGTTCTTTAAATTGTGATGTTAGGGAGTTGATTTTAGATCTTTCCTGCTTTCTCTTGTGGGCATTTAGTGCTATAAATTTCCCTCTACACACTGCTTTAAATGTGTCCCAGATATTCTGATATGTTGTGTCTTCGGTTTCATTAGTTTCAAAGAGCATCTTTATTTCTGCCTTCCTTTTGTTATTTACCCAGTAGTCATTCAAGAGCAGGTTGTTCAGTTCCCATGTAGTTGTGTGGTTTTGAGTGAGTTTCTTAATCCTGAGTTCTAGTTTGATTGCACTGTGGTCTGAGAGACTGTTGTGATTTCTGTTCTTTTACATTTGCTGAGGAGTGCTTTACTTCCAACTATGTGGTCAATTTTGGAATAAGTGTGATGTGGTGCTGAGAAGAATGTATATTCTGTTGATTTTGGGTGGACAGTTCTGTAGATGTCTATTAGGTCTGCTTGGTGCAGAGCTGAGTTCAATTCCTGGATATCCTTGTTAACTTTCTGTCTCATTGATCTGTCTAATGTTGACAGTGGGGTGTTAATGTCTCCCATTATTATTGTGTGGGAGTCTAAGTCTCTTTGTTGGTCTCTAAGAACTTGGTCTGTCAATCTGGGTGCTCCTGTATTGGGTGCATATATATTTAGGATAGTTAGCTCTTCTTGTTGAATTGATCCCTTTACCATTATGTAATGGCCTTCTTTGTCTCTTTTGATCTTTGTTGGTTTAAAGTCTGTTTTATCGGAGACTAGGATTGCAACCCCTGCTTTTTTTTTGTTTTCCATTTGCTTGGTAGATCTTCCTCCATCCCTTTACTTTGAGCCTATGTGTGTCTCTGCATGTGAGTGGGTCTCTGGAATACAGCACACTGATGGGTCTTGACTCTTTATCCAATTTGCCAGTCTGTGTCTTTTAATTGGCGCATTTAGCCCATTTACATTTAAGATTAATATTGTTATGTGTGAATTTGATCCTGTCATTATGAGGTTAGCTGGTTATTTTGCTCATTAGTTGATGCAGTTTCTTCGTAGCCTTGGTGGTCTTTACAATTTGGCATGTTTTTGCAGTGGCTGGTACCGGTTGTACCTTTCTATGTTTAGTGCATCCTTCAGGAGCTCTTGTAAGGCAGGCTGGATGCACAAACTTCAGTAGCCAATTCAATCAAGTGGAAGAAAGGGTATCAGTGATTGAAGATCAAATGAATGAAATGAAGCAAGAAGAGAAGTTTAGAGAAAAAAGAGTAAAAATAAATTAACAAAGCCTCCAAGAAATACGGGACTATGTGAAAAGACCAAATCTATGTTTGATTGGTGTACCTGAAAGTGACGGGGAGAACAGAACCAAGTTGAAAAACATTCTTCAGTATATTATCCAGGATAACTTCCCCAACCTAGCAAGGCAGGCCAACATTCAAATTCAGGAAATGCAGAGAACACCACAAAGATACTCCTCGAGAAGAGCAACCCCAAGACACATAATTGTCAGATTCACCAAGGTTGAAATGAAGGAAAAAATGTTAAGGGCAGCCAGAGAGAAAGGTGGGGTTACCCGCAAAGGGAAGCCCATCAGACTAACAATGGATCTTTTGGCAGAAACTCTACAAGACAAAATCCTATATCTAGAAAACCCCATCATCTCAGCCCAAAAGCTTCTTAAGCTGATAAACAACTTGAGCTGTCTCAGGATGCAAAAATCAATGTGCAAAATTCAAAATCATTCCTATATACCAACAATGGACAAGCAGAGAGCCAAATCATGAATGAACTCTCATTCATAATTGCTACAAAGAGAATAAAATACCTAGGAATACAGCTAACAAAGGATGTGAAGGACCTCTTCAAGAACTACAAACCACTGCTCAAGGAAATAAGAGAGGACACAAACAAAAGGAAAAACATTCCATGCTCATGGATAAGAAGAATCAATATCATGGAAATGGCCATACTGCCCAAAGTAAATTATAGATTCAATGCTGTACTCATTAAACTACCATTAACATACTTCACATAATTAGAAAAAAGTACTTTAAAATTCTTATGGAACCAAAGAAGAGCCTGCATAGCCAAGACAATCCTAAGCAAAAAGAACAAAGCTGGAGTCATCATGCTATCTGACTACAAACTATACTATGAGGCTACAGTAATCAAAACAACATAATACTGGTACAAAAACAGACACATAGACCAATGGAACAGGATAGAGATCTCAGAAATAACACCACACATATACAACCATCTGATTTTTTACAAACCTGACAAAAACAAGCAATGGGGAAAGAATTCCCAATTTAATAAATGGTGCTGGAAAAACTGGCTAGCCATATGCAGAAAATTTAAACTGGACATCTTCCTTATACCTTTTACAAAAATTAACTCAACATGGATTAAAGACTTAAATGTAAAAGCCAAAACTATAAAAACCCTAGAAGAAAATCTAGGCAATACCATTCAGGACATAGGCACAGGCAAAGATTTCATAACAAAAATGTCAAAGCAATTGCAACAAAAGCAAAAATTGACAAATGGAATCTAATTAAACTAAAGAACAAAAGAAACTATCATCAGAGTGAACACACAACCTACAGAATGGGAGGAATTTTTTGTAATCTGTCTATCATCTATCTATCTATCTATCTATCTATCTATCTATCTATCTATCTATCTATCTGACAGAGGTCTAATATCCAGAATCTACACAAGGAACTTAAACAAATTTACAAGAACAAAACAAACAACCCCATTAAAAAGTGGGCAAATGACAGGAACAGACCCTTCTCAAAAGAAAACATACAGGCACCCAATAAACATATGAAAAAAAGCTCAACATCATTGATCATCAGAGGAATGCAAATCAAAACCACAATGAGATACCATCTCACACCAGTTAGAAACTCAATTATTAAAAAGTCAAGAAACAACAGATGCTGGTGAGGCTATGGAGAAATAGGAATGCTTTTTCATGGTTGGTGGGTATTAGTTCAGCCATTGTAGAAGATGGTGTGGTGATTCCTCAAAGATCTAGAACCAGAAATACCATTTGACCCAAAATCACATTACTGGGTATATACCCAAAGGAACATAAATCATTCTATTACAAAAATACATGCACATGTATGTTTATTGCAGCACTATTCAGAATAGCAAAGACATGGAATCAACCCAAATGCCCATCAATGATAGATTGGATAAAGAAAATGTGGTACATATACACCATGGAAAACTATGCAGCCATAAAAAGGAACTAGATCATTTCCTTTGCACGGACATGGATGGAACTGGAAGCCATGATCCTCAGAAAACTAAAACAGGAACAGAAAACCAAACACCGCATATTCTCACTTGTAAGTGGGAGCTGAACAGTGAGAACACATGGACACAGGGAGGGGAGCAACACACGTTGGGGCCTTTTGGGGGGCCAGGGGAGGGAGAGCATCAGGATAAAGAGCTAATGCATGCAGGGCTTAATACCTATGTGATGGGTTAATAGGTGCAGCAAACCACTATGGCACTCATTTACTTATATAACAAACCTGCACGTCCTGCACATGTGTCCAGGAATTTAAAATTAAAATAAATTTTTTTTAAAAAAAAGAAAGAAAGGAAAATATTTGCAAGCATATATCTGATATGGGGTTAATATCCAGAATATATCAAGTATTCCTCAACTCAACAACAAAAACCAAATAATTCGATTAATAATGGGAAAAGGACTTGAATAGACATTTCTCCAAAGATGATATACAAATGGCCAACAAGTATATGTAAAAATACTCAGCATCACTAATCATCAGGGAAATGCAAGTCAAAACTACCATGTGATATCACTTCACATCCATTAGGATGGCCACTATTCAAAAATGGAAAATAAGTGTTGAGAAAAATGTGCAAGAATTGGAATCCTTGTGCACTGTTACTGAGAATGTAAAATGATGCAGCCACTATGGAAAACAGTGCAGAAGTTCTTCAAAACATTAAATATAGAATTACCATATGATCCAGCAATTCCACTGTTGGATTTATATCTGAAAGGATTGAAAACAGGATATCAAAGAGATATTTGCATAGCCATGATCATTGCAGCGTTATTCACAATAGCCAAGAAGTGGAAGCAACCTAAATGTCCAGTGATTGATAAATGGATAAAGAAAAGGTGGTACATACATAGAATCAAATATTACTCAGTCTTGAAGAAGAAGAAAATTCTGTCATATGGTACAACTTCCAAGTTCATCCAGGTTGTACCATATGAAGTAATATGCTAAGGATATATTATTGAGAACATTATGCTAAGTGAAATAAGCCAAACACAGAAAGGCAAATACTGCATTAATCCACCTATATGAGGTATCCAAAGTAGTCAAATTCATAGAAGAAGAAAGTAGAATACTAGTTGTTAGGGGCTATAGAGAGAGGTAAATAGGAGTTGTTCAATGGGTACAGAGATTCAGTTTTGCAAGATTCAAACGTTATAGAGATCTGTTGTACAACAATGTTCACATAGTTAAAACTATTGTACCGTGCACTTAAAAAATGGTTTAGATGGAGGTTTTTGTGTTGTATGTTTTTACAATAATAAAAAGTATGGAGATAATAATATTTAACACTACATTACTTGATTGCATATAATTAAATAAGTCATTGTTTACCGAGTACTTATCATGGTACCTGGCATTCAGTAAGTGATAGTTATCATCCTTGTGTGTATTATCTCATTAAATGTATCTATTTGGCTTTAAATAGCTGAAATCCATGACTGAAGGGCTAAGAACAGAAGTTAAGTATTAAAAGAGAGAAAAGCAGCCGCTGACATCTGAAAGCTGGTTGAGCATTCACAACTAGACCTTGGTGTTCTCTGGTTAAGCATAAACAATTACACAGAGGGTCAACATCAGATAACGCCATTCTGTGGCTTTGATGGATCAAGATTACTTGTAAACAAGTCTGAGCACAGGCATAAACAAAAACATTGTCCAAAGCACAAAACCAATCAAATATCCCACTATCCTGGCTAATATGAGTAACTGCTACTTTTTTTTAACCAGTTATAGACCTATTTTCATTTTGTTTTTCCCATCTTCAAGATAAAAATTAAGATACTCAAATCATAGAATTACCCCCACTCCTCACAGCATCCAATCCATAACAGAGTCCCACTTCGTTGAACCTTCCCCTAAACCACTTAATGCAATCCCAGATCCTATGATAATCTTATAAGTGCTGTCTATCCTCCTCTTCTTGTGGCACCATACAATTCCTCATGATGTGTGGTCACCCTCATTTCAACAAATCAATAGTTCTGATTTGTTGAACTACAGTATGCTCCTGATGGTGTCTGGCTGGAGGAAATTGACAGTGCTGACCCTGTCAAGTGTAGCCTGGTATCTACTGATACAGTGCAGTAGTACAGATGCTCCCCTGTAATGACAATATATTTCAATGAAGCCTACCTCCTCTTCAAAGTTTTCATGGATTTACTTAGTTTGAAACAGTCTTTCCCTTTCCTTCCCTCCCATAACACTTGCAGTGTACCCCATTACCACCCTAGTCTCTCCCTGGAGCACAGTCTGGGAAACAGCAAAGACTAATGGGTGAAGGCACCAGCTTCAGAGTCACAGCCCTCTGTGTTTGAATCCCCGATTTTCCCCCTTACAACTGTGTAGCCTTAGGCAAGGCACTACGTCTGTAAAACCTATATTAGTTCTGTTGTGAAATGAAGAAAATGATACTTTCTTTCTTAACCTAACTCGTTTATGCTTTGAGGATTAATGGGATAATGTACAGAAAGCATTTAGTCTAGTGTCTGGCACACAGCAGATATTAAATGTGTTGTACTGCTATTATTATATTTATTACACAAAATTATTCATCCCTGAAGAAATTTAGACCTTATGGAAAAAAAGGATTAAGGGGACTGAGGTTATGAATCATGTTCAAGGCCCCTCTAGGTTGATCTAAGGCTGCAGAGACTTCCATCTCTGGGTCCCTTCTCCGTTGAACAACCTTTATTTGCCCTACACTCTACAGTGGTAGAGGGGTTACCCTTGCTTCCACCTTAATATACTGTCCTAATGTCTGGACTACTGCACTATATCAATAGATACCAGGCTACACTTGGCAGGGTCAGCCACTGTCTTTGTTGGCCTTGGTTCTGCATGGGGAAAACAGCAAGACCAAGTGTATTGATCTTGGCCTTGTTTAACCTTTCCTTAACTTCTTTTTTTTCCTCCTCAGGTTTTATTGCAAGACTCTCAACTCCTTCTTTGCGTTTCCCTTTACTTCCCTTTTTATTTCTCTACCTCTTATTCCCTCTTTTTTTCCTTCAAATTATTGCCAGTAGGAATCACTCCTAATTCCTGTGCACTGAGACTAAAACTAACATGATTTCTAAAAAGGCCAAAAGTGCATTTGCATTGCCTAGAATGTTATAAGACGTGTTATAATTGGGGGATATAGTTGTGCCATATACAATGCTGCATGAACTCACTACTCAAAAGTGGTTCAAGCAAAATGCCATAGGAGCTCAGGGAAGGAGAATGGGGTGTGGGGATACATGGAGGCTACATAGAGAAAGCAGTCAATGGACAATGTAATGGATGAACAGAGGAGGCCAGAGACAGGGAGCAGAGAGACCCTTCAAAAGGCTCTTCAAATAGTCAAGTAGAAAAGTACTGAGAGACTTATTGAGAGAAGTGAGTGTAGGTGGGAATGGAAAAGAGGGATGGATAAGAGAGTCTTGGGTCTCACAGTCCACAGAGCACGGAAAGTAGCATACTGCAGGGGACAGAGACTGTGAATGAGCTCTGTGATCCAATGCTAGGAGACCTATACCACTCATAAGCTGAGTGCCCTTGGGCATGTAACTTCTCTTCTTGTGCCTCAGTTTTCTCACCTGTAAAATGGGGTTGATAAGTATCTGCTTCATGAGATTGTTGTCAAAATTACATATGTTGAAACACCATTATGTTTTCTTATCTTTTGATGAGATAATTCTGCAAATGCCCTCTTGGTATTATTACTGGGAAAATGGAGTTAACAGGAGAGCCTGTGACTATAGCAGTTGGGGCCATTGGACTGCTTGAAACTATGTATTCCTTCTTTTCAGGAATACTCTGGACCATTCTCATTCAATGGTGGGGCATTCCTGTCCCTGACGGAGACCTTCCTGGAGCATCTTCACCCCAGAGCAGTGGGAATGTTAAAGGGCTTGTTATGAAGCTCCTACATCTGGCCATAGCCAGAGTGATGCCCAGTGGTTGGTTAAGAAGCACTTCCACCTACACACACTGTGTCTGTGAAAATGAAGGAAGAAGGAAGGGGTTGTTTCTGCTAGCCGTGTCTTGTGAGGGAGCTCCCTCACAAACTCACCTCCTCAAATTCTCTGACTCTGAAAGGGAAGCATTCACACATGATATTTCTATAAAATTACCTTTATAGCCACTTAAACACAGGCCTGCTTTATTTTGTGTTTCTTTTGCTGCATGACTAATTGGGACTTGAGGAAAGCATCCAGCAGCACACCTGTTTTATCTGTTGTGACTATCTCTGCTCTCCAGAGAACATGTTCACTATGTAAAGAGGAGAAATGTGAACATCGTCATTAGCAACTGCTTATTATTTCCTTTCCCCAAATCAGGTTTAGCGCATCGACCTAGTAAAGCATATGCTGAAAGTTATTGGAGTTGGTTTTAAGAAGAGATGGCCAAAAGGTTGTTTTAAATTGTTATGGCATGGAGGTGCCAGCACCTTCAAAATATTGTGGAGTATATCATGCATACAAAATAATACTACTAATAATAGTTAATAAAAAATTACCCACCACCCACCTTAAGAAATATTACCAGTAATTTAGAAGCCCCCTCTATGCCCTGTTCCTCCTTCCTTGCCCTAGTTGTAACCTTTCTCCGGAATTTGTATTGATTACTCGTTTGCTCTTTGTTTTTCCCATCTTCTAGATAAAAATTAAGATACACAAATCATAGAATTACCCCTACTCCTCCCTTAGTTTTTGTGCTTATACATACATTCCTGAGCAGTGTATTATCTAGTTTTGCCTGGTTTGGGGCTTTGAATGAAATCATGCTTTAGGGAATTTTCTGTTGTTTGCTTCTTTTATTCATTTTGTCCTTTTTGAGATTTTCCAGGTTGATGCATCTATCTGTATTTCTTAGCCTGTGTGAATGCCCCCTTCCCTGGAGTTCTGCCATAAACAGAGTAGCCCAGGCTGTAAAGTAATCATTATGTGAATAAACCACAATTCATTTACATATTCTGCCAGTGATCAATAATTTGACTTATTTCCAGGTTTTGGCTATTTGGTACAATGCTGCTATGAAGATTCTTGTACATTTCTCATGGTATAAATTTTTCTAGGCCATACTTAAGAGTAAAGTCACTGGATTATAAAACATGCCAGGTTCAACCTTACCAGGTAATGTGAAGATATTTTCCAAAGAGCTTGAGCACTTTGTGTTTTAAGAAGCATCTGCCAGAATGGAATTTGATATTCAAGAGATTTGTTAGGGAAATGTGTGAAGGATAATGGGGAGAGAAAGGTGTAGACAAAGAGAAGCTTCAGACCTCAATAGAGGCCTGGCCCTGTGAAAAGAGAGGGGGATGAGCAGTACATGTCTATGATGCCACAGTAGCTACACCAATTCAGATGCCCACCAGCAGCACCCAATTCCTGTTTCTCTGCATCCTTGCTGACACTTACTTTTGTCAGACCTATTAATAGTTGCCAATGTTTTGTGTATAAAATGATATGTCATTGCGGTTTCAACTTGCATTCGCCTGATTACTAATGAGAATGGGCATCTATCCATAGTGTATGGGCCATTTGTATTTCATCTTCTGGGAAATGCCTATTCAGTTTTTGTGCTATATATATATATTTTTTCTATTGGGCTATGTGTATTTTTCTAAGTGGTTTATAAGAGTCGTTTGTATGTTTTAGATGCTAATTATTTGTAGGCGATACATGTTACAAAAATTTTTACCCAGCTTGTAGCTTGTTTTTCTGTTCCCTTCATTGTGTCTTTTGATGAACCAAAGTTCTTAATTTTGACGTATTTGAATTTATTAGTCATTCCCTTTATAATTCGTGCCTTTTGTGACTTGTTTTAAAATTTTCCCACTCTAAGGTTATATTGGAAATGTATTATTTTTGTAAAAGTTTGAATACTTTTAAAGTTCACATTCAAGTGCTTACTCCACTTAGAATTGAATTTATATTATGCTATGAGATAGGGATTCAATTTTATATTTTTCTTCATGTGAATAGCCAATTGTCTCAGTACTATATTTTGAATGGTGTTTCTACCCATGGTCTGCAATGTTATTCTGTCATACAGCATTTCCATATATGTGTAGGTTGTTTTCTGGGCTCTCTAAGCTTTTACACTAACCTGTTTATCCCAGGGACAATCTTGCACCATCTTATTTACTGTAGCTTAAAATTACGTCTTGATATTAAGTAGGCTAATTCTCCCTACCTTGTTCTTTTTTTAGGAGTGCATTGACTGTTTTAAGACATTTGCTCTTTCCATGTAAAATTTAGAATAAGTGTAACCTCCCCTGGGAAAAAATTGCAATTTTTATTGAAATTGCTTTGAATCTATACATCAATTTAGAGAGAATTACATCTTTACAATACTAAGTCTTCTTACCCGAGAACATCACCCATTTCTCCATTTATTTAGTTTGCTTTAATGTCTTTAAAGTTTTATAAGTTTCTCCAGAAAGTGCTTAAACCTCTATTGCCAAAGCAGTGTTTTCAAATGATGTAGGTTTAGGAACTTTTTGCACCCTTAAAAATTATTTAAAAACTCAAAGATTTTTTGTTTATATGGTTTATAACTCTCAATATTTACCATATTCAAAATTAAAACTGATTCAATTTTTACATATTTATTTATTTTAGAACAATAACAAAGTATTTGCTATAATTAAAACATTATTTTATGAAATATATTTTCTGAAACAAAACAATTTAGTCAGGAGGGTTCCATTGTTTTAATATTTTTTAAATCTCTTTAATGTTTCCTTCAATAAAAGGTAGTTGGATTCTCGTATTTGCTTTTGTATTCAATCTGTTGCATTGTATTATTTTGGTTAAAGGAAATATGACCTCACACAGATACATAGTAGGAAAAGTGAGGTTTCTATTCATTTTTTAATGTAATTGTGGAGATTCTTCTTTGATATTACATCAAACCCCCAAAAGTTGCTTTTTAAAAGTTAAAGTCTGAATTCTGAAATCATATCAATGAATCTTTTATACTCAGTTATATAAAAATCCATTGGTCTTGCTTACACTTTGAATGAATCTTTTACTCAGGCATAACTTTTTAGTGTTATACATTAGGATTTTTTTGGTAAAATACTGGTTCACTGAGTTATGCAGATCTTCCAAGTGTTCACATATTTCAATATGAAACATCAGGAATTCACATTCATTAATGTTCCCCCCAACTCATAAAAATCCTTAAGTACTGGAAAGCTGTCAAATTCTAGGTGGTAGATTCAAATTTTCCTAAATTCTAATTTTCACTTTAATGATGGAATTTATCATAGGCAACAAATACCGTCAGTTGTTTTTCTCCTTTTCCTTTTTTCTTTCTTTCTTTTTTTTTAGACAGAATCTCACTCTGCCTGCCAGGCTGGAGTGCAGTGGCACGATCTCAGCTCACTGCAACCTCTGACTCCTGGGTTCAAGCAATTCTTCTGCCCCAGCCTCCCAAGTAGCTGGGATTACAGGTGCACGCCACCACGGCCAGCTAATTTTTGTGTTTTTAGTAGAGACAAGGTTTCACCATGTTGGCCAGGCTGGTCTCGAACTCCTGACCTCACGTGATCTGCCCGCCTCGGCCTCCCAAAGTGCTGGGATTACAGGTGTGAGCTGCTGTACCTGGCCTGTCAGTTGTTTTTCTTGAAGTAGTAGCCTCATTTTGTTCATTTTCAAGGAAATGTCCGCTAAATACCCAAATTTGAGTAACTATAGTTTGTTTCCAAGTTGTTCTTTAAAGTAAGTGTAATGCCACGAGAAAAGCAGATAATTCAGCTTGCAACTCCAATCTGACAATCACTGGACTTTGGTACATGGCAGAAGTGTTCTCATATGAGCTTCCCATTTTGTCACATGGAATATTAAAAAGACGTGCTCAAGGGTCAAGATAATTAATACTTTTAATATAATTAATGATTCATAAAGGACATTCTTATGTGAAATTGGCTTTTTTTTACTATAAGCATGAGACAGTGAATAAAACAATGGCTACTAACATGTTTTTTTGTTAGTAAGTTTTTTTTGTTGGTAGGTATTGTTTTTTGTTAGTAGGTATTGTTACACTAGGTAGTGTAAATTCTAACTTTCATAATCTAGATTTCTGGAAAGCTTTATACTTGGCCTCATTTGTTTAGCTCACTATAGAGGTGCCCTAATTGAGTTGTGCTTTATTGTTATGCCCTTGGCCACAAAGAAAATGACAAAATATTTTCTAAATGAATGGATGTATAAATTAACTGCTGCGTTTACTACAAAACTATCATGTAAGATATTGTCCATTATGTTTTTCACAGTCCCTGGTATAAAAACCACACTACCAAGAGAAAGTTTAATTTCCTTGAAGAATTGTTAGATTTCCTTCTGTCAGAAAATACTTCTATAGCCCTGTTCCTCTAGTTGCTTGGAAAATCTGAGTGAAGTTTAATGCTCAATCACTATAACTCTCAGAGCTTAATGTTAGCTTATTTTCCCTTTGCATTTGCATATAATTAATCTTCCAGTTTTATCCTACTGATTTCAATGTGTATCTGTATAATGACAATAACAACAAACATTTATTGAGTTCTTACTACTTTCCAGATAATGATCTAGGAGCTTTGATTAAATTATGCCATTGTACACTGCTGCAAAATTTTTTGAAAAAGTATAGGGATATAAATCAATAAAGATATACATACATGTCAGTGTGAACTGATCATTATTTGAGAATGAGATTTTGTGGTGATAATAAGATTACATTCAACATGGGGCCACCCTTACATTAATGTGTCAGTTGATTACTTTTATTTAAAGAGGAGTTAGGGAACTTCAGTTTCCAACAGTATTATGTCTTAGATATCCTGAACAACACTCTTGATGAATATAACTAAAATACTAGATAGAACATATCTATCCCTATTTTAATGGCTTTAATTTGCTCCTGAAAACCCTGCTGCTGAGTGAAAAGCTGTTAAATGAAAAAAAATCCCACTAATTTTAACAGGAAAAATTATTATGCATTCATCTCAATCCAAGATACATAAGCAATTATCACCTATACTGAACAAGAAAATTGCATAATTAAACAATGAAAACAAGTATATGTATGCAATAAACAACAATGTGAAAATAAATATAGTCTGAACATAAGGTTTAAAGTAATCAAGGTTTATTATGCTTTATTTTTCTGTATACATTACAATTTTGATCTATTTTTCTTTGCTGGGGTGGAGGGACTCATGATTATCTTGTATTGATACTGCATCTAAAAATAAAATTATAGAACAGAAAATCAACTTTAGAGGAAAATAAAGAAAAATCACGTCATGTTGAAATATGTGAAATAGCTCATTTGCACAACAGAACGAAGCTACCTCTTCATCCCTCTTACTTGGTATGTATGCCAAGCAAAATGTTTGGGTTCATTTAGACTTAATGCACAATTCAACTTTGTTCCACTGTATAGATATATATGGTTTTTTTTACTAAAAACTGTTGTGCTGATTAAATTCAGGAGGATGTTTTTGTCTGAAATTTTAATTTTGAAATATCACTTTTTATAGCAGATTTATTTACCATGATTTTAGTGAATCAATACAGTGGCAAAAAAAAAAAAAATCATGTTAGTAGCCATTGTTTTATTCACTGTTACATGCTTGTAGTAAAAAAAAGCCAATTTCACATAAGAATGTCCTTGATGCATCATTAAAAATTATTAGTTATATTAAATATTGACCCTTGAGCACAAGTCTTTTTAATATTCCATGTGACAAAATGGGAAGTTCATATAAAAGCACTTCTGCCATGTACCAAAGTCCATTGATTGTCTCAGCTTGGAGTTATGAGCTGAATTATCTGCTTTTCTCATGGAATAACACTTTCACTTTAAAGAACAACTCAGACACAAGCTATAGTGTCTATAAATAGCATGTTCAATATCAACTTCTTTAATTTTTATACCTCTCTGCTAGAGTTTTTTTTGCTAGTTTTATGGCATCCACTTCAAAACTTTGGTACTCTGTTTAACATATCTTGTAATCTGGTTAGTCAGTTAAGCTAAGATTAATATAACTTAGCAAATAGACAAGTTGGTGATGCTATTAAAGTTAACTACAGTGACCAATATTTTCACCCAGATAAAAGTTTATCTTGTAGACAGAATTTCTCTCACAATGCAGTTCTTCACCAATTTAAATATTACTTTTTATGTAACAAACACTAAATATTTACCATGTACCTGACACTACTCTAAGTGCTTTACAAAGATTAACTCATTTAATCTTCATCCTATGGGATAGGTACTATAACTTCTCCCCCTTCCTGTTTTACAGATAAGGAAAGTAAAGCAAAGATATCTTTAAAAAATACTTACCTAAGGTAACACAGCCAGTAAGCATTGGTCAGGAGTTGAACTCAGGCAATGTGGCTTCAAGATTCATGCTTTTACTACAATGATATGCTACCTCTTGGACAAGTACTTCACTGACATCCTGGAGTTCCACAACTTATGAGAAGCAGCTTTGGAACTGGGTAACAGGCAGATGTTGGAATAGTTTGGAGGGCTCAGAAGAAGACAGGAAGATGTGGGAAAGTTTGGAACTTCCTAGAGACTTGTTTAATGGTTTTGACCAAAATGCAGATAGTAATGTGGACAATGAAGTCTAGGCTGAGGTGGTCTCAGATGGAGATGAGGAACTTATTGGGAACTGGAGCAAAGGTGACTCTTGCTATGCCATAGCAAAGAGAATGGAGGATCTCAAAAGAAGACATTCATGCAGCCAACAGACACATGAAAAAATGCTCATCATCACTGGCCATCAGAGAAATGCAAATCAAAACCACAAAGAGATACCATCTCACACCAGTTGAATGGCGATCACTAAAAAATCAGGAAACAACAGGTGCTGGAGAAGTTGTGGAGAAATAGGAACAGTTTTACACTGTTGGTGAGATGGTAAACTAGTTCAATCATTGTGGAAGACTGTGTGGCGATTCCTCAGGGATCTAGAACTAGAAATACCATTTGACCCAGCAATCCCATTACTGTGTATATACCCAAAGGATTATAAATCAGGTGGCTATAAAGACACATGCACATGTATGTTTATTGTGGCACTATTCACAATAGCAAAGACCTGGAACCAACCCAAATGTCCATCAATGATAGACTGGATTAAGAAAATGTGGCACATATATACCATGGAATACTATGCAGCCATAAAAAAGGATGAGTTCATGTCCTTTGTAGGGACATGGATGAAGCTGGAAACCATCATTCTGAGCAAATTATGACAAGGACAGAAAACCAAATGCTGCATGTTCTCACTCATAGGTGGGAATTGAACAATGAGAACATGTGGACACAGGCTGGGGAACATCACACACTGGGGCCTGTTGTGGGGTGGGGAGAGGGGGGAGGGATAGCATTAGGAGATATACCTAATGTAAATGATGAGTTAACGGGTGCAGCACACCAACATGGCACATGTATACATATATAACAAACCTGCATGTTGTGCACATGTACCCTAGAAATTAAAGTATAATGAAAAAAGAGAGAATGGAGGCATTTCATCCCTGCCTTAGAGATCTGTGGAAATTTGAACTTGAGAGGGATAATTTAAGGAATCTGGCAAAAGACATTTCTAAGCAGCACAGTATTCAAGAGGTCACCTGGTTGATTCTGAAAGCATTCATTTATGCATGCTCACAGACAGATGGTTTGAATTGGAACTTATGTTTAAAGGGGAAGCAAAGTGTAAAAGTATGGAAAATTTGTAGCATAACCAAGTGGTAGAAAAGAAAAACCCATTTTCTGGGGAGGAATTCCAGCTGGCTGCAGAAATTTGCATAAGTAATGAGGAGCTGATTGTTAAGACAATGGGAAAAATGTCTCCAGCGCATTTCAGAGACCTTCACAACAGCCACTCCTATTACAGGCCCAGAAGCCTAGGAGGGAAAAATGGTTTTCTGGGCTAGGCCCAGAACACCTCTGCTCCATGCAAAAGCAGCCCAGGGTCTTGGTGCCCCGTGTCCCAACCACTCCAGCTCCAGCCATGGCGAAAAGGGGCCAAGGTACAGACAGCTCCAGCCATTGTTTCAGGGTGTCCAAGCCGCAAGTCTTGGCAGCTTCCATGTAGTGTCAGGCCTGCAAGTGCACAAAAGTCAAGAATTGATGTTTGGGAACCTCCACTTAGATTTCAGAGGATGTATGGAAATGCCTGGATGTCCACGCAGAAGTTTGCTTCAGGAGTGGAGCCTTCATGAAGAACCTCTGCTAGAGCAGTGTGGAAGGGAAATGTGGGGTTGGAGTCCCCACACAGAGTCCCTAGTGGGGCACTGCCTAATGGAACTGTGAGAAGACAGCCACTGTCCTCCAGACCCCAGAATGATAGATTCACTGACAGCTTGCACCATGTGCCTGGAAAAGCCACAGGCACTGAACACCAGCTAGTAAAGGAACTGGCCAAGGTTGAGGGAGCCCGCCCTTTGCATTAGCATGCCCTGGATGTGAGACATGGAGTCAAAGGAGATCATTTCAGAGTTTTAAGATGTGATGACTGCCCCACTGGGTTTCGGATTTGCATGGGGCCTGTGACCCTTTGCTTTGGCCAATTTCTCCTGTTTGGAATGGGATCATTTACCCAATGTCTGTACCCCACTGTATCTTGGAAGTAACTAACTTGCTTTTGATTTTACATGTTCATAGGCTGAAGGGATTTGCCTTGTCTCTCAAATGAAACTTGGGACTTGGACTTTTGAGTTAATGCTGGAATGAGTTAGGACTTTGGGGGACTGTTGGGAAGGCATGATTGGTTTTAAAATGTGAGGACATGAGATTTGGGAAGAGCCAGGGGTGGAATTATATGGTTTGGCTCTGTATCCCCACCCAAATCTCATCTTGAATTGTAATCCCCACGTGGCAAGGGAGGAACCTGATGGGAAATGATTAAATATTGGATCATGGGGGCAGTCTCCCTTATGCTGTTCTCATGATAGTGAGGGAGAACTCATAGATCCGATGGTTTTATAAGTGCCTGGCATTTCCCCCGTTGGCACTCTTCTCTCACCTGCTGCCATGTAAGACATGCCTGCCTCCCCTTCTGCCTTGATTGTAAGTTTCCTGAGACCTCCTAGCCATGCTTCCTGTTAAGCCTGCAGAACTGTGAGTCATTTGAACTTCCTTCCTTTGTAATTACCAAGCTTCAGATAGTATGCTTTATAGCAGTGTGAGAATACATTAATACACTTGGCCTAGAAGAATTTCAAAGTGAGTGTTATTCCCTTCAGCCATAGAAAACACTCATTCACACTCCTCAGAAGGTCTGATTCTATATGAGGCTGCTAAGATGAGTTGTCTGCCAAATGTGCCCTGGAATAACTGACCAAGTTTTCCTGCTGAGTGTTGTTTATTTATATTGTAGTGAGTGTTTACAAGGTCTACAAAGATAACTTTAGTTTTGACCAGGGCCAATTACTTCTGAAAGCTTCTCAAATTAAAAAAGGTACTAAAATATAGCCCTCTATTTTATCTTTGGAAATTATTTTCTGTCATGTCAGGGGAACATTTATGCCTATGCGGATTCTTTTAGTGATACAACACACACATTTTGCAGAGGCATTTATAATCAGGAGTCTATGGTAATCTCATGTAGTTTACTTTATTGATAGCTTCTATCTGCATAATTGTGGGCAGTAAAAAATAATAAAGCCAACATTTTCATCTATGCTATGTATCCCATCCCTGCCCAATTTTACAAAATCATACAGCAATGATAATTTCTTTCTTTCTTATGTATATTCCCCATTTTCCTCTTTACACTGTGTCTTCTCCAATAATGTTTAAACATGCTCCAATCATTTATCTCTTTTAAAGATGCTCTTTGGTCTGTATTTCCTCTTCCTACCCTTGTCCTGACCACTTACCACCTCATCTCATCTGCTACCACTCACTGAATTGGTGTCTTTGTCTGTTCCTATGCTGCTATAAAGGAATATCTGAGGGCGGGTAATTTATAAAGAAAAGAGGTTTATTTGGCTCATGGTTCTGCAGGCTGTACAAGAAATATGAATCTAGCATTTGAATCTGGTGAGGGCCTCAAGCTTCTTCTACTTATGTTGGACGGTGAAGGGGAGCCAGTGTGTGCAGAGATCACATGCAGAGAGAGGAGGCAAGACAGAGGGGAGGAGGTGTGAGGCTCTTTAACAACCAGCTCCTGTGGAAACTCATAGAGCAAGAACAAAGTCACTACCATGAAGATGGCACCAAGTCATTTATGAGGAATACACCCCCATGACCCAAATACCTTCCACTAGGTCCCACCTTCAGCTTTGAAATTTCAGCATGAGATTTGGAGGGCTCAAATATCCAAACCATATCAATTGGCTTTTGTCAAGATTATTAATGGTATTGCATACTGAGGACTAAATATTGCCATTGGAATCAGTGTGATCTATTACATGAAGCTGAAGTTGGGTGGTCTTGGTGGTCACTAACTTCTAAATTTGGGTTGTCCAAAACTAAACACATCTCTGTTCTAAGTTTTCCCTCCTCTTACACTGACCATTTCAACAAATGTAATTTTTCATTCATCCAGTTAACCATGTCAGGGAGTCACTTTAAAATTATGTTTTCAGTTGTGAAGATGTTGAATTTGAGCTATTCATGGTCAAGAGGAGATATTAGGCTAGATTTGTTCCAATACGTATTTATGATCATAAGCCTTAAATGGATCATTAATAAGGCTTGACCTTCCTTTTATGTTTTTCTGGTCAAACAGTTTTACTCTTTCTACAACTTTTCTTAAAACTACATGTGCCTCTTAAAATGTCACTAACCTCTACCACCTTCTTCATTCTCAGCAGATGTCTTTTCCTTCTATTTAATAGAAAAATAGAGCCCATTAAATGGAAAATCCTGCCACATATACACCCATCCTCTTCTCCATCCCTCCTATTATAACACAGGATTTGCTCTTCCTCCTATATAATGTCAGTTTTCTGTTGCAGGAAGTCAGGGGCCCCGAAGGGAGGGATCGGCTGAAGCCAAGGCAGAAGAACGTGGATTGTGAAGATTTCATGGATATTTATTAGTTCCCCAAATTAATACTTTTATAATTTCTTATACCTGTCTTTACTGCAAATTGTGAAGATTTCATGGACACTTATCACTTCCCTAATCAATACCCTTGTGATTTCCTATGCCAGTCTTTACTTTAATCTCTTAATCCCATCGTCTTTGTAAGCTGAGGAGGATATACGTCACCTCAGGACCCTGTGATGATTGTGTTTACTGCACAAATTGTTTGTAGAGCATGTATTTGAACAATATGAAATCTGGGCACCTTGAAAAAAGAACAAGATAACAGCAATGTTCAGGGAACAAGAGAGATAATCTTAAACTCTGACTGCCGGTGAGCCAAGCAGAACAGAGCCATATTTCTCTTCTTTCAAAAGCAAGTGGGAGAAATATCGCTGAATTCTTTTTCTCAGCAAGGAATATCCCTGAGAAAAAGAATGTGTCCCTGAGGGTAGGCCTCTAAAATGGCCGCTTTGGGGGAGGCTGTCTTTTACGGTCGCAGCTATAGGGATGAAATAAGCCCCAGACTCCCATAGCACTCCCAGGCTTATTAGGATGAGGAAATTCCCACCTAATAAATTTTGGTCAGACCAGTTGTCTGCTCTCAAACCCTGTTTCCTGATAAGATGTTATCAATGACAATGCGTGCCCAAAACTTCATTAGCAATTTTAATTTCACCCCGGTCCTGTGGTCCTGTGATCTCGCCCTGCCTCCATTTACCTTGTGATATCTTATTACCTTGTGAAGCATGTGATCTCTGTGACCCACACCCTATTCATACACTCCCTCCCCTTTTGAAAATCACTAATAAAAACTTGCTGGTTTTGCTGCTTGGGAGGCATCACGGAAACTGCCGACATGTGATGTCTCCCCCAGACCGTCCAACACTTAGGGAAAATAGAAAAGAAACTAGGTGAAATATCGGGGGTGAATTTTGCCCAATAGTTTTCCACCTGTATTCTAGATTCCATCCACATCAGACTTCTCAACAACTGAGCACCATTGATTGTCTCCTTTTTAAATATTAAACCACCCCTTCTCAATGATAACCTTCCTCTTTGCCTTAAAACATGCTCAAGCCTCTTCCATTAAAATAAACTACTGAAGACTTTTGCTTCTAAGTAAATTGAAATCACAGGGTCTAGTTTTTCCCTCCCAGATGAAATAACATACAAAGGCAAACTCTATGAAATGACAATTCTCAAAACATTAAAGATTAGACAATGAAGAACTGTGATCCTAGAGGGACAGGAAACAAATATAGCCTACAATTGGTTTAGCTTACTATTTAGAGAAATTCCTCAAGCTAGAGAGTAGGTAGAGTTATTTCCCTAATTTGAGAAGAAGGAATTAGGAGTCCATGTAGGCTGTGGCAGCTGGAGATCACAGGGTAAAATACCAGAGAAGATAAGCTACGTAGAGAAAGAACTCTAGAGATCTGCACAGAGTCCCCCATGAGTATTCAACCAAGTACTAGTAAGTGCATACATGTGACAAAAGTACCCAAGGTCATGAAAAGAACCACCTAAAAAGAAATAGATGGAACTATCCATGGAGTCCATACATTTCCTGGAATAGTGCTTGTTCATAGTGGAAAATCTCATAACTCATTGGACATTAAGTTGAATATATAGATGAGGTTTACCTCAGTCATACAGAAAAATTAACCCTAAAGTAAATGCTTCTCTGGTCCCCTTTAAGAAAGCTAGAAAGTAAGACCTTAAAGGATAACACTATTTCCAAGTAATTTAGGTGAATTTACAAAGAAACCTTGAGACTATAGGAATACAAAAATATACAACACACATCAATTTAAAAGATAGAATGTCTACATCCAATAAAAATTATCAGTCATGCAGAGAAACAGGAAAAAAATAAAATTTATCAACAAAAACAGATTCAGAAATGATACAGATGATAGAATTAATAGGCAATAATATTAAATGATTATTATAGCTATATTCTGTATGTTCAAGAAGCCAAAGGAAATATTAAAAATATTAAGTTGAGATACAAAATGTATGGAAAAAACCCAAGCCTAACATCTAGAAATAAAATCATAATGTCTGACAGTAACAATCCAATGGATGCTATTCTATTAACAGCAGATTAGACATTGCAGAATAAAAGATTAGTGAACTTATGGATACATAGTTGGTGTATATATTTATTGGGGTACATGAGATTTAAAAAAAAACTTTTATTTTAGGTTCAGAAGTACATGTTCAAGTTTGTTATATAGGTAAACTCATGTTACAGATCTTTGTTTTACAGATTATTTCATTACCCAAGTACTAAGCCTAGTATCCAAATAGTTATTTTTTCTGATCCTATCCCTCTTCCCAACCCCCACACTCAGAGAGGTCCCAGTGTCTGTTACTCCCTTGTTTGTTTCCATGCATTCTAAACATTAAGCTGCTCACTTATAAGTGATACCATATGGTATTTGGTTTTGTGTCCTGTGTTAGTTTGCCAAGGATAATTGCCTCCAGCTCCATCCATGTTTTTGTGAAGAACATGATCTCATTATTTTTTATGGCTGCACAGTATTCCATTGTGTATATGTACCACATTTGTCTTTATCCAGTTTGATTTCATGTCTTTTCTATTGTGAATAGTGCTGCAGTGAACATATACATGCATGTGTCTTTATGATAGAACAATTTATATTCCTTTGGGTATGTACTCAGTAATGGGATTGATGGGTTGAATGGTAGTTCTGTTTTTAGCTCTTTGAGGAATCACCACACTGCTTTTCACAGTGGTTGAACTGATTTACACACCCAACAGCAGGTCTGTAAATGTTCTCTTTTCTCTACAACCTTACCAGCATCTGTTATTTGTTTGACATTTTAGTAATGGCCATTTTTTCTGGTGTCAGATGGCATCTCATTGTAGTTTTGATTTGCATTTCTCTAATAATCAGTGATACTGAGCTTTTTTTCATATGCTTATTGGTTGCATGGTATGTCTTCTTTTGAAAAGTGTTCATGTCCTTCGTCCCCTTTTTAATGGGGTTTGCTTTTTCTTGTAAATTTTTTTAAGTTCCTTCTGGATGAAAAATATTAGACTTTTGTCTGATGCATAGTTTGTTAATAGCTTCTCTCAATCTGTAGGTTGTCTGTTTAGTCTGTTGATAGTATCTTTTGCTGTACAGAAACTCTAGAGTTTAATTAGATCCCAGTTGTCGACATTTGCTTTGGTTGCGATCGCTTTTGGTGTCTTCATCATGAAATCTTTTCCTGTGCCTATGTCCTGAATGGTATTGCCTAGATTTCCTTCTAGGGTTTTTATAGATTTTGAGCTTTAAGTCTTTAATTAATCGAGTTGATTTTTGAGTATAGTTTAAAGAAGGGGTTCAGTTTCAATCTCCTGCATAAGATTAGCCAGTTATCCCAGCACCATTTATTAAAAAGCGTGTCCTTTCCCCATTGTTTGTTTTTGCTAGCATTGTTGAAGATCAGATAGCTAGTTGTAGGTGTGCAGCCTTATTTCTAGGGTCTCTACTCTGTTCCACCGGTCTATGTGTCTAGTTTTGTATCAGTGCCATGGTGTTTTGATTACTGTAACCCTGTAGTATTATTTGAAGTCTGGTAATGTGATGCCTCTATCTTGTTCTTTTGCTTAGGATTGCCTTGGTTATTCTGACTCTTTTTCATTTCTACGTGAATTTTAAAATAGTTTTTCTAGTTTTGTGAAGAATGTTATTGGTAATTTGATAGAAATAACATTGAATTTGTAACTTGCTTTGGGCAGTATGGCCATTTTAATGATATTGATTGTTCCCATCCATGAACATGGAGCATTTTTTCATTTGTTTGTGTCATTTCTGATTCCTTTAAGCAGTGTTTGTAATTATCATTGTAGATATCTTTCATCTCCCCAGATAGCTGGATTCCTAGGTATTTTATTTTTTTTTTTTGAGATGGAGTCTCGCTCTGTCGCCCAGGCTGGAGTGCAGTGGCGCAGTCTCGGCTCACTGCAAGCTCTGCCTCCCGGGTTCACGCCATTCTCCTGCCTCAGCCTCTCCGAGTAGCTGGGACTACAGGCACCTGCCACCACGCCCGGCTAATTTTTTTTTTTTTTTTTTGTATTTTTAGTAGAGACGGGGTTTCACCGTGGTCTCAATTTCCTGACCTCATGATCCGCCTGCCTCGGCCTCCCAAGGTATTTTATTCTTTTTGTGGCGATTGTGAATGTGATTTCATTGTTGATTTCGCTCTTGGCTTGGCTGTTATTGGTGTATAGTAATGCTAGTGATTTTTGTGTGTTGATTTTGTATCCTGAAACTTTGCTGAAGTTGTTTATCAGCTTAGGGAGCTTTCAGGCTCATACTATGTGATTTTCTAAATATAGAATCATGTTGTCTGCAACCAGGAATAGTTTTACTTCCTCTCTTCATATTTGGATGCATTTTATTTCTTTCTCTTGCTTGATTCCTCTGGCCAGGACTTCCATTGCTATATTGAATAGGAGTGGTGAGAAGGCATCCTTTCTTATACCATTTTCAAGAGGAAAACTTACAGCTTTTGCCCATTTAGGATTATGTTGGATTTGAGTTTGTCATGAGTTTGTCATAGATGGCTCTTATTATTTTGAGGGATGTTCCATCCATACCTAGTTTACTGAGAGTTTTTAACCTAAAGCAGTATTGAATTTTATTGAAAGCCTTTTTGCATCTATTGAGATAATCATGTAGTTTTTGTATTTAGTTCTGTTTATGTGATGAATTACATTTATTGATTTGCATATGTTGAACCTACCCTGCAACCCAGGAATAAAGCCTACTTGATCGTGGTAGACTGGATTTCTGATGTGCTGCTGGATTCAGTTTGCTAGTATTTTGTTGACAATTTTTGCATCTATGTTCATCAAGGATATTGGCCAGAAGTTTTCTTTTCTGGTTGTATGGTTTTCAGGTTTTGATATCAGATGATGCTGGCCTCATCGAATGAGCTGGGGATCAGTCCCTCCTCCTCAATTTTTTGGAATTGTGTCAGTAGGAATTGTACCAGCTATTCTTTATACATCTAGTACAATTTGTCTGTGAATCCATGTGGTCCTGTGCTTTTTTGGTTGGTAGGCTATTTGTTACTGATTCAGTTTTGGAGCTTGTTATTGGTCATTCAGTAATTCAATCTCTTCCTGTTTCGGTCTTGGGAGGGTGTACGTGTCTAGGAATTTATCCACTTCTAAATTTTCTGGTTTGTGTGCATAGAGGTGTTCTTTGTAGTCTCTGAGGGTTATTTGTATTTCTGTGGTGTCAGTGGTAACATCCCCTTTGTTGTTTCTAAGTGTGTTTATTTGGATTTTCTCTTTTTTATTCTTTATTAATCTAACCAGTGGTTTATACATCTTATTAACTTTTTTTTAAAAGATCTAGTTCCTGGATTGTTGATTTTTTGAATGTTTTTTCAGGTTTCTTTCACAGAGTTCAGCTCTGATTTTGATTATTTCTTGTCTTCTGCTAGCTTTAGGATTGGTTTGCACTTGCTATTCTAGTTTTTTTAATTGTGATGTTAGATTGTTAATTTGAGATCTTTCTAACTTTTTGATGTGGGTGTTTAGTGCTATAAATTTCTCTCTTAGCACTTCCCTAGGTATGTCCCAGAGATCCTGGTATGTTGTATTTCTGTTCCCATTAGTTTTAAAGAACTTTTTATTTCTACCTTAATTTCATTATTTACCCAAAATCATTCAGGAGCAAGTTGTTTAATTTCCATGTAATTGTATGGTTTTGAGTGACTTTCTCAGTCTTGATTTCTATTTTTATCGCATCGTGGTCTGAGTGAGTGGTTGGTATTATTTAAGTTATTTTTGCATTTGCTGAGTATTATTTTATGTCAAATTGTGTGGTTGATTTTAGAATACGTGTCATGTGGCCATGAGAAGAATGTATATTCTGTTGTTTTGGGGTGGAGAGTTCTATAGATGTCTATCAGGTCAATTTGGTCCAGTGTTGAGTTCAGGTCCTGAATATCTTTGCTAATTTTCTGCCTTGATGATCTGTCTAATATTGCCAATGGGGTGAAGTCTCCCACCATTATTGTGTGGGAGTCTAAATCTCTTTGAAGGTCTCTAAGAACTTGCTTTATGAACCTGGGTTGGGTGCATATATATTTGGGACAGTTAGGTCTTCTTGTTGAATTGAACCCTTTGCCATTATGTAATAATGCCCTTCTTTGTCTTTTTTTATCATTGTTGGTTTAAAGTCTGTTTTGCCTGAAATTAGGATCTCAACCCCCATTTTTTCTGTTTTCCATTTGCTTGATAGATTTTCCTCCATCCCTTTACTTTGAGCATGTGAGTGTCACTGCATGTGAGATTGGTCTCTCAAAGAAAGCATACCATTGGGTCTTGCTTCTTTATCCAACTTTCCACTCTGTATCTTTTAATTGGGGCATTTAGTCCATTTACATTCAAAGTTAGTATTGATATCTGTGGATTTGATCCTGTCATCAAAGTATTATTATTATGCAGACTTCTTTGTATGGTTGCTTTATAGTGTGACTATTTTATGTACGTAAGTATGTTTTTGTAGTGGCTGGTAATGATCTTTCCTTTTCATATTTAATGCTTCTTTCAGGGGCTCTTGTAAGGCAGATCTGATAGTTATAAATTCCCTCAACATTTGCTTATCTGAAAAGAATTTTATTTGATTGGGAAGTGTAGTTTGGCTGGATATGAAATTCTTGATTGGAATTTCTTTTGTTTAAGAATGTTGAATTTTGGTCCCCAATCTCTTCTGGTTTGTAGGGCTTCAGCTGAGAGGTCTATTGTAAGCCCGATGGGCTTCTCTTGATAGGTGACTTGTCCTTTGTCTCTAGCTATCTTTAACATTTTTTCTTTCATTTCAACCTTGGAGAATCTGATGATTATGTGTCTTGGTGATGATCTTCTTGTGAAGTATCTTGTGGAGATTCTCTGCATTTCTTGAGTTTGAACATTGGCCTCTCTAGCTACATTGGGGAAATTCTCATGGGTATTCTGAAACATGTTTTCCAAGTTGCTTTCTTTCTCCCCATGTCTTTCAGGGACTGACTGTCTTATTTCAGAAAGCAAATCTTCAAGCTCTGAGATTTTTTCCTCAGCTTGGTCTATTCTGCTGTTAACAATTGCTATTGCATCATGAAATTCTTGTAGTGTGTTTTTCAGCTGTATCAGGTCACTTACATTATTTTTCTATACTGGCTATTTTATCTGTCAGCTCTTGTATCATTTTATTGTGATTTTAGCTTCCTTAGATTGAGTTTCAACATTCTCTTAAATCTTGATGATCTTCACTCCTATTCATAGTCTGAATTCTATTTCTATCATTTTAGCCATCTCAGCCTGGTTAAAAACCCTCGTTGGAGAATTAGTGCCGTTGTTGGAGGAAAGAAGACATTCTGACTTTTTGAGTTGTCAGAGTTCTTGCGCTGGTTCGTTCTCAACTTTATGGGCTGATGTTCCATCAATCATTGAAATTGCTGTTCTTAGGAAATTTTTTATTTCCTTTGTCCTATTTGATGACCTTGAAGGTTTGATTATGATATAAGGTGGGTTTAGTCAACTGGTTTTGTTTCTTGAACATTTTAGGGAGCCAGGGTTCGACACAAGAATCTTGGCAGTATGATGGAGGAGGGGCAGGCGTGGACTCATGTTGGCAGCAGCGGCACCACAGGGTGCACACACTCATTTGCACTGGTAGGGAAGGAGAGGCAAAGTTCACCTGTGCAAACATGCACTGGCAAAGTGATGTTGAAGGTGGCTGTGGGCAAGTGTATGCAGGCAAAGTGACATGGGGGAGGCTGCAGTAGGGGGAGGGCATGGGCAGGCTGGAGCATGTCCACAGGGGCCACTCTGTAGAAGCTCTCTGCTGGTCAGGCATAGTCCGCCAGTTCAGAAGCTGTGATGCAGGCCCCAAGGGGGTATGCCCCCCGGGCACCAGAGGCTGCTGTGCAAGCAAGCATGGCCAGGCTGAGTCCCAGGAGAGGCCAGCAGACTGACACATGCTCAGGTTGGACTGGACCTTTCTCATGGGCAGGACTACCCTGCAGAGTTCAGGTCCCATAGTTCCTCTACAGCTAAAGTCTTCTATAGGAGCAAGTTGAGCCTAGGCAGATGGGCTTCCCTGGCTGTGTTCCACTACAGATTCTCCCACACTAAACCCTCTGGGCTCTGTGCCAGCTGGAGTTCTGCCCCTAACACTTCTCTAAGCAGCTTTCCCTGTGAACTCAAGTGTTCATGGTGACCACAGGTTCTCCTTCTGCTGGGATTCCAGAGGCCTGTGGTGAGAATGGGTTGTTCTTTGCCTGTTTAACTTACCCATTCCCCAGGAGTCATTGGGGACCAGGACTGAGTCCCAGTGTGTTTCATCACTATTCAGGGTTCCTAGCTGCCTCCTCGTTCATTCCAGCATCTGTGTCTTTCCTCCATCCACTCTCAATGCCTTCTCTCTGAAGATCTGCTCCACGTGCATTAGCTATTTACCCTGATGCTCTGCCTCTAGTGCGCCAATCTTCCTGATGTCCCAGTCTCTTGGTGGCAGATGTTCTTCCTGGCTGTCTCCAGTAGACCATCTTGCCCCTCAGTTGACATGAGATGTTTTAATACAGGCATACAAAGCATGATAATCACCTCATGGAGAATGGGGCAGCCATCCCTTTAGGCATTTATCCTTGTGGTACAAATAAGTTGCACTCTTTTTAAAAAATGTACAATTTTGAAATGTACGAATAAGTTATTGTTGACTATAGTCACCCTGTTGTGCTATCAAATAACAGGTCTTATTTATTTTATTTCTGTTTTTTTGTACCCATTAATAATCTCTACACCTCCACCCCCACTACTGTGTGCTCACAAAAATTAAAAATCAAAAATTGTTAGTGAACTTGAAGACTAGCAATAGCAAATATCCAAAATAAAAACATAGACTAAAGATAAATGAACAAAACGTCAGTGAGCTGTGTGACAATTTTGAGCACCCTACTATATATGTAATTAGATTCCTAGAAGAAGAGAAGGTGAGGTAGAGAAGAAAGCAGAAAATATATTTGAAGTAATAATGAATGAAACTTTTTTCAAATTTGATATAAGCTATAAACCAACTGATACGGTTTGGCTGTGTCCCCATCCAAACTTCATTCTGAATTGTAGCTCCCATAATCCCCATATGTTATGGGAGGGACCCAGAGGGAGGTAATTGAGTTATTGGGGTGGTTACCCCCATGCTGGTGTTCTCTGGATAGCGAGTGACCTGATGGTTTTATAAGGGGCTTTTTCCACTTTTTCTGGGGACTTCTCCTTGCTGCCACCACTGGAAGAAGGAAATGTTTGTTTCTCCCTCTGCCATGATTGTAAGTTTCCTGAGGCCTCACCAGCCATGCAGAACTGTGAGTCACTTAAATCTCTTTCCTTTATAAATTACCCAGTATTGGGTATGTCATTATTAGCAGCATCAGAATGGACTAATACAGTAAATTGGTACTGGGTAGTGGAATGCTGCTATAAAGATACATGAAAATGTGGAAGTGACTGTGGAATTGAGTAAAAGGCAGAGGTTGGAACAGTTTGGAGGGCTCAGAAGAAGATAAAAATGAGGGAAAGTTTGGAACTTCCTAGAGACTTGGAGGGCTCAGAAGACAAGATGTGGGAAACTTTGGAACTTCTTAGAGACTTGTCGAATGTCTTTGACCAGAATGCTGATAGTGATTTGGACAATAAAGTCCAGGCTAAGGTGGTCTCAGATGGAAATGAGGAACTTGTTGGGAACTGGAGTAAAGATCACTCTTGTTATACAGAAAGACCGGCAGCATTTTGCCTCTGCCCTAGAGATTTGTGGAACTTTAAACTTGAGAGAGTTGATTTAGGGTATCTGGCAGAAGACATTTCTAAGCAGAAAAGTGTTGAAGAGGAAGCAGAACATAAAAATTTGGAAAATTTTCAGCCTGACTATGTGATAAAGAAGAAAACCCCATTTTCTGGGGAGAAATTCAAGCTTGCTGCAGAAATTTGCATGAGTGACTAGGTGCAAAATGTTAATCACCAAGACAATGGGAAAAATGTCTCCAGGGCATGTCAGAGTCCTTTATGGCAGCCCCTCCCATCACAGACCTGGAAGCCTAGGTGGGGGAAAATGGTTTCATGGGCGAGGCCCAGGACGCCCCTGCTCTATGCAGCCTTGGGACATGGTGCCCTTCATCTCATCTGCTTCAGTTCCAGCCATGGCTAAAAGGGACCAACTCAGCCTGTTGCTTCAGAGGGTACCAGCTCCAAGCCTTGGTGGCTTACACGTGATGTTGGGCCTGCTGGTGCAGAGAAGTCAAGAATTGAAGTTCGAGAACTTCCACCTAGATTTCAAAGGATGTATAGAAATGCCTGGATGTAGAATCTCTGCTAGGGCAGTGTGCAAGGGAAATGTGGGGTGAGAGCCTCCACACAGAGACCCCACTGGGGCACTGCCTAGTGGAGCTGTGAGAAGAGGGCCACCATCCTCCAAACCCCAGAATGTTAGATCCACCAACAGCTTGCACTGTGGAAATGGAAAAGCCACAGACACTCAGTGCCATCTCATGAAATGAGCCGGGAGGGAGGCTGTACCTCACAAAGCCACAGGGGTGGAGGTGCCAAAGACCATGGGAACCTACCTCGTGCATCAGTGTGACCTGGATGTGAGACATGGAGTCTGTCAGGCCTCTGAGCCCAAGCTAAGCCATCATATCCCCTGTGGCCTGCACGTACACATCCAGATGGCCGGTTCCTGACTTAACTGATGACATTCCACCACAAAAGAAGTGAAAATGGCCTGTTCCTGCCTTAACTGATGACATTGTCTTGTGAAATTCCTTCTCCTGGCTCAAAAGCTCCCTTACTGAGCACCTTGTGACCCCCACTCTGCCTGCCAGAGAGTAACCCCCCTTTGACTGTAATTTTCCTTTACCTACCTAAATCCTATAAAATGGCCCCACCCCTATCTCCCTTTACTGGCTCTCTTTTCAGACTCAGCCCCCCTGCACCCAGGTGAAATAAACAGCCATGTTGCTCACACAAAGCCTGTTTGGTGGTCTCTTCACACGGACGCGCATGAAAGAGTCAAAGGAGATCATTTTGGAACTTTAAGGTTTAATGACAGCCCTGTTGGATTTTAGGCTTGCATGGGGCCTGCAGCCTCTTTGTTTTGGCCAATTTCTCCCATTTGGAATGGTTGTATTTAACCAATTCCTGTACCTCCATTGTATCTAGGAAGTAACTAACTTGCTTTTGATTTTACAGGCTCATAGGTGGAAGGAAATTGTCTTGTCTCAGATGAGTCTTTTGATTTTGACTTTGAGTTAATGCTGGAATGAATTAAGACTGTAGGGGACTGTTGAGAAGGCATGATTGGTTTTGAAATGTGAGAACATGAGATTTGGAAGGGGCCAGGGGTGGAATGTTATGGTTTGGCTGTGTCCCCATGCAAATCTCATCTTGAATTCTAGCTCCCATGGATTGTGGGAGGGACCCAATACAAGGTAATTGAATCATGGGGGCAGTTACACCATGCTGCTGTTCTTGCTATAGTGATTGATTTGATGGTTTTATAAGGGGCTTTTCCCCTTTTGCTGAGCAGTTCTCCTTGCTGCTGCCATGTGAAGAAAGAGGTGTTTGCTTCCCTTTCTGCCATGATGGTAAGTTTCCTAGGCCTCCCAGCCATGCAAAACTGTGAGTCAATAAAACCTCTTTCTTTAAAAATTGCTCAGTATCAGTACATCTTTATTAGCAGCATGAGAATGAACTAATACACCTACAAATTCATGAAACTCAAACATACCCAAGAATAAGAAACATGAAGCAAATTAATACCAAGATACATGATAATCAAATTACTTAAAACTAGTAATAAACAAAAAAATCTTAAAAGCAGACAAAAAAATAGAATATACATAGAAGAGTAAAAATAAGGAAGTCAGCACATTTCTCATCAGAAAAAGTGCAAATGAGGAGAGAGTGGAGTAACTTCTTTAAAATGCTGAAAGAAAAAAATCCTGTGACCTAGAATTTTTATCCAGCATACCAATCAGTGTTCTTAGGAAAACAGGGCCAGTAGGAGAGAGGGGTAGTGGGGGAGTTGCTAGTTGTTTTAAGGAATTGGCTCATGCAGTTTTGGTGAATGGCAGTCCCCAAATCCATAGAACAGAGCTGTAGGCTGGGAATTCTCAGGCAGGAGCTGATGCTGCATTCTTGAAGCAGAATATTTTCCTGCTTAAGGAAACCTGTTTTATTCTTAAGGCCATTGAAGTAATCGGATAAGCCCCATCCAGATTATTGAAGATAATCTCCTTTACTTAATTTCAACCAATTGTAGATGTTATCTACATCTAAAAAAGTGTTTTAACAGCAGCAAGTAGATTCGTCTTTAATTGAATAATGTGGTATTATATAGCCTAGCCAAGTTAACATATAAACTCACCATCAAATCCAGCTAAAATATCTTTCAACGATGAAGATGAAATAAGAACGTTTTCAGACATACAAAAGCTGAAATAATGCATTACCCACAGAATTACATGACAATAAATTTTTAATGAATTTCTTTTAGCAGAAGGAATATCATACCAGACGTAAATCTGGATCTATAAAGAATGAAAAATACGGGAAATTTATTGGCATGAGTAAGTATGATTGACATTTTTTTCTTAACCTCTGTAAAAGATAATTGACCATTTAAAGCAAAAATAATAATGTATTGTGGGGTTTATAATATATGTAAAAGTATTATAGAATGTAATGTGGACAATATAAAAAATGTTGGAAGAGGACAATTAAAAGTAATACTGTATTGAGGTTCTTATACTATACATGAAGTGGTAATAACATCACCTGAAAGCATGTTGTGACAAGTTAAAGATGTGTACTATAAATCTATCCTAAAGCAACCACTAAAGAAACATTACAAATAGTTATAATGAATAAGAAAACAAAGGATATAAAAGGAAAGTATAAAAAATTACTTGATTAGCGGCCTGGCACAGTGGCTCACGCCTGTAATCCCAGCACTTTGGGAGGCCGAGGTGGGCAGATCACAAGGTCAGGAGATCGAGACCATCCTGGCTAACACGGTGAAACCCCATCTCTACTAAAAATACAAAAAAATCAGCCGGGCGTGGTGGCAGGCACCTGTGGTCCCAGCTACTTGGGAGGCTGAGGCAGGAGAATGGTGTGAACCCAGGAGGTGGAGCTTGCAGTGAGCCGAGATCACGCCACTGCACTCCAGCCTGGGCGACAGAGTGAGACTCCATCTCAAAAACACACACAAAAAATTACTTGATTATCCAAGTTGGGAAAAGAGGGGGAAAAGGAACAAAGAACTAATGGAAAAAATAGAAAACAATATCAAAAGGATAAATTTAAACACAATCATATCAATAATAAGATTAAATGTAAATGGTTTCACAATACCAATTAAAGAACAGATTGTCAGATTCAATTTTAAAAAAAGCATGAGCCCATTATATGCTCCCTAGGAGGAAACAACTTTAAACATAAAGGCACAAAAAGTCTAAAAGCAAACAGACAGAAAATGAAATATCTTGCAAATACTAATGAAAGGAAAGCTGGAGTGGCCTTATTAATATTAGACAAAGTAGATTTCAGAACAAAAATATTACTGGGGCAAAGAGAGTAATTTTATAATGATAAAGGAGTCAATTCATCAGGAGGACATAAGAATCTTAAATGTTCATAAACCTTAAAATGGAGCTTCAAAACTCAAAAAACAAAAACTAATAGAATTTCAAAGAAAAATAGACAAATTCACAATTACAGATTTCAACACCCCTCTATCAACAATTGACAGAGCAAGTAGACAGAAAATCAATTAGATTATTGGAGATTTGAACAACAGTCTCAGCCAAGCTAATCTAATTGACATTTATAAAACATTCCACTCAAAAGCAAAATACAAATTATTTTTAGTGTACACAGAACATTTAACAAAATAAATCATATTCTAGAACATGAATTTAAAAACACAACTTATGTTCTTTGACAACATGGAATTAAATTAGAAATCAATGCTAGAAATACAACTATTTGCAAGTAAACAACACACTTTCAAATAACCAATGGGTTGATAAAATCAATGAAAAGAGAAATTATAAGGTATCCAAAAATTAATAGAAATAAAAATACGACATATTAAAATTTGTAGAATTCAGCTTAAGTAGTCATTAGAGGGAAATGTATAAGTATCAAAAAGTTTATATTAGAAACATTGGGTGCACATGGACATAAAGGTGGCAACGATAGACACTGGGGACTACAAGAGAGGGGTTAGAGCTAGGGGAGTAATGGCTGTAAAACTACCTATTGGGTACTATGCTGACTACATGGGTTGTGGGATTATTCATACCCAAAACTTCAGCATCACACAATATACCCATGTAACAAACCTGCACATGTACCCCCTGAATCTAAAATAAAAGTTGAAATTGTTTTTAAAAGTTTAAATATGTTTTGAATTTAGATGCAATATATTCTAATTGATGAATTTGATTGTAGTTTTTGCAGGATATCACATTTTATTTTTTTGAGACGCAGTCTCACTCTGTCGCCCAGGCTGGAGTGCAGTGGCGCAATCTCGGCTCACTGCAAGCTCTGCCTCCCGGGGTTCATGCCATTCTCCTGCCTCAGCCTCCTGAGTAGCTGGGACCACAGGTGCCTGCCACCACGCCCGGCTAATTTTTTTGTATTTTTAGTAGAGATGGGGTTTCACCATGTTAGCCAGGATGGTCTCGATCTCCTGATCTCGTGATCCGCCTGCCTCGGCCTCCCAAAGTGCTGGGATTACAGGCCTTGAGCCACCGTGCCTGGCCAGGATATCACATTTTAAATGATATTTTGTTTTATGCTGTGTGGGAGGTTGTAACTCGTGGTACAAAATGTAAAACTGGGGTAAAAAGAATAACTGCTTACATAAACAATTTAAACACTTATACCTTAGTAGTAATGAAACATACTGAAAAAGAATAAATAGCTATATTTTTGTCTTCTTAAACAATGCTTATATTGGAAATGAAGAAAGGTTTCAAATCAATTACATCAGCACTAATATTTAAAAATTAGATTAAGAAAAGCAAATACAACATAAATTAAGCAGGAAAAAGAAAATAATAAAAATCAGAGAAGAAATCAATGAAATAAAATACAGCAGAATATTTTTTAAAATCAATGAAACGGGTAGTTCTTTAAGAAGATCAGTAAAATTGATAAGCTTCTAGCCAGACTAGTAAGAAAACGTAGAGATGACACAAATTACTAACATCAGGAGTGACAGAGGTGACATCTCTTCAGATACATTAGATGGTAAAAAAAATAAGGGACTATTACCAATAATATTTTGTCAATAATATTACGAAGTTAGATATAGTGGTAAAATTCTGTGAAAGATGCAAAGTATCAAATCTCACTGGAAAAGCTATAGAAAATCTAAATAAGCTATATCTATTATAGAAATCGAATTTGTAGTTAATCACCTTCCTACAAAGACAACTCTGGAGCCAGGTAGATTCACTGGTGAATCCTACTAAACATTAGAAAAAGAAATAATAGCAATTTGCAAACTCTTCCAGAAAATTGAATTGGATTTTGTCGAGTGTTTCCTATTGAGGTGATTATATACTTTTGTAGTCTGTTAATACAGTAAATTACATTGATTTTCAAATATTCAGCTAACTTTGCATTGACAAAATCCAACATCCATTCCTGATAAAAATGCTCAGTAAACTAAGAAGAGAAGGATTCTTTAGTCTGCTAAAGACCACTACTTCAACATTGTAGTGAAGGTTTTCACCAGTGTAAATAAGAAAAGTGAAAGAAATAAAAAGCATCTAGATTTAAAATAAAAATTAAATTATCTTTATTTGCAGATGACATGTATATCTAGGTAGAAAATCTGATTGAATCTGCAAGAAAACTATTTGAACTAATAATTGAATTTAGCAGATACAAGATCAATGTACAACAATTAATTGTAGTTCTAAATAGTAGCAAAGAACATTCAGAAATTGAAATTTAAAAACAGTACCATTACAATACCATTTACAATCGCTTAAAAATATATAGGGATACATTTGACAAAACATGCAAAAGAACTGTACACTGAAAGCTATAAAATATTGCTAAGAAAATTGAGGCAACCATAACTAAATGGGGATCTGTAACATATTCATGGATTTTTTTTTTTTTTTTTTAAAGCAAGAAGTTCAAGCTTTATTGTTAAATGGGGATTTACCAAAGGGAGACTTGCAAAATATATGAAACTATGGTTCCATTTGAGCAACCCAGATTAAGAAAATAAACCTAGATTTCTGTTTATAAATCCTCTGAATTGAAAAGTGTAGTGCCATATTCTTAATCAGCAGCTTTTCCACGTGACAAATCAACTGACTCTATTTCTCAAACTTCCCTCAAACTTCTTTTTTTTTTTTTTTTTTTTCAGTGGCTTCGGTTTCAATTATCTCTTTTTATTTATTTATTTATTTTTTTTTTATTTTTTATTTTTTATTATACTTTAGGGTTTTAGGGTACATGGGCACAATGTGCAGGTTTGTTACATATGTATCCATGTGCCATGTTGATTTCCTGCACCCATTAACTCGTCATTTAGCATTAGGTGTATCTCCTAATGCTGTCCCTCCCCCCTCCCCCCACCCCACAACAGTCCCCGGAGTGTGATGATCCCCTTCCTGTGTCCATGAGTTCTCATTGTTCAATTCCCACCTATGAGTGAGAACATGCGGTGTTTGGTTTTTTGACCTAGCGATAGTTTACTGAGAATGATGTTTTCCAGTTTCATCCATGTCCCTACAAAGGACACGAACTCATCATTTTTTATGGCTGCATAATATTCCATGGTGTATATGTGCCACATTTTCTTAATCCAGTCTATCGTTGTTGGACATTTGGGTTGGTTCCAAGTCTTTGCTATTGTGAATAGTGCCACAATAAACATACGTGTGCATGTGTCTTTATAGCAGCATGATTTATAGTCCTTTGGGTATATACCCAGTAATGGGATGGCTGGGTCAAATGGTATTTCTAGTTCGAGATCCCTGAGGAATCGCCACACTGACTTCCACAATGATTGAACCAGTTTACAGTCCCACCAACAGTGTAAAAGTGTTCCTATTTCTCCACATCCTCTCCAGCACCTGTTGTTTCCTGATTTTTTAATGATGGCCATTCTAACTGGTGTGAGATGGTATCTCACCGTGGTTTTGATTTGCATTTATCTGATGGCCACTGATGATGAGCATTTTTTCATGTGTTTTTTGGCTGCATAAATGTCTTCTTTTGAGAAGTGTCTGTTCATGTCCTCTGCCCACTTTTTGATGGGGTTGTTTGTTTTTTTCTTGTAAATTTGTTTGAGTTCATTGTAGATTCTGGATATTAGCCCCTTGTCAGATGAGTAGGATGCAAAAATTTTCTCCCACTCTGTAGGTTGCCTGTTCACTCTGATGATAGTTTCCCTTGCTGTGCAGAAGCTCTTTAGTTTAATGAGATCCCATTTGTCAATTTTGGCTTTTGTTGCCATTGCTTTTGGTGTTTTAGACATGAAGTCCTTGCCCACGCCTATGTCCTGAATGGTATTGCCTAGGTTTTCTTGTAGGATTTTAATGGTTTTAGGTCTAACATATAAGTCTTTAATCCATCTTGAATTAATTTTTGTATAAGGTGTAAGGAAGGGATCCAGTTTCAGCTTTCTACATATGGCTAGCCAGTTTTCCCAGCACCATTTATTAAATAGGGAATCCTTTCCCCATTGCTTGTTTTTGTCAGGTTTGTCAAAGATCAGATAGTTGTAGCTATGTGGCATCATTTCTGAGGGCTCTGTTCTGTTCCATTGATCTATGTCTCTGTTGTGGTACCAGTACCATGCTGTTTTGGTTACTGTAGCCTTGTAGTATAGTTTGAAGTCAGGTAGCGTGATGCTTCCAGCTTTGTTCTTTTGGCTTAGGATTGACTTGGCGATGCGGGTTCTTTTTTGGTTCCATATGAACTTTAAAGTAGTTTTTTCCAATTCTGTGAAGAAAGTCATTGGTAGCTTGATGGGGATGGCATTGAATCTATAAATTACCTTGGGCAGTATGGCCATTTTCACGATATTGATTCTTCCAACCCATGAGCATGGAATGTTCTTCCATTTGTTTGTATCCTCTTTTATTTCATTGAGCAGTGGTTTGTAGTTCTCCTTGAAGAGGTCCTTCACATCCCTTGTAAGTTGGATTCCTAGGTATTTTATTCTCTTTGAAGCAATTGTGAATGGGAGTTCACTCATGATTTGGCTCTCTGTTTGTCTGTGATTGGTGTACAAGAATGCTTGTGATTTTTGTACATTGATTTTGTATCCTGAGACTTTGCTGAAGTTGCTAATCAGCTTAAGGAGATTTTGGGCTGAGACAATGGGGTTTTCTAGATATACAATCATGTCATCTGCAAACAGGGACAATTTGACTTCCTCTTTTCCTAATTGAATACCCTTTATTTCCTTCTCCTGCCTGATTGCCCTGGCCAGAACTTCCAGCACTGTGTTGAATAGGAGCGGTGAGAGAGGGCATCCCTGTCTTGTGCCAGTTTTCAGAGGGAACGCTTCCAGTTTTTGCCCATTCAGTATGATATTGGCTGTGGGTTTGTCATAGATAGCTCTTATTATTTTGAGATATGTCCGATCAATACCTAATTTATTGAGAGTTTTTAGCATGAAGGGTTGTTGAATTTTGTCAAAGGCCTTTTCTGCATCTATTGAGATAATCATGTGGTTTTTGTCTTTGGTTCTGTTTATATGCTGGATTACATTTATTGATTTGCATATGTTGAACCAGCCTTGCATCCCAGGGATGAAGCCCACTTGATCATGGTGGATAAGCTTTTTGATGTGCTGCTGGATTCGGTTTGCCAGTATTTTATTGAGGATTTTTGCATCAATGTTCATCAAGGATATTGGTCTGAAATTCTCTTTTTTGGTTAAGTCTCTGCCAGGTTTTGGTATCAGGACGATGCTGGCTTTGTAAAATGTGTTAGGGAGGATTCCCTCTTTTTCTATCGATTGGAATAGTTTCAGAAGGAATGGTACCAGTTCCTCCTTGTACCTCTGGTAGAATTCAGCTGTGAATCCATCAGGTCCTGGACTCTTTTTGGTTGGTAAGCTATTGATTATTTCCACAATTTCAGAACCTGCTATTGGTCTATTCAGAGATTCAACTTCCTCCTGGTTTAGTCTTGGGAGGGTGTATTTGTCGAGGAATTTATCCATTTCTTCTAGATTTTCTAGTTTATTTGCATAGAGGTGTTTGTAGTATTCTCTGATGGTAGATTGTATTTCTGTGGGATCGGTGGTGATATCCCCTTTTTCGTTTTTTATTGCATCTATTTGATTCTTCTCTCTTTTCTTCTTTATTAATCTTGCTAGCGGTCCATCAATTTTGTTGATCTTTTCAAAAAACCAGCTCCTGGATTCATTAATTTTTTGAAGGGTTTTTTGTGTCTCTATTTCCTTCAGTTCTGCTCTGATTTTAGTTATTTCTAGCCTTCTGCTAGCTTTTGAATGTGTTTGCTCTTGCTTTTCTAGTTCTTTTAATTGTGGTGTTAGGGTGTCAATTTTGGATCTTTCCTGCTTTCTCTTGTGGGCATTTAGTGCTATAAATTTCCCTCTACACACTGCTTTGAACGTGTCCCAGAGATTCTGGTATGTTGTGTCTTTGTTCTCGTTGGTTTCAAAGAACATCTTTATTTCTGCCTTCATTTCATTATGTACCCAATAGTCATTCAGGAGCAGGTTGTTCAGTTTCCATGTAGTTGAGTGGTTTTGAGTGAGTTTCTTAATCCTGAGTTCTAGTTTGATTGCACTGTGGTCTGAGAGACAGTTTGTTATAATTTCTGTTCTTTTACATTTGCTGAGGAGAGCTTTACTTCCAACTATGTGGTCAATTTTGGAATAGGTGTGGTGTGGTGCTGAAAAAAATGTATATTCTGTTGACTTGGGGTGGAGAGTTCTGTAGATGTCTATTAGGTCCACTTTATGTAGAGCTGAGTTCAATTCCTGAATATCCTTGTTAACTTTCTGTCTCGTTGATCTGTCTAATGCTGACAGTGGGGTGTTAAAATCTCCCATTATTATTGTGTGGGAGTTTAAGTCCCTTTGTAAGTCACTGAGGACTTGCTTTATGAATCTGGGTGCTCCTGTGTTGGGTGCATATATATTTAGGATAGTTAGCTCTTCTTGTTGAATTGATCCCTTTACCATTATGTAATGGCCTTCTTTGTCTCTTTTGATCTTTGTTGGTTTAAAGTCTATTTTATCAGAGACTAGGATTGCAACCCCTGCCTTTTTTTGATTTCCAGTTGCTTGATAGATCTTCCTCCATTCCTTTATTTTGAGTCTATGTGTGTCTCTGCACGTGAGATGGGTTTCCTGAATACAGCACACTGATGGGTCCTGACTCCTTATGCAGTTTGCCAGTCTGTGTCTTTTGGTTGGAGCATTTAGCCCATTTACATTTAACGTTAATATTGTTATGTGTGAATCTGATCCTGTCATTATGATGTTAGTTGGTTATTTTGCTCGTTAGTTGCTATAGTTTCTTCCTAGCCTCGATGGTCTTTACCGTTTGGCATGTTTTTGCAGTGGCTGGTGCCGGTTGTTCCTTTCCATGTTTAGTGCTTCCTTCAGGAGCTCTTTTAGGGCAGGCCTGGTGGTGACAAAATCACTCAGCGTTTGCTTGTCTGTAAAGTATTTTATTTCTCCTTCACTTATGAAGCTTAGTTTGGTGGGATAGGAAATTGTGGGTTGAAAATTCTTTTCTTTAAGAATGTTGAATATCGGCCCCCACTCTCTTCTGGCTTGTGGAGTTTCTGCTGAGAGATCAGCTGTTAGTCTGATGGGCTTCCCTTTGTGGGTAACCCGACCTTTCTCTCTGGCTGCCCTTAACATTTTTTCCTTCATTTCAACTTTGGTGAATCTGACAATTATGTGTCTTGGAGTTGCCCTTCTCGAGGAGTATCTTTGTGGCGTTCTCTGTATTTCCTGAATCTGAATGCTGGCCTGCCTTGCTAGATTGGGGAAGTTCTCCTGGATAATGTCTTGCAGAGTGTTTTCCAACTTGGTTCCATTCTCCCCATCATTTTCAGGTACACCAATCAGACGTAGGTTTGGTCTTTTCACATAGTCCCAAATTTCTTGGAGGCTTTGTTCATTTCTTTTTATTCTTTTTTCTCTAAACTTCCCTTCTCTCTTCATTTCATTCATTTCATCTTCCATCAGCGATACCCTTTCTTCCAGTTGATTGCATCTGCTACTGAGGCTTCTGCAATCTTCGCGTAGTTCTTGAAACTTGGCTTTCAGCTCCATCAGCTCCTTTAAGCCCTTCTCTCCATTGGTTATTCTAGTTATCCATTCTTCTAATTTTTTTTCAAAGTTTTTAACTTCTTTGCTATTGTTTTGAATTTCCTCTCGTAGCTCAGAGTAGTTTGATCGTCTGAGGCCTTCTTCCCTCAACTCATCAAAGTCATCCTCCATCCAGCTTTGTTCCGTTGCTGGTGAGGAACTGCGTTCCTTTGGAGGAGGAGAGGTGCTCTGTTTTTTTAGTTTCCAGTTTTTGTGCTCTGTTTTTTCCCCATCTTTGTGGTTTTATCTACTTTTTGTCTTTGATGATGGTGATGTACAGATGGGTTTTTGGTGTGGATGTCCTTTGTGTTTGTTAGTTTTCCTTCTACCAGACAGGCCCCTCAGCTGCAGGTCTGTTGGAGTTTACTAGAGGTCCACTCCAGACCCTGTTTGGCTGGGTGTCAGCAGCGGTGGCTGCAGAAGAGCGGATTTTCGTGAGACCACAAATTCAGCTGTCTGATAGTTCCTCTGAAAGTTTTGTCTCAGAGGGGTACCCAGTTGAATGAGGTGTCAGTCTGTCCCTACTGGGGGGGTGCCTCCCAGTTAGGCTGCTCGGGGGTGAGGGACCCACTTTAGGAGGCAGTCTGTCCGTTCTCAGATTTCCAGCTGCGTGCTGGGAGAACCACTACTCTCTTCAAAGCTGTCAGTCAGACAGGGACATTTAAGTCTGTGGAGGTTCTTGCTGAGTTTTTGTTTGTCTGTGCCCTGCCCCCAGAGGTGGAGCCTACAGAGGCAGGCAGGCCTCCTTGAGCTGTGGTGGGCTCCACCCAGTTCGAGCTTCCTGGCTGCTTTGTTTACCTAAGCAAGCCTGGGCAATGGCGGGCGCCCCTCCCCCAGCCTCGCTGCCGTCTTGCAGCTTGATCTGACTGCTGTGCTAGCAATCAGCGAGACTCCGTGGGCATAGGACCCTCCGAGCCAGGTGCTGGACACAATCTCCTAGTGTGCCATTTTCCAGGCCCGTTGGAAAAGCGCAGTATTAGGATGGGACTGACCCGATATTCCAGGTGCCGTCTGTTTCCCCTTTCTTTGACTAGGAAAGGGAACTCCCTGACCCCTTGCACTTCCCGAGTGAGGCAATGCCTCGCCCTGCTTCAGCTCGCGCACAGTGCGCTTCACTGACTGTCCCGCACCCACTGTTAGGCACTCCCTAGTGAGATGAAACCGGTACCTCAAGCAGAAATGCAGAAATCACCCGTCTTCTGTGTCGCTGGGGCTGGGAGCTGGAGACCGGAGCTGTTCCTATTCGGCCATCTTGGCTCCACCCACCAACATATTCATGGATTGTTAATGTGTCAATGCTCCCCAAATTAATGTACGGAGCCAACATAGTCCCATTTAAAATTCCAGCAGTTCTTTTAAGGAATTGACAAACTGGTCTTATAATTCGTATGGAAATTCAAAGAACCCACAATAACCAGAACTTTGAAAAAGGAGAAAAAAGTTAAAGGATTTTCACCACCTGAATTCAAGACTTATTATAAAGCTACAGAAAGCAAGGTAGTGACATAAATATAGAAACATAGATCAATGAACCAGAAGATATGATCAATTTAATGTAAATGAAAGAACAAAGGCAATAAAGTGGAGAAAGAACAGTATATTGCAATAAATGATGCTGGAGCAACTGGATATCTGTATGGAAAAACACACAAAAAATAAAACATAACCTTGGTTCCATACTTTATACCATTTAAGAAAATTAACTCGAATCACAGACATAAATATAAAACCTAAAATTGTGAAACTTCTGGAAGTAAGCATAGGAGAAAATTGTGACCTTCAGTTAAACAAAGATGTCTTTGCTACAGCACCAAAGTCATGATTAATAGAAGAGTAATGAAAATGATAAATTGAACTTTATCAAAATAAACATTTCTGTTCTTTGAAAGACACTGTCAGAGAATGCATAAAAGGCGTAGACTGAGAGAACATAGTTGCAAAGCATATAAATAATATAGCTGATAAAGGATTTAATTCTAGAACATATAAACAACTTTCAAAACTCAATAATAAGAAAATGAACACCCGAATGAACAAATGAACAAAGGATTTAAATAAACTTTAAACCTATGAAGATACATAGACAGCAAATAAACACATGAGAAGATTCTCAACATCATTAGTCATTAGGGAAATGCATATTAAAACCACAATGAGATAGTACTACATACTTATTAGAATGACGACAATTAAAAAGAGAGTCAAGGAGATGGTGAAATTTGTGTCATACAAGGTAACTCTATGTTTAATAATTTGAACAACTGCCAGAATACTCTATTTTGTTTTATTGCTTGATTGTCCTGGCTTGAAACTTCACTACAGTGTTGAATGGAAGTGGAAAAAGTGAACATATTTTTCTTCTTCCTGATATTGGGGGACAGCATTCAGTCCCTCACCATTATGTATAATGACATTTGTAGGTTTTTCATAGATGCAATAGGTTAAGGGAGTTTCCTTCTTTTTCTAGTTGTTTGAGTGTTTTTATCATGAAGTGTTATGGACTGAATGTTTGTATCCACCCCCCACTCCCCCCCCCAAAAATTCATATGTTAAAATCTTAACTTCAAATTTGTCTTGGGCAAGGTGACTGACTAGAAGTAGCTAGTGTGTGCCACTCTCACAGAAAGCAGATGAGACTGGCTAGTTAACACTAGCTGTTCAACTGGAATGTTCAGGAGGACATCCTGAACATTGCTTTCTTGAGAGTCATCAAAGAAGCAATGTGACCCATGTAGAGCAGAGAAAAGCAAGACAGGACAGCCACCCACTCAGGATTGGTGCAGAGCCAAGTGAGGCTTCCCACCATGGGAAATGAGTGAGTGAGAACCCCTAGAGACTGACACTTCTGCCACAGACTTTTACAATCCTGGGCATAGGAAATTCTCCCTTGCTCCCTCCTCCAAGGGCCTCCAGACTGAATTGAGAGTTGCATGGGAGCTGGAAAGAGCTGCTGCTCAGGCCTACATGGAGCCCAAGGTCCTTGAATCCCCAAGCACCCCAGCTCCAGCTTGCATGCCCCCAGGATAGTGACTACATCCGTGGTGCTGAGGAGCAGATGAACTACAGGCTTTGTCTCTGGTACACCTTGTCAGGCATAGTCAACTGGCCTAGGACCCCAGTGCAGTCACCCTACCCCTTCCTGAGCACTTGGACCCATAGAAGATCTACATTTCTCTGGGATGGAGGTCCCAGAGGCAACTGACAGGCCCACCAATGTTGCAGCTGCCACAGCCCCCGCTCATACAGCCCTCAGTCTATGGAGGGAGGGAGGAAAGAGCCTAAGTTCTATCATAGGCCTCCAGCAAACCACAGCTGCCTTATGGAAAAGCAGCCAAACAGTTTTCCCCATGAGTCCCTGCCCTTCCTATTCTTTACTGGGGTGGACCTCTTAACCTGCGCCTCCAGTACAACTGTGTCACCCCTGCCTGAACATTTCAGTGGGTGGCAACACTGCATTTCTCTGAGGAGGAAATCCCAGAAGCAGAGAATCCCACAGGTTCTTCTCCATTGCCACTGCAGCAGTGTCATCTTTGCTTGAGTGTTATTCAGCTCAATAGGCCCTCTGTCTTTTTGCAAGGGCAGAAGGCCAATGTGACAGCTTTCTGTATCCCAAGTTCTCGCCCAGTATCCAAGAAAAATTGGGTCACACATGGGCCTGAAGGATGAATGCAGAGTTTTACCGAGTGGTGGAGGTGGCTTTCTGCTGGATGCATGGGGAGCTAGAAGAAGGGGATGGAGTGGGAAGGTGATATAACCCTGGAGTTGGGTCCCCCAGTGGACTCCTCTCCAACCACTTCAGTGGAACTCCTCTTGGTGTTCAGATGATCTTCCTCTTCTCTCTTTCTCTGCTGTCATTCTGCCATTGTCTGCTGATCTGCTGGCTTGCTGGTCTGCTTCTGGAGCCTGGGGTTTGAGGTTTATGTGGGTGCAGGACAGGGGTCATCGTGGGCCAAAAGGCAAATTTTTGAGTGCAAAAACAGGAATGTCTGTCTTCATTTAGGGCTGTGGGTCTTCAGGCTTGAGGATGGGGCCTTTGCCAGGAAACTGCCGTCTTCTACCCAGTATTTCCCTCTCTCCTGTCCTTATCAGAAGGACCCCTGGCATGGGCCTGCAGTGTAGCCACCTCACCCTGGCCTGAAGATTCCCTTAGCAGTGTTTTGTGTCTCTCTAGGGTGGAATTCCCAGAGGTATCTGACAGCCCCTCTGCTACTGCCAATGTAGCAGTACCTGCCCTTGCTACCACCAGTCCAAGAAGGGAACAAAGAGCCTGAGTGCTTTACTCGCACCTCCAGCATGCCATAGCCACCATACAGAGAAGAAGCCAGACTGTCTTCCCTGCAAGCCCCCCACCCTCTTGCTCCTCACCAGGCAGGGCTCCTCAGTTTGGGCCCACAACACAGCTGCCCCACCCTAGGCTGATGTTTCTGATTGGTAGCTGCTGTGTGTTTCTCTGGGGTGGAGTACCAAGGGACAAGTGAAAGGCCCTCTGCCATTGCCAGTGCCAAGGTTTCTGCCCATGCTGTGCCCAAGTTGGGGAGGGAACAAAAGCCTGAGCTAGCCCCACAGCTGCAGTACACAGACTGGGAGTGTCAAGCCGACATCTACAGCCAGCATTAAGGGGGAAAGGAGCCCACACTCTCAGAGCACTGAGAGGGAGCATGGCTACAAATGCAAGGAAATACAGAAGAGCCACTTGGCTAAGGGCTTACCTACCATCCATTATGCTTAAGCACCATCTACTGGATTTACTGGATTGAAGCTGAAACTTCAATGCCAAAATACTTTGTGAATATACCCCCCTGTGAAACCAAAGACAAGAATTCAGCCACAAATAAGGGCCTTTCAGAAAGCCTCAGCCCTCTGAAAACATCCAGAAATGAAGACAACTGGCCATACTCAAATTGTACGACATTTAAAGGAACATCAGCCCACACAGATGAGAAAGAACCAGTGAAAGAACTCTGGAAACTCTAAAAGCCAGAATGTCTCCTTACCTCCAAAACTGCACTAGCTCCCTAGAAATAGTTAATCAGAATGAAATGGCTAAAATGACAGGCATAAAATTGAGAATCTGGATGTCAACAAAGATCACTGAGATGCAGGAGAAACTTGAAACCCATTTCAAGGAATCTAGTAAAATGAGTCAAGAGATGAAAGATGAGGTTGCCATTTTCAGAAAGAACCAAACTGCACTGATATAAAGCTGAAAAACTCACTACAAGAATTTCATAACAATCAGAAGTATTAACAGCAGAATAGACCAAGCTGAGAAAATAATCTCAGAGCTTGAAGACCAGTTCTTTTTTTTTTTTTCTTTTGAGACGGAGCTTCACTCTTGTTGCCCAGACTGGAGTGTAATGGTGTGATTTCAGCTCACTGCAACCTCCACCTCCTGGGTTCAAGTGATTTTCCTGCCTCAGCCTCCTGAGTAGCTGGGATTATAGGCATGCACCACCATGCCCGGCTAATTTTTGTGTTTTCAGTAGAGACGGGGTTTCTCCATGTTGGTCAGGCTGGTCTTGAACTCCTGACCTCAAAAGATCCGCCTGCCTTGGCCTCTCAAAATGCTGGGATTACAGGTGTGAGCCACTGTGCCTGGCCAAAGACCAGTTCTTTGAATTAACTCAGTAACATAAATGTAAAGAAAAAAATTAATGAACAAAATATCTGAGAAATATGGGATTATGTAAGGAGATGAAATCTACAACTCTTCAGCATCCATGAGAGAGTGGGAGAGAGAGCAAGCAACTTGGAAAACATATTTGAAGATATGCCGGGCGCGGTGGCTCACGCTTGTAATCCCAGCACTTTGGGAGGCCGAGGCGGGTGGATCACGAGGTCAGGAGATCGAGACCACAGTGAAACCCCGTCTCTACTAAAAATACAAAAAAAAATTAGCCGGGCGTGGTGGCGGGCGCCTGTAGTCCCAGCTACCGAGAGGCTGAGGCAGGAGAATGGCGTGAACCCAGGAGGCGGAGCTTGCAGTGAGCCGAGATCGGGCCACTGCACTCCAGCCTGGGTGATAGAGCAAGACTCCGTCTCAAAAAAAAAAAAAAAAAAAAAAAAGAAGATATGATACATGGAAATTTTCCCCAACCTTGCCAGCAAGGTCAACATGCAAATTCTGGAAATTTAGAGAACCCCTGTGAGATGCTATACAAGTAAAACATCTCTAAGACACATAGTCATCAGATTCTCCAAGGTAAATATAAAAGAAAAATGTTAAAGTCAGCTAAAGAGAAGGGGCCGGTCGCCTACAAACAGAACCCCATCAGGATAACAGTAGACCTTTCCTCAGAAACCCTACAAGCCAGAAGAGATTAGGGGATTATATTCAATATTCTTAAACAAATTTCAACCAAGAATTTTATATCCAGCCAAACTAAGCTTTATAAGTGGAGGAGAAATAAATCCTTTTTCAGACAAGCAGATACTATGGGAATTCATTATCACCAGATCTGCCTTAAAAGAGGTCCTTAAGGGAGTGCTAAACATAAAATACTGGTATCTGCCACTGCAAAAACACACTTAAGTCCGTAGACCATTGACACTATAAAGCAACTACACAATCAAGTGCACATAACAACCAGCTAACAACACAATGACAGAATCAAATCTGTACCTATCAATATTAATCTTGAACATAAATGGGCTAAATGCCCCACTTAAAAGGCACAGAGTGGGCTGGATGTGGTGGCTCACGCCTGTAATCCCAGCACTTTGGGAGACCGAGGAGGGTGGATTGCCTGAGGTCAGGAGTTTGAGACCAGCCTGACCAATATGGTGAAATCTCTTCTCTACAAATACAAAAATTAGCCGGGCGAGGTGATGTGTGCCTGTAGTCCCAGCTACTGGGGAGGCTGAGACAGGAGAATTGCTTGAACCTGGGAGGCAGAGGTTGCAGTGAGCCAAGACTGCACCGCTGCACTCCAGCCTGGGTGACAGAGCAAGACTCCATCTCAAAAAAAAAAAAAAAAAAGGCACAGAGTGGCAAGTTGGATAAAGAAGAAACACCCAATTGTATACTGTCTTCAAGACATCCATGTCACATGCAAGGTTATTCATAGGCTCTAAGTAAAGGGATGCAGTAAGATCTATCAAATAAATGAAAGACAAAAAAGAGCAGGAGTCGCTATTCTTACTTCAAACAAAACAGACTTTAAGCTAACAATGATAAAAAAGGACAAAGAAGGACATTACGTAATGATAACAAAATCTTCTTGTTGAATTGAACACTTTGTCATTATGTAATATATCCTAAATATATATGCACCCAACACTGCAGCACCCAGATCCATAAAACCACCTCTTAGACACTTACAAAGAGACTTAGATAACCACATAATAATAGTGGAAGACTTCAACACCCCACTGACTGTATTAGACAAATCATCATGGCCAAATACTAACAAAGATACTCAGAACTCAAACTCTACACTTGACCAAATGGCCCTAACACTCATCTACAGAACGGTCCACCCAACAAAAACAGAATACACATTCTTCTCATCTGCACAAGGCGCATACTCTCAAATTGACCAGATTCTTGGCCATAAAGGAATTCTCAACAAATTGAAAAAAGAAAACAAAATTATGCTGACCACAGACTTATAAAAATATAAATTAATAAGAAGAATGGAAATTAAATAATCTGTTTCTCAGTGACTTTGGGTAAACAATGAAATTAAGGCAGAAATCAAGAAATTATTTGAAAGTAATAAAAACAAAGATAAAACATATCAGAATCTCTGCGACACAGTTAAAGCAATGTTAAGAGGGAAGTTTATAGTGCTAAATGCCCACATCAACAAGTTAGAAAGATTCCAGATTAACAACCTAACATCATACCTAGAAGAACTAGAAAAACAAGAGCAAACCAACACCAAAGGTAGCAGAAAAATGAAATAACCAAAATTGCAGCTGAAATGAACAAAATGGAGATGAGAAAAGCCATACAAAAGAACAACACAACCAAAAGTTGATTTTTGAATAATAAATACGATTGATAGATCACTACCAAGACTAATAAATAATAAAAGAGAAAATCCAAATAAACACAATAAAAAAAATGACAAAGGGGCATTACCACTGACTCCACAGAAATACAAATAAAAACTTCAGAGACTATTATAAACACCTCTATGCACACAAACTAGAAAACCTAGAAGAGATTGATAAATTACTGGAAACATACAATCTCCCAAGATTAAAACAGGAAGAAATTGATACCCAGAACAGACCAATAACAGGTTCTGAAATTGAATCAGTAATTAAAAAAAAAAAAAAAAAACACTACCAACCAGAAAAAGCCCTTGACCAGACGGATTCACAACCGAATTCTACCAGATATATAAAGAAGAGCTGGCACCAATCTTACTGAAACTATTCCAAAAAGTCGAGGAGGAAGGATCCCTGCCTAACTCATTCTATAAGGTCAGTATCTTTCTTTTTAATTTCTTTTTAAATTTAAATGTATTAAATTATCACATGCACCCAAAACTATGCACATCTATTATGTGTCAATAATTTTTTATGTAAAACAATAAAGGAGTGCCTGATTTTGTAGTGGTTGTAGTAATTATCTCCCTACAGCTAATTATAATAAAAATCTCACATATTTCCAAACAGGATCATCAAAACAGTTACTTCGGCTTTCCAAATTTTTCACTCTCCACAGTATGCAAAAGACAAAATTTCAAAGCTAATTTTAGATGAGAAAGGAATTCTATCCCCTTACTCTAAAGAAAAAGTGGGTGATTACCATTATTTTAATAAAAGTTTTACAATTTTTCTGGAAACTTACTAATGTTATGAAGTATCGTATCTTCTTTTTCAGAAATTCTTAGCCTGAATGTTGCATAAGGAAATATGAGGAAGTAGATTGAATTGAAATATGTCTCTGCTTTCCATTTGTGGGCCATTCATGCTTTGAGAACACTTACTTGACCATTTGCAAATAAACCATAATGGTTGCTGGTGAGGAGCTGAGAAACTCATTTAACCTGTGAAGGTTTTAATTCTGGGACACGGTCACTAAGTCTTATCCCAAACTGAACTGGCATATTGATTATCGGTAGTAGGATAGGCATAGAGCAAGTAGGCCTTTAACTAGACCATACTTTGTGGCTGCTAAAATACCCCCCACCTTAAATCACTTGAATGTGATACCCAAGATACTTTCAAGGAACAGGAACACAGTTGAACTGCACAATGGCCTCAGGTGATATATAACAGCTGTCACACGGTGTAGCCTTAGAATTCACTTATCTAACTTCTGGGGGCTTTTAGAGTTTTCCCTCACATTTTGAGTAAAATCTTGGATCCTGAGTAGAGAAAAATCACTTCTATCACACACATTTTTTGTCAAATGTGAGCTTTTGATTACACTTTACTCTGCCATCTTCAAAAAATAAGAAGCATTCCACAACAGTTTCTGAGCTCATGATACACCACACATCGCAGTGTATCCTTCTGTTAGAGAACTCAGGTTCCACTGGGGAAATATGAAATCTGCCCAAACAGTAGTTGAGTGGAATGCAAAGGGCACTGTCTTTAGCACACACAGACCTGGGCTCAAGTTCCAGCTCCTCTCCTTATTAAATGGAGAACCTGGACAAGGTTTTAAAAATCTGCTGAGCGTCAAATTCTTTATTTATAAGAGGGATAAAATAGTGTCCACTTTTAGTTGGGAGGATTAAAATAGATAAATACATACAGTTATCAGGAGCAGGTACATACTTGGTCCTTAGAAAATGTTAGCCATTTTTGTTGTTATGTTGTTATCATTATAATTTGAGCATGAAGATGATAAAGATTTCTTCCAACTGGAAGGAAGATCTGGAAAGACTTCTTGAAGAGTTGGAAAATGGCTTTTGAAGATAGGTAGGATTAGAATATGTAATGACTAGGGGGAAGCGAGAGGGAGTTGGCCTTCAAAACAAAGGAATATATATTCACATAAGCCTAGAGAAAGGCTTGAATGGAGAGGCACCAGACTTTTTACATTGATTACCTCAAAAATGGGAAAACGGGAAGATTATAAGCATTTTTAGTGTATCATCATTGGATGGTTTTGTCACAGGATTCTTCGGGTGTCAATTCACCAGCCAGAAACTGTGGCTGGTGGCATCTCTGTTTGAGTTTTGCTCACGTCCACTGGGCTCGTTCCACCCACTAGGCCTGGCAGGCTGTGCTCAGCTTGTGCTACTGGCTTGGATTCCATGCCTGCCAAGGGCAAGTCAGGCGTGGAGCAGAAAGGGGTGTGTGAGCGAGCGAGCATGGGGTCTGGCCACTGCTCACAGCCAGGCACACCAGCCCAGCTCCATGTGAGACTGCAGTTGGACCAGACGTACTACAAGCTGCTTCCACTGCCAGCACCAGCATCTGGGTAAGACAACGTGGTGGCACCTGAAAGCTCAGAGATGCCAGGAACCATAGAGCCCCAAAGAGGGTGTTAGAGCATGTCATAACCCTGGCTCAGGAATCTCTGAGGTCTGGGCTTCCAGAAGGGCCACAGCTCTTCTCTCCTTCTTGTGGCCCTCAGCATGGTGAGTGGAGGGGGAGTGGGGGTGTGTTTTGGAAGGGTGTATTTCAGCCCATTTGTATTACAGCTGTTTCAGTCCTACCACCTCACTCCAGCTGGTGGCTACCGGGCTGGCCTGGCTCCGCTGCTGCTTCCTGTCATGTGGGGTGGCTGCCTGGCACTGACAGAGGGCAGGAGGGCTATGGTGTTACAGCAGCTCCGGCTTGGGGAATCCCAAGGTTTGGGCCCCCAGAAGGGTTGCTGCTGTTCAACCCCACAGTCCAGGAGCTTGTTACCACCTGAAGCTCAGAAAGCCAGTCAGGAATATGTTATAGGTCCTTTTATTCCTGTCATTTGGTAGGTCCCGTGTTCTTGTCCCATGTCCAGGAAGAATGAGCTTATGTGGACAACTGGAAGGTGAGCAAAGTGGAAAGGAGCTTTACTGAGTGACAGAACAGCTCTCAAGAGACCCGAAATGGGTAGCTCCTTTCCACAGGCAGGTCGTCCAGATGAGTATCTATATCTAGCTGAGTCTGGGGGTTTTCATGTGCTCAGAATGGAGGGAGTGCATGCTGATTGGTCCATGAGTGGCCATGGGTGGGCCTGAAAAAGCACCATTCAATTGTCTGAAAGGCATCAATGAAATTCTCACTCCATGTGGTGGACTCCACCTGAACTGGCAGCCTGGCCCCTGGGCCCCAGGCTTCAGGTATGGCTTGAAGATGAGGTTTCACTGGGGACCCACCCCTTCCCCCAGGAACCCGTCTGCCTCTGCTGCTGTCAACATGCCACCCATGGTGCCCAGGCTTTCCATGCTGGGGAGTGCCTGTAGACCCATGCCAAGCCACCCTCAGCCCCCCAGCATCCGTCCTGTGCTTGTCAGTTCCCAAAGTCCAGAGGGGGCCAAGGCAGCAGAGGGCTAGCATGTCAATGCCACCCCAAGCATGTGCACACCCAGCCGGGTTTACCACAACCTTGCTCCACACTGGAGCAGACACCAGGAGCAGGGAGCAGGAGCAGGCACTCCCTGGGCTCCCAAGAGTGCAGGGATGCCTGGGTCTAGAGCCATGGCTGGGTGGCTACAGCTGCACCTGGAAGCAGGGGCTCCTGCCATGTCAACTTGGTGGGGCTCCCACTCGGTCACCTGTTTACAGCACCCACTGGCTCCATAGAGCACGTAGCCCTTGCCATGCCTTCCCCGCTGCTGCTGGCGTCGTCAAAGCAGCCACTCTAGATAGGCTGCTGCCACCATCAGTTTTACTTATTTTCACTAGCTTGTATAATTTTCACAATAAAAATTATCTAAAAATTATTTTTAAAACCCCACAAGACAGGGGAAACAGTATAGTAGTGAGAAAACACGGGGCAGAACGAAGCCTTGGCCAGAGGAGATAAGGTTATAAGGTAGAATGGAGCCAGCTTTTGTAAAGTGACAATTGAAGTTTGAATTGTTTTCTCTAAGCTGCTGGGGATCTGTGCAAAGTTTTTTTTTTTTTTTTTTTTTTTTTTAATAGGGCAATGGCATAAGAAGACCTGGCCTTCTTTTTCTGGATTGAAGACATTTTCATCTGGGGATTTTTAGTTGAACAGCATCCCAGGTGCTTTCTGGTGATTTTCTAGGTCTCTCTTGGCTTTGCCTTTGGCTTTTGAATGACCTGTTTGCATGTCTGTTACCGCCATAAGACTGCAAGCTCTGTGAAGGCATGGATTATGTCATCTTCAACCCTGCCGCCTCTCCAACTTCCCACCCCCACCGCAGGGCCTGACCCCAAGGGGGCTGTCAATGGATGTTTGCTGCATGGAGTGAATGGTGACTGACTTTTGCTATGGCAGTTTCTTTGGCGCCTCTGACATAAGACACCTCCCTTCCCTAGGCACATAAATTTAGGAAGAAGGCAGAGTCTTCATGGTTATGAATTACTTCCTAACTAGTAAAACTGCAGGAAAGCCCACAAAATTGCCTGTAAAGCAACTGCCTCATTAGTTGTAATTATAATAAAGAGCAATGACTCAGCAGACCACAACCCACACCCACAGGCACACAGGCCCTCTAGCAGGGCTCCTCAGGAAGCAGGCCTGGCTCTGGGACACACAGGGAAGATCCATGTCTGTCTTAATGTATTATTTTGCTAGACTTCAGCTTTAACCTACTCCATGTGACCCCCCAACCCGTTCTATTTTATACAACAAAGTCAGAGGGTTACAGAAGATAGAGTAGGCAAGCCTTAATCTTCAAAGTGTGCCTGTTTCAGAACTTCATGACAGCCAGTCTAAGAAAATGCTTATCTCTTGCCATCTCAATTCTCAAAGTGTGCATGTAATTTACTGTGGACAATACTCCTACTGGAGTCCATCCTATTTCTGGTCAACATGTTTGAAAGCTCCATTAAGTCACTGACATGAATCTGGATCTCTCCAAACACTCTCTGGGAGGAATTAAACACTGATGGTCTCTAAGCCATGGACTTTTTGTTCCATTGTACCAGTTGTGATATTTCACAGATTGTAGGGTCAAAAAAATCTATCAGTTCATATGTAATGATCTTGCAGGCACTTGCACTGTTAAGCATAAGAAAACTGTGTGTGATGATGTTGATAATTATTGTTTTGAAGATATTGTAAGAGCACTACACCACAAAACTTGCCCTTTGATAAGTTAGCAAGGATCAGAAGGCTGAGGTAGCCAAATGGTGGTAGAGTCCTTCCAAGTGCCTGGGTGCTCCTCTGGCAGGAGATTTAGAGCTTTTCTGGGAGCAGATTGGAGATCATGGCTTGAGCATCAGTAGTTTACACCTTTGTTGGAGGGATTAAAAAGAAGAAAATGGTAAGTTACTGTACTCCTATTACATGCCATTTGCAAGGCTAGGCCTTTTACATGCATTAGTCAGTTAAGGCCTTAAAATGACACTGCAAGGTAGATATTATTCTCTCTGCTTATTTACTGCCCTTAAAACAATAAATGATAATCCATCACATCAACAGACTAAAAATGAAAAATCACATAATCATATGAACAGGTACAGAAATAGAATTTGACAAAATTTCACACCCATTTGTTATACAATCTATCATCAAAGTAGAACTAGAACAGCTTTATTTATAATTGCCAAAACTTGGAAGCAACAAAGATGTTCTTCAGTCAGTGAATGGATAAACAAACTGATATATCAAGACAATGGAATATTATTCAGCACTAAAAAGAAATAAGCTACTGTCAAGCCACGAAAAGACATGGAGGAAACCTGAATGCATATTACTAAGTGAAAGAACCCAGAACCCAGTCTGAAAACTTTACTAACTATATGGTTCCAGCTATATGACATTTTTGAAAAGGTAAAACTATGAAGACATTAAAAACTCAATGATTTTTTAAATGGAATGAATAGGTAATGGATTTTTAGGGCAGTGAAACTACTCTGTATAATATTATAATGGGGATGCATGTCATCATATATTTGTTGAAACTCAAAGAATGTACAACACCAAGTATGAACCGTCACATAAGCTATGGACTTTGGGTAAGAATGAAGGGTCAATGTAGGTTCATCAGTTGCAAGAAATGTACCATTGTGGTGGGGGATATCAATAATAGGGAAGGTTGTGCATGTGTGAGGTAATGGGATGTATAGAAGCTCTATACTTTGCATTATTTTCCTGATACCCTAAAACTGCTCTAAAACTAAAGTCTATTTTTAAAAAGATTATAATAAAACAATAAATGGGAAAGCAGGGTAGGTAAGGAATTTGAGAAGCCTGCCCATGATTACACAGTAAGTGTTGTTTGGAAGTTGATCTACTGGTAAAGAGAATATAACAGTCTTAATTTGAAGGTGCTTAGCCTGCTAGTCCATGATCTGGAAGGGGAGATCTGTAAACTCCTCATGACTGCATGAAAAATTGTGTAAAGAAAGTCTCTTCTGGATAGACTTTCCCTAGCTTTCTTGGAAACTCCAACAAGATTAAGAACCAGACTGGACACATGATATTGGAAATAGCTCCATGATAAAAGCAGAGAGTCAACGTTGGAATTATGTACAATCTGTTTGAAAGTAATGGTCACATGTTCCAATATACCTAGGTTAGGATTGGTCGGAAGTACCCCCTTTCTATTTGTGACAGAGTCAACACACCCCATATCATGTGGGCTTCCTGAGATTGATTTTCTGAGGTGAATTATATTCTGTGAGTACATAAGAGAGTCTTATTAATGCTACTCTGAGAAGTCCAAGTTACATTTGATGTCTTTTTTCTTTCAGAAGCTCTTAGATGATAAATTTGATCTTTGAATTATCTTCATTGAATGGTAAACTTATTTAAGATCACCAGGATTTCAACTGTATTATGTTTCTGTGACAGAACAAGAAATACATAAGCATCTGATAATAAACACTGTTACACGCTGTTAGAGCAAAAAATGAACCCTAAAATTTCACCTCTCTCAGTGTATATCAGGAGTATTGATTCTGAGAGAGGAATAGGGCTTGCCCACGGTCACTCAGCAAGTTAGGGGTTAAGTAATGAGCGATCCTGTCTGTAGCCTCCCAGGCCAGTACTGTTTTTGGAGGGATGACTCCTCAAACTTTTCAACTTGTTATATTCACATGCTTACTGGACAGCTCTACTTGTTTACCTCTCTCAGGCAGCTCAAACACCACATATTTAAAACCAAACTCATTATTTTTCTTCTGCTTTTCTCAAAACACCTCTTTTACCCACTATCTCCACTCTCTATTGTCCCCACAACCCCTCAAGCCAATGACCGATTTCTCTGCCGTGCTTCTGTTCCAGTTATCTACCGTGTAACAGGTACCTCAGAAAACATTTATTTTGCTCATCAATTTGAAATTTGAGTAGGGCTTGACAGGGATGCCCCTCTCTGCTGTACTCAACCTCAGCAAATTGTCTGAAAGGCTGGAGGGTAGAATCATCTGAAAGCTAACTTACTCACATTGTGTGGTAGCTGGTACCGTCATCTGTCAGCTAGCAGACTAAACTTCCCAGGCTTTAGCTTTAAAGCCTACAAATAGTCTTTCCATGTGGCTACTTGTCTTCCTCACATCGTGGTGGCTAGGTTCCAAAGACAAGCATCTCAAGGGAGGAATGGGGTGGGTAGGTGAAAGTCGTGTTGCCTTTCACACACTAGCGTCACATTGTTACTTCTACTACATCGTTGAGGCAGTTACAAACGCCTGCCTGGGTTCAAAGGGAGGGAAAAACACTCCACCTTTTGATAGGGGAATAGCAATGTGCAAAAGCTTACAGGTCAGAATTATTGCTAAGCCATCTTGAGATCATTAATTATAGCACTGATCTCTGGGCGCTACTTTCTGTTTTAGGATTTGAAAGTCACTTATGTACTTTTTCAGGACTCTGAAAAAAGGTATATGGTGTTAGAACAGCTATGCTAAACAGTTTTTTTTTTTCATTTTCTTCCATAAGATCTAACAATATGCCCATTAGAATAGTAAGAAACGGGACCTTGACTGCTGTTTCTATATAAGCAGAGTTGCAGTCTCCAAGGATCTACATCTAAATCTATTGTGAATGCCCATGGATTTTATACATGCCATGCTATGGCATGTACTGTACATTCAAAAGTATGTTCACAAACATTTTGAATATGTTTATGACTTCCCACTTTAAAACAGACTATTCATTTGGAGAATTTACACACACACACACACACACACACTTACACTTATATATTCTGACTGGTTTGTTAAAAAAGCACGCTACTTCAATAGATTATATAAAATATTCTGTAAGATGTGTTCTTCCTAAGCAAAGCATTAACTGACTGCAAAATGAGAATAGAAATGGAAACTTTATTATTAAGATAGTTAATTAAAGAGTATAGTGGGTAATAACTTGTTAGCAACGTATTGATACCAAAAATGTCACTAGAATCTCACGTCATGTAAAATAGACCTTCACAAAGACAGTGGTGATAAATTGGCTCTACTGTGTATAGTTCCAGCGATACATGGAACCAGAGCTAATAGATGCCACAGCTAATATAAAGGGATGACCTCTGGTATGTATCTGCTGACTATCAACCATGCCTGAAATATTATATAGCCATGAGCCCAGTGCATCATCAGAGAAATAAGGAAAAACATGATCATGCTAAGGGGAGACCTCCCAGGATGGAGAGAGGTCTCAGAATCATGTCGTATGAGAAACAGTTGAAAGACATGGGGATGATGTGGTAGACTAAATTATTGCTCCCAATTTTTCACTGCCCTGTAATATTTTTAATGCATCCACATCTGTGCCATAACCTTGTGGCAGGTAGAGTGTATTTTCCTGCCTCCTTGATTTTGGCCTTGCCAAATATAATGTTAATAGATTTGATGCTAACAGAGCTTGAAATGTGCTTGTAAAGTTAAGTTATTCTCCTGCACTCCTTCATTTCACCATGAGAGGATGCTCATTTAGCTACTGCCCAAGGAAAATGAGAGACCTGTAGAACAGACCTGGATCCAACCCACAACTTAGAGCAAAGCCCAGGTGCGCCCACCTTTCATCAGCTGATCTCTAGCCAATCCACGAATATGTGAATGCAAATGAAATAGCTATTATTGCATTGTGCTGAGTTTTAGGAGGGGAGCTTGCTATGCAGCATTATTCTGGTAATATCTTACTAATATAGATGGTGATTGGTCATTTTGGTATTACATAGTACCAGTACCGTAGGATAATTAACTAGCAGATGGAGTAAAATAGGAGGAAGATTTATATGCCCATTTAAGGTCTTTTGTAGTCCTGACATTCTCCAATTTGATGAAAGGATGCAAAAAATTTTTGAAGTAAGCAAATCCCTTTTGATCCATCAATTTTCACAATTCTAGTTCAGTCAGAAATACACTCCATTGAGATTAATGAGTTAGATATCAGTCTTACTCTAGCTCCTTAAAATCTTTCATATTTCTCACAAATTTTAAAATAACTATGTGATGTTGCTGCTCTATGTCAACTTTATTATCTCCATAAGTTTGGAGAAGGCTCCCCCAAACACTGGCCCAGTGAAGTTGTGATCCAGTGAAGATCAAGAGAAAGAAGTCAAGGAAAATGATCTGCTCAGCTTTCCAGGCCCCAGATGAAAGCTATCCATAAGCCATATCTTCCTTAGCTTTAACACATGCCAGAGACATTCTTCCTTTCACTGATTATATTCTACTCATGTAAATTTTCCATCCTACAAAGTCTGCAAAGGGTAAATGGTGGGTTGACAGTCATTTTGATCTCCGTGTTTCACGAGAACTTTGGTCTTAGAATGTTAGCGTGTTAGTAGTGTTGCCAGAAATTTTAAAAATTCAAGGATCACTGGAATCTAGGTTGAATGTATGTCTAAATTATCTCTCCAAATCTTTCTGAAGTTAGAGAAAAGCAACCACTGGATAGCAAAGGTGACTTAGTAATCCACTACACCACTGACTGACACTGATTTTTCAGATATATTAAAATCCCTGTTAATAAGATTATTTTGTTAAATAGTATTGATTTTCTGCCTTTCTTGCTCCCAAACTCCTAATATATGCCCCACCATATAATAACAGAAACAACCACTCTTCTGCCTTAATCTTTTTTGCTGGCTACAATGCCAGGCTGAAACAGATTGGTTGATCTGGGCAAATGAGTATACAAACCACACCAGGGCCAATTTAAGTAAGGAAATAGTATTTCTCAAAGTGCAGGCTTCAGAACACCAATATAGATCTCTGATGGGATATCAAGTGATTCCAAAAACGTTCCATAGTTTCAGTGGAAAAAGCAACGAAATTAATTTATTCACATATGTTCCCTAGATTTGAAATGTAAGATTAATTATGATCGTCACAGAAATGTCTTAATGTTCTTAATAATCATTATAGTCTTAAAATCGCACATCCACTATAAGGACTTAGTTGATTAACTTCTCTTGCCTAATATTAATTATAAGATAGTTCTTCATTTTCATATTTTTATGTGGTTTGTATATTATTGCTTATTAGTGTTCTACAGTATTTTTTGTTGTTCCTTGTGCTTGATTTTAAGCTCAATTCAAAAGTAGATTAGTGACTTAAAATTGTTTAATGAAGTATGTAAAAAACTTATGAAAATGGTAACCAAAACATTGTAACTCAGAATAAAGTGGTAAATTTAAATGGTGAGCAGGACTCAAGAACAAATATAGACCATGTACCTGTAAGCTCTAGGACAAGTGAATGTGTGATTGGGATGATTTCATGTAAGCAGGCAAAAAAAAAAAAAAAGGAAGAAAGGAAAGCGGAAAAGAAGGAAGGAAGGGAGAAAGAGAGAAAAGGAAAAATGTGATGAGAAAACATGCTTATGACTGTTCAAAATATTAAAAATTGTTAAATGGTTGCATAAAGGCATCACAGCTTTCATGTCCTTTTCTAAAAAAACACATGACATTAAATATTTGTTATTCAAGTGGACGATTAAGTTTTCTAGTAATTAATTAAACACAAAGAACAGGTTCAAACTACAAGAGCACTATTTAAGGATTTGCTGCTTGTAGAAATATCAAGAAGTGACAGAGGTCACCCATATCTGTGCTCCACTTTCTTTGCAGAAAGAAAAACTGACATTTTAGTTGGGCACATGGACACTCAGAACAAATGTGTAATTGCTTAGCTTCTTTGCAGCTATGTGTGGACAAGTGACTGAATTCTAGCCAATGAATATGAAGGCAAGTGATTCATGAGACTTGAGTATGTCCTTAAAGGAAAGAGACATTGTGCCTTCTCCCCTTTTTCTCCCATCTGCTGCCTGCATTATGGATGTGGTAGTGAGCTATCTTGAACCACACGGGTGAGGACAGCACTTAAAAGAAGGAGAAGCAATAAGCTAGAAGAAGCCGAGATCTCTGGATGACTTCCTGGAGCAGAGCCTATGTGCCATTCCTGAATCTTCTAACTCCAGACTGTTATAAAAGATAGAAGCCAGGCCGGGCGCGGTGGCTCAAGCCTGTAATCCCAGCACTTTGGGAGGCCGAGGCGGGTGGATCACGAGTTCAGGAGATCGAGACCATCCTGGCTAACACAGTGAAACCCCGTCTCTACTAAAAAATACAAAAAAATTAGCCGGGCGTGCTGGCGGGCGCCTGTGGTCCCAGCTACTCGGGAGGCTGAGGCAGGAGAATGGCCTGAACCCAGGAGGTGGAGGTTGCGGTGAGCCGAGATCGCGCCACCGCACTCCAGCCTGGGGGACAGAGAAAGACTCCATCTCAAAAAAAAAAAAAAAAAAAAAAAAGATAGAAGCCTCTGGTAATTTTGGTCTCTTTCATACAGCCAAACACATACTCAGATTTCATCACAGGTATGAAGCCACTTGATTACCAAGAAGTTTGTGATAGCATTGCAAATTTAGTGATAAATATACTGCTCAGAGAGAAAGAAGAAAAAGGTGTTAGATGACACTGTTGGATGTTACAAAACATCAATAACAGACAAAAGAAAGAGCAATTACTATCATGTGTGCATGAAAGCAGGTATTTCACAAAACAAAACCACCCATGTATAGAGTATAAATCAGCTCTTGGCATATGTGTGGGACATATATGATTGTTGAATTCAATTACTTTTATTATTGTTATATTTATCACTGACAGTACAGAAGGGGAGGGGGCTTTCTTAATTTACTTAATAATTATTTCACGAGTGATTATTTAAACTGGAGGAAACTGCATCTGGATTAGTACTGATAGAGAATCTGCAATGTGTACATAAAGGAAGGGTGTTGCCAAATGAAACATTAGAGGTTATGCCTGAATGTCCAAGCGTACATTGGTTTGTTTATAGAAAATAACTAGTGGTCAACAACTGGTCTCCTGATCTTGTCTCAGTTTAGAAAGGAATAATGACAATTACTAATGTGACCAAAATATGTGCTTGATTACATTTCTTTTCAGGTTGCCATGAATCAAGCAATGAATCTAAGACTCTGCTTTTCTACAATGAAGTATGCTGACTGTCAAGGGGAAAGATGCTGCATGTGATTTTGAAAAGAAGGGTAAGATTTCCTCACTGCATTGAAACAATGCCAGTAAAGACCATTCTGATTTTGGAGACTTGCTCAAATGGGGCATTTCAGTGAAGGATCTGAATTGACCCCTTCAGGGTTAAGCTGGCATGATGTTTTATGTGGAGGATTAGATATAGAAATTTATTAAAAACAAACTGGGTCAAGTGGCTTGATCTTCAAGAGTTGTACTCTTTCCCATCACTAGCTAATTATCTTCACCTGAAGAAGAAGTCAACTGATGACATATTATTGCATGTGGTGGGCTGATATACATCTTAGTTCTGGATGCTATAACCAGTGACCACACACTGAGTAGTTTAAACAACAAACATCTATTTCTCATAGTTCTGGAGGCTTAAAGTCTAACATCGGTGTGCCATTATGGTCAGGTTCTGATGAGGCCACCCTTCTGGGTTGCAGACTATCATCTTCTTGCTGCGTCTTCATATGATAGAAAGAGGGTGTGTGAGCTCTCTAAAGTTTCTTTTATAAGAACACTAATCTTATTCATGAGGGTTCCAACCTCATGACCTAATCACCTTCCAAATGCCTCAACTGATAATAACACTGCATTAGGAGGGTAGGATTTCAACATATACATTTTGGGGGAACATAAGCATTCATTCCATTGGAATACATGAAATAATAATATGTCACACCTTTCTATCCCTACTATCCATTCATTTACCACATCACCCTTATACACTCAAACTAGACTTTGGCCTACACAGTCTCCAGGAAATAATGTGATAGCTGAATTGGAAACACAAAAGAAGTTAACTCCAGGTAACACATCTATGTTCCACACAGGAGACTGAATGAATGTATAAGTCAGTGTCCTGGCAAGAAACAGGTGAGTTAACTGATCAAATTTAATGGATGGGCTTTTTACAATTATATGGGCAGAGAGAAATAAAAAAGGGATGGTAAGAAACCCAGGAGTTAGCAACAATAGGGAGCCATTACCATTCCTTGGCTTGAAGGGGAAAGGGACAGGAATGATTATAGTAACACAAAAAGAGCTGCAGCTATGGTTGTAAGGGAGGGTTGCCTGATCAGAGCTGTGGCCTTTGGTAGAGATCAAGAAGCCACTGTCAACTTGTGGCCCAACAGAGAGAGAGCCCAGGGAATAAAGATCTTGATTTCTCTGCCCTTCCAGCATCACTCTCCTACTGGTGCCTCTCATCGGCCAAACCCAAACAAGAAGCCAGAGGACAAGGACACTGATGAGATCCATACAGGTTGGCCTGGGGCCATACAGCAGAATGGAAAAGGGTAGAGCAATTCTGGAGGAAGAAATGCAGAGTATTCATTACAGGGGAGAGAGAAAGTAAAAGAGATTAGGCTACCTGCATGTACCTATTTTAAGGACTTTCATAGAGTTCCCACTCAGTAATTCTACTTACATCTCATTTTCCAGCACTGAGTTAGCTACATCATCACATATATCTACAGGCAGGATTGGAAATTTTGTTCTTTTTTTTTTTTCTTTTTCTTTTCATTTGGGCACTTTTCCCTACTTAATAAAATTAATATTCTACTAGAAAGAAAGAACAGGGGAGTGGATAATGGACAGGCAACTGGCAGTCTTTGCCACAGCCTACTTGATCAGCTGCTGCAATTGATTGCCACTATTTTACTTAGGATTTTAGATATATTTTCAGAGAAGAGAATTGTTATAGGTTCTCCTTTGGTGCTTTTCATGTGTGTCCGTGTAAAGAGACCACCAAACAGGCTTTGTGTGAGCAACATGGCTGTTTATTTCACCTGGGTGCAGGCGGGCTGAGTCCAAAAAGAGAGTCAGCAAAGGGTGGTGGATTATCATTAGTTCTTATAGGTTTTTGGGATAGGCGGTGGAGTTAGGAGCAATGTTTTGGGGGCAGGGGGTGGATCTCGCAAAGTACATTCTCAGAGATAGGGAGAATTACAAAGAACCTTCTTAAGGGTGGGGGAGATTACAAAGTACATTGATCAGTTAGGGTGGGGCAGAAACAAATCACAATGGCGGAATGTCATCAGTTAAGGCTATTTTTACTTCTTTTGTGGATCTTCAGTTACTTCAGGCCATCTGGATGTATATGTGCAAGTCATAGGGGATGCGATGGCTTGGCTTGGGCTCACAGGCCTGACATTCCTGCCTTCTTATATTAATAAGAAAAATAAAACAAAATAGTGTTGAAGTGTTGGGGTGGCGAAAATTTTGGGGGGTGGTGTGGAGAGAGAATGGGCGATGTTTCTCAGGGCTGCTTCAAGGGGGATTAGGGGCGGCGTGGGAACCTAGAGTGGGAGAGATTAAGCTGAAGGAAGATTTTGTGGTAAGGGGTGATATTGTGGGTCTGTTAGAAGAAACATTTGTCGTGTAGAATTATTGGTGATGGCCTGGATACGATTTTGTATGAATTGAAAAACTAAATGGAATAAGAGAAGGAGAAAAACAGGTATAAAAGGTCTAAGAATTGGGAGGACCTAGGACATCTGATTAGAGAGTGCCTAAGGAGATTCAGCATAGTCCTGCCAGCAAAGATTATTTATTTACTTCAAGAGCTAAGAGTGGCAGTTTGGGGATAGCATGAGGAGATATCGGCTATGATGGCTTGGAGAAGCAGTGTAAACTGGCAGTGTAAACAAGAGCAGGGCATGTATGAGTAGTTGAGAACAGAGAATAGGAGTATGACTAGACAGAAATAGTAGGATGACAAGTTTTTTGGGGGCACAGTCTAAGTTGGTCTGGTGTCTGGAATGAGACTGGGGCCTAATAAAAAGGAGCTCAAATGGGCTGTACCTTGTAGCATTCCGAGGACAGGCCTGAATTCTGAGAAGCAAAAGTGGTAAAGGTATTGTCCAGTCCTTTTTAAGTTGGTGGCTGAGCTTGGTGAGGTGTGTTTTTAAAAGACCTTTAGTCTGTTCTACTTTTCTTGAAGACAGAGGACCGTAAGGGATATAAAGGTTTCACTGAATACTAAGAGCCTGAAAAACTGCTTGGCTGATTTGACTAATAAAGGCTGGTCTGTTATCAGACTGTATAGAGGTGGAAAGGCTAAACTGAGGAATTATGTCTGACAGAAGGGAAGAAATGACTGCGGTGGCCTTCTCAGACCGTGTAGGAAAGGCCTCTACTTATCTAGTGAAAGTGTCTACTTAGACTAAGAGGTATTTTAGTTTTCTGACTCGGGGCATGTTGAGTAAAGCTAATTTGCCTGCCCTGGGTGGTGGCAAATCTTCAAGCTTGATGTGTAGGGAAGGGAGGCGGCTTGAATAATCCCTGAGGAGTAGTAGAATAGCAGATGGAACACTGAGAAGTTATTTCCTTGAGGATAGATTTCCATGATGGAAAGGAAATGAGAGGTTCTAAGAGGTGGGCTAGTGGCTTGTACTATAGCATAGCCTGCCTTTGCTGGTGTGTGGCGATTAGGCCTGGTAGAACTGCCATCAATAAATCAAGCGTGATCAGGGTGAGGAACAGGAAAGAAGGAAATATGGGGAAATGGGGTGAATGTCAGGTGGATCAGAGAGATACAGTCATGGGGGTCAGGTGTGGTATCAGGAATAATGTGGGAGGCCAGATTGAGGTCCGGGCCAGGAACAATGGTAATTGTGGGACTTAACAAAGAGTGAGTACAGCTGAAGGAGCCAGGGAGCAGAAAGTATATGCATCAGGTATGAGGAAGAAAATAGATTTTGGAAGTTATGAGAAATGTAGAGAGTAAGCTGAGCATAGTTTGTGATTTTGAGGGCCTCTAAACGTATTAGGGTGGCAGCAGCTGCTGCACGGAGACATGATGGCTAGGCTAAAACACTAAGGTCAAGTTGTTTGGACAGAAAGGCTACAGGGTGCGGTCCTGGCTCTTGTGTAAGAATTCTGACCCCACTAACCATGCCTAGGAAGGAAAGGAGTTGTTGTTTTGTAAGGGATTGAGGTTTGGGAGATTAATCCGACACGATCAGCAGGGAGAGCACCTGTGATTTTATGAGAATTATGCCAAGATAGGTAACAGATGAGGAAGAAATTTGGGCTTGACTGAAGTAATTGGGGCTGTCTGTGAAGACTTGCAGCAGTACAGCCCAGGTAATTTGCTGAGCCTAATGAGTGTCAGGGTCAGTCTAAGTGAAAGCAAAGAGAGGCCGGGATGAAGGGTGCAAAGGAATAGTAAAAAAAGCATGTTTGAGATCCAGAACAGAATAATGGGTAGTAGAGGGAGGTATTGAAGATAGGAGAATATATGGGTTTGGCACCATGGGGTGGATAGGCAAAACAATTTGGTTGATAAGGTGCAGATCTTGAACTAACCTGTAAGCCTTGTCTGGTTTTAGGACAGGTGAAATGGGGAAATTGTAAGGGGAGTTTATAGGTTTCAGAAGCCCATGCTGTAGCAGGCGAGTGATAACAGGCTTTAATCCTTTCAAAGGATGCTGTGGGATGGGATATTGGCATTGAGCGGGGTAAGGGTGATTAGGTTTTAATGAGATGGTAAGGAGTGCATGATCGGTTGCCAGGGAAGGAGTAGAGATGTCCCATACTTGTGGGTTAAGGTGGGGGAATATGAGAGGAAGATGGGAAGGAGGCTTTGGGTTGGGGAAAAGGGCAGCAATGAGATGTGGCTGTAGTCCAGGAATAGGGAAGCAGATAATTTAGTTAAAGTGTCTCGGCCTAATAAGGGAACTGGGCAGGTGGGGATAGCTAAAATGGAGTGCTTAAAAGAGTATTGTCTAAGTTGGCACCAGAGTTGGGGAGTTTTAAAAGGTTTAGAAGCCTGGCCATCAATAACCACAACAGTTACAGAGGCAAGGGAAACAGGCCCTTGAAAAGAAGGTAATGTGGAGTGGGTAGCCTCCATATTGATGAAGAAGGGGACGGGCTTACCTTCCACTGTGAGAGTTACCCAAAGCTCGGCATCTGTGATGGTTTAGGGGGCTTCTGAGGCAATCAGGCAGTGTCAGTCTTCAGCTGCTAAACTGAGAAGATCTGGGAAAGAGTCCATCAGAGAGCCTTGGGCCAGAGTTCCAGGGACTCTGGGAGTGGCTGCCAGGTGAGTTGAACAGTCCGATTTTCAGTGGGGTCCCATACAGATGGGATGCAGCTTCGGAGGAATCCTGGGCTGTGGGCATTCCTTGGCCCAGTGGCCAGATTTCTTGCATGTGTAGCAAGCTCCTGGGGGATGAGGTTCTGGAGGAACACCTGGCTGCTGTGGTTCAGGCGTTTGGAAGTTCTTGTGTGCTGGAGATGTGGCCGGGGTTTGTCTCACAGTGGAGGCAAGGAATTGCAACTTTTTTCTAGTATTGTACACCTTGAAGGTGAGGTTAATTAAGTCCTGTTGTGGTGTTTGAGGGCCAGATTCTAATATTGGGGGTTTTATTTAATGTCGGGAGCAGATTGGGTGATAAAATGTATATTGAGAATAAGACGGCCTTTTGACCTTTTAGGGTCTACGGCTATAAAGCGTCTCAGGGTTGCTGCCAAACAAGCCATGAACTGGGCTGAATTTTATAGGTTTTGGGATAGGCGGTGAAGTTAAGAGCAATGTTTTGCGGGCAGGGGTGGATCTCACAAAGTACATTCTCAAGGGTGGGGAGAATTACAAAGAAGCTTCTTAAGGGCGGGGGAGATTACAAAGTACATTGATCAGTTAGGGTGGGGCAGAAACAAATCACAATGGTGGAATGTCATCAGTTAAGGCTATTTTTACTTCTTTTGTGGATCTTCAGTTACTTCAGGCCATCTGGATGTATACAAGCAAGTCACAGGAGATGCGATGGCTTGGCTTGGGCTCAGAGGCCTGACAGTGCTAAACTTATCTTTTGTAAATATAAAGGTAGTGTAGCCTTGTGGAACTTGAAAGTAAACTGTCAATGTCCTTAAATGCTGTGAAACAATTTACATCATGTGGAAGCTTTCTTGACTGTCAAAATTATCGGAATAAGCTTATAAATCCTCTAATCCTCTTGTAATTTGTAAAATCTTAATAGCTATATGCAGTTGTATTCCTTTTCTCATTTCTACTTGGTTTGGATGTGTCTTCTTTCTTCTTCTTCTCTTGAAGAAGAGTCCAGCAATATGTCTATTCCAAAGCCAGAGAAAGACACTACAAGAAAAGAAAGTTAGAAGGAAAGTTCAATATCCCTGAAGAACATAGATGCAAAAGTCCTTAACAAAATACTAACAAACTGAATCCCACAGCACATATCAAGGACCTTACACCATGATTACCTGGGATTTATCTCTGAAATCCAAGGATGACTCAACATACACAAATAAATAAGTGTGATACATTACATTAACAGAATGAAGGATTAAAATAATATGATCATCGCAATAGATGCAGAAAAAATATTTGACACCATTTACCATTGTTTCATGACAAAATATCCCAACAAATACACCATGGAAGGAATGTATCTCAACATAATAAAGGCTATGTGTGACAAGCTTGTAACTAAACTCATACTCAAATGTGACAAGCTGAAAGCTTTTTCCCTAAGATCAGGAACACTATAAGTATACCCACCCACTCTCATCACACTTCTGTTTAATATAGTACTAGAAAGAAACCTACACATGTGTAGTCAACAAATCTTTGACAAAGGCATCAAGAATACACAATAGGAAAAGAATAGTCTCTTCGGTAAATAGTTTTGGGAAAATTGAATATCCACTTGCAAAATGATAAATTGGACCTTTATCTGATACCATACACAAAAATCATCTTAAAAAAGATTAAGGATTTAAATGTAAGACCTGAAACTATAAAAGTCCTAGAAGAAAACACAGGGAGAAAACTCCTTGATGGTCACCTTAGCAATCATTTTTGGATATAACACCAAAGCACAGGCAACAAATGTAAGTAAAAATAAACAAATGAAACTATATCAATCTAAAAGGTTTCAGCACAGCAAAGGAACAATCAACAAAATGAAAAGGCCACCTATAGAATGGGAGAAAATATTTGCAAACCATTTTTATGATAAAGATTCAAATAACTCAATAGCAAGAAAAGAAAAACAAACACACACACACAGACAAACAATTTTAAAACGGGCAAAGGGCTAGTTTCGAAGATGGCCGAATAGGAACAGCTCCAGTCTACAGCTCCCAGCGTGAGCAATGCAGAAGACGGGTGATTTCTGCATTTCCATCTGAGGTACTGGGTTCATCTCACTAGGGAGTGCCAGACAGTGGGCGCAGGACAGCGGGTGAAGCGCACTGTGCACGAGCCAAAGCAGGGCAAGGCATTGCCTCACTCAGGAAGCGCAAGGGGTCAGGGAGTTCCCTTTCCTAGTCAAAGAAAGGGGTGACAGACGGCACCTGGAAAATTGGGTCACTCCCACTCTAATACTGTGCTTTTCCGACGGGCTTAAAAAATGGCACACCAGGAGATTATATCCCGCAACTGGCTTGGAGGGTCCTACACCCACGGAGTCTTGCTGATTTCTAGCACAGCAGTCTGAGATCAAACTGCAAGGTGGCAGCGAGGCTGGGGGAGAGGCGCCCGCCATTGCCCAGGCTTGCTTAGGTAAACAAAGCAGCCAGGAAGCTGGAACTGGGTGGAGCCCACCACAGCTCAAAGAGGCCTGCCTGCCTCTGTAGGCTCCACCTCTGGAGGCAGGGCACAGACAAACAAAAAGACAGCAGTAACTTCTGCAGACTTAAATGTCCCTGTCTGACAGCTTTGAAGAGAGTAGTGGTTCTACCAGCATGCAGCTGGAGATCTGAGAATGGGCAGAATGCCTCCTCAAGTGGGTCCCTGACCCCTGACCCCCGAGCAGCCTAACTGGGAGGCACCCCCAAGTGGGGGCAGACTGACATCTCACACAGCCAGGTACTCCTCTGAGACAAAACTTCCAGAAGAACGATCAGGCAGCAGCATTCTCAGTTCATGAAAATCTGCTGTTCTGCAGCCTCCGCTGCTGAGACCCAGGCAAACAGGGTCTGGAGTGGACATCTAGCAAACTCCAACAGACCTGCAGCTGAGGGTCCTGTCTGTTAGAAGGAAAACTAACAAACAGAAAGGACATCCACACCAAAAACCCATCTGTACATCACCATCATCAAAGACCAAAAGTAGATAAAACCACAAAGATGGGGAAAAAACAGAGCAGAAAAACTGGAAACTCTAAAAAGCAGAGCGCCTCTCCTCCTCCAAAGGAACGCAGTTCCTCACCAGCAACAGAACAAAGCTGGATGGAGAATGACTTTGATGAGTTGAGAGAAGAAGCCTTCAGACGATCAAAATACTCCGAGCTACAGGAGGAAATTCAAACCAAGGGCAAAGAAGTTAAAAACTTTGAAAAAAATTTAGACGAATGTATAACTAGAATAACCAATACAGAGAAGTGCTTAAAGGAGCTGATGGAGCTGAAAGCCAAGGCTCAAGAACTACATGAAGAATGCAAAAGCCTCAGGAGCCAATGCAATCAACTGGAAGAAGGGTATCAGTGATGGAAGATTAAATGAACGAAATGAAGCAAGAAGGGAAGTTTAGAGAAAAAAGAATAAAAAGAAATGAACAAAGCCTCCAAGAAATATGGGAGTATGTGAAAAGACCAAATCTACGTCTGATTGGCATACCTGATAGTGACGGGGAGAATGGAACCAAGTTGGAAAACACTCTGCAGGATATTATCCAGGAGAACTTCCCCAATCTAGCAAGGCAGGCCAACATTCAGATTCAGGAAATACAGAGAACACGACAAAGATATTCCTCGAGAAGAGCAACTCCAAGACACATAATTGTCAGATTCACCAAAGTTGAAATGAAGGAAAAAAGGTTATGAGCAGCCAGAGAGAAAGGTCGGGTTACCCACAAAGGGAAGCCCATCAGACTAACAGCAGATTTCTCAGCAGAAACTCTACAAGCCAGAAGAGAGTGGGGACCAATATTCAACATTCTTAAAGAAAAGAATTTTCAACCCAGAATTTCCTATCCAGCCAAACTAAGCTTCATAAGTGAAGGAGAAATAAAATCCTTTACAGACAAGCAAATGCTGAGAGATTTTGTCACCACCAGGCCTGCCCTAAAAGAGCTCCTGAAGGAAGCACTAAACATGGAAAGGAACAACCGGTACCAGCCACTGCAAAATCATGCCAAATTGTAAGGACCATCAAGGCTAGGAAGAAACTGCATCAACTAACGAGCAAAATAACCAGCTAACATCATAATGACAGGATCAAATTCTCACATAACAATATTAACTTTAAATGTAAATGGACTAAATGCTACAATTAAAAGACACAGACTGGCAAATTGGATAAAGAGTCAAGACCCATCAGTGTGCTGTATTCAGGAAACCAATCTCATGTGCAGAGACACACATAGGCTCAAAATGAAAGGATGGAGGAAGATCTACCAAGCAAATGGAAAACAGAAAAAGGCAGGGGTTGCAATCCTAGTCTCTGATAAAATAGACTTTAAACCAACAAAGATCAAAAGAGACAAAGAAGGCCATTACATAATGGTAAAGGGATCAATTCAACAAGAAGAGGTAACTATCCTAAATATATATGCACCCAATACAGGAGCACACAGATTCATAAAGCAAGTCCTCAGTGAGCTACAAAGAGACTTAGACTCCCACACAAGAGACTTTAACACCCCACTGTCAACATTAGACAGATCAACAAGACAGAAAGTGAACAAGGATACACAGGAATTGAACTCAGCTCTGCACCAAGCAGACCTAATAGACATCTACAGAACTCTCCACCCCAAGTCAACAGAATATACATTTTTTTCAGCACCACGCCACACCTATTCCAAAATTGACCACATAGTTGGAAGTAAAGCTCTCCTCAGCAAATGTAAAAGAACAGAAATTATAACAAACTGTCTCTCAGACCACAGTGCAATCAAACTAGAACTCAGGATTAAGAAACTCACTCAAAACTGCTCAACTACATGGAAACTGAACAACCTGCTCCTGAATGACTGCTGGGTACTTAACGAAATCAAGGCAGAAATAAAGATGTTCTTTGAAACCAATGAGAACAAAGACACAACATACCAGAATCTCTGGGACACATTCAAAGCAGTGTGTAGAGGGAAATTTATAGCACTAAATGACCACAAGAGAAAGCAGGAAAGATCCAAAATTGACACCCTAACATCACAATTAAAAGAACTAGAAAAGCAAGAGCAAACACATTCAAAAGCTAGCAGAAGGCTAGAAATAACTAAAATCAGAGCAGAACTGAAGGATATAGAAACACAAAAAACCCTTCAAAAAATTAATGAATCCAGGAGCTGGTTTTTTGAAAAGATCAACAAAATTGATAGACCACTAGCAAGACTAATAAAGAAGAAAAGAGAGAAGAATCAAATAGATGCAATAAAAAATGATAAAGGAGATATCACCACCGATCCCACAGAAATACAAACTACCAGCAGAGAATACTACAAACACCTCTACACAAATAAACTAGAAAATCTAGAAGAAATGGAAAATTCCTCGACACATACACCCTCCCAAGACTAAACCAGGAAGAAGTTGAATCTCTGAATAGACCAATAACAGGCTCTGAAATCGTGGCAATAATCAATAGCTTACCAACCAAAAAGAGTCCAGGACCAGATGGATTCACAGCCGAATTCTACCAGAGGTACAAGGAGGAACTGGTACCATTCCTTCTGAAACTATTCCAATCAATAGAAAAAGAGGGAACCCTCCCTAGCTCATTTTATGAAGCCAGCATCATCCTGATACCAAAGTCGGGCAGAGACACAACCAGAAAAGAGAATTTCAGACCAATATCCTTGATGAACATTGATGCAAAAATCCTCAATGAAATACTGGCAAACCGAATCCAGCAGCACATCAGAAAGCTTATTGACCACGATCAAGTGGGCTTCATCCCTGGGATGCAAGGCTGGTTCAACATATGCAAATCAATAAATGTAATCCAGCATATAAACAGAACCAAAGACAAAAAGCACATGATTATCTCAATAGATGCAGAAAAGGCCTTTGACAAAATTCAACAACCTTCATGCTAAAAACTCTCAATAAATTAGGTATTGATGGGATGTATCTCAAAATAATAAGAGCTATCTATGACAAACCCACAGCCAATATCATACTGAATGGGCAAAAACTGGAAGCATTCCCTTTGAAAACTGGTACAAGACAGGGATGCCCTCTCTCACCACTCCTATTCAACATAGTGCTGGAAGTTCTGGCCAGGGCAATCAGGCAGGAGAAGGAAATAAAGGGTATTCAATTAGGAAAAGAGGAAGTCAAATTGTCCCTGTTTGCAGATGACATGATTGTATATCTAGAAAACCCCATTGTCGCAGCCCAAAATCTCCTTAAGCTGATAAGCAACTTCAGCAGAGTCTCAGGATACAAAATCAATGTGCAAAAATCACAAGCATTCTTATATACCAATAACAGACAAACAGAGAGCCAAATCATGAGTGAACTCGCATTCCCAATTGCTTCAAAGAGAATAAAATACCTAGGAATCCAACTTACAAGGGACGTGAAGTATCTCTTCAAGGAGAACTACAAACCATTGCTCAATGAAATAAAAGAGGATACAAACAAATGGAAGAACATTCCATGCTCATGGGTTGGAAGAATCAATATCGTGAAAATGGCCATACTGCCCAAGGTAATTTACAGATTCAGTTGCATCCCCATCAAGCTACCAATGACTTTCTTCACAGAATTGGAAAAAACTACTTTAAAGTTCATATGGAACCAAAAAAGAGCCCACATCGCCAAGGCAATCCTAAGCCAAAAGAACAAAGCTGGAGGCATCACGCTACCTGACTTCAAACTATACTACAAGGCTACAGTAACCAAAACAGCATGGTACTGGTACCACAACAGAGATATAGATCAATGGAACAGAACAGAGCCCTCAGAAATAATGCTGCATATCTACAACTATCTGATCTTTGACAAACCTGAAAAAACAAGCAATGGGGAAGGGATTCCCTATTTAATCAATGGTGCTGGGAAAACTGGCTTGCCATATGTAGAAAGCTGAAACTGGATCCCTTCCTTATACCATATACAGAAATTAATTCAAGATGGATTAAAGACTTAAATGTTAGACCTAAAACCATAAAAACCCTGGAAGAAAACCTAGGCATTACCATTCAGGACATAGGCATGGGCAAGGACTTCATGTCTAAAACACAAAAAGCAATGGCAACAAAAGCCAAAATTGACAAATGGGATCTAATTAAACTAAAGAGCTTCTGCACAGCAAAAGAAACTACCATCAGTGTGAACAGGCAAAGTATGTACAAAATGGGAGAAAATTTTTGCAACCTACTCATCTGACAAAGGGCTAATATCCAGAATCTACAATGAACTCAAAGAAATTTACAAGAAAAAAAACAAACAATCCCATCAAAAAGTGGGCGAAGGACATGAACAGACACTTCTGAAAAGAAGACATTTATGCAGCCAAAAAACACATGAAAAAATGCTCATCATCACTGGCCATCAGAGAAATGCAAATCAAAACCACAATGAGATACCATCTCACACCAGTTAGAATGGCGATCATTAAAAAGTCAGGAAACCACAGGTGCTGGAGAGAATGTGGAAAAATAGGAACACTTTTACACTGTTGGTGGGACTGTAAACTAGTTTAACCATTGTGGAAGTCAGTGCGGCAATTCCTCAGGTATCTAGAACTAGAAATACCATTTGACGCAGCCATCCCATTACTGGGTATATACCTAAAGGACTATAAATCATGCTGCTATAAGGACACATGCACACGTATGTTTATTGCGGCAGTATTCACAATAGCAAAGACTTGGAACCAACCCAAATGTCCAACAACGATAGACTGGATTAAGAAAATGTGGCACATATATACCATGGAATACTATGCAGCCATAAAAAATGATGAGTTCGTGTCCTTTGTAGGGACATGGATGAAACTGGAAATCATCGTTCTCAGTAAACTATCGCAAGGACAAAAAACCAAACACCGCATGTTCTCACTCATAGGTGGGAATTGAACAATGAGAACACATGGACACAGGAAGGGGAACATCACACTCCGGGGACTGTTGTGGGGTGGGGGTAGGGGGGAGGGATAGCATTAGGAGAGATACCTATTACTAAATGACGAGTTAATGGGTGCAGCACATCAACATGGCACATGTATACATATGTAAGAAATCTGCACATTGTGCACATGTACTCTAAAACTTAAAGTATAACAATAATAAAAATAAATAAATAAATAAAATGGGCAAAGGAACTGAATAGGCATTTTTTCCAAATAAAATACACAAATGCCCAACAGGTATATGAAAATGTGCTCAACATTATTAATCATCATAGAAATGCAAATTAAAACCACAGTGAGATGTCACCTCATACACATTAGGATGGCTATTATTAAAAAGTCAGAATGTAAGTTTTGGTAAAGATGTAGAGAAAAGAGAACCCTTATACACTGTTGATGGGATAGTTCATTGGTACCGCCATTATGGAAAATAGTATGAAAATTTCTCAAAAAACGAAAAGTAGAACTATTATATGATCCAGCAATTCCACTCCTGGGCACATATCCAAAGGCAATGAAATCAGTATGTCAAAGAGGTATCTGCACTCCCATGTTCATTGTAGCACTATTCACAATAGCCAAGATATGAAAACAACCTAAGCATTCACTGATAAACATATGTCTCACATTTTCTGTATATATATGGAATATATATATACACATATATAAGGAATATATATATACATATATATACATATTCCATTGTGTGTGTTTATGTATACATATATTCAACCATTAAAAAGAAGGAAATCCTGCCATTTGTGACAACCAGGATGAACCTGGAGGATATTATGTTAAGTGAAATAAGCCAGACACAGAAAGACAAATATTGCATGATCTCAATTATAGATGAAATCTAAAAAACACTGAACTCATAGAAACAAAAAATTAAATGGTGGTTGCCAGGGTCTGGGGTGTGGTTGTTGGTCAAAGTGTAGAAACTTAAGATGAGTAAGTTCTGGAAAGCTAACATATAGCATGGTGACAATAATGCATTGTATACTTGAACTTTTCTAAGAGTAGATATTAATTATTCTTACCATTTTTCCCTCCATCATCTCTCTCTTTTGTTTTTCTAGAATTCTTCTTGGAAGCAGTTCCCAAATTAATTACCTTAACTGTTAACCCTGGAGCCTCTCCGGCTACTTGATTTTATTGATTGTGAGCTTGAAGAGATCTTCTATGTGTACGTTGGTCTCAGTTTCACTTCAATCTGTTTTCTATCTTCCAGGGATTCCTTAACATTTCTGGTCTCCCGATGACAGTCTTTCTTGTTTGTCAGCACTTCTTTACATTTATTACTTCCCTATAAAACATATTTTTCTGTATTTTCTAATAATATGAGGAAGGATGGGCTTAATCTGCTATGTTGAGGGGAGCCTCCACACTTATTTTTGTCTTATTGTGGAGTATATCATTTAATTGTGTCACAACCTTTGTGGAACTAGGCAGATTAAAAATACCAAACACAGAAACATAAATAAAAATCATATAAGTTATCAAACTTGTTCATTTTCACACAAATATTTACTGCAAATCTTGAAATTCTGAAAGCAGTCAGTCGTGTTATTTTGGAGACAGTTTGATAACTTGTGTCTCAAGCCATGGGGGCTGCAGAGGAAGAAAAACAGGAGTCTCCACATGGTGACAAAAAGCCATTCCAGATCCCTCAGGGCCACAAGTGTGAGCATAGGGTAGATTGTAAGCTCCACTCATTCAAGGACCACAGCGATCTATATCATTGTTCTATTCTTTGCGCCTGAGCCATACTTGTTGCTCAATATATAAATAAAATAAGAAGAACTTGCCGAGAAAGAAGATGCCAATTACAAAGTTCTATCTTCACTCTTGTCTTTTCCTACTCTTATGTGGAGACTAGGTTATATTTTGATCAGTGGTAACTTGTGGGTACAATCTCAAAGGCAGCCATGTGTGTGAAATCTTCCACCAAGGTTCTAGACTACTTTATTCATCAGCAGAAACAAGAGTTAACATTCAGTTAGTTGCTTACACTGCATCATTCTTCTAAGTGCTTAACGTGTGTAATCTCCTTTTATTTTTACAACACAACCCACTGAAGTAGGCACTGTGGTGATCTCCAGTTTACAGATGTGGAACGTGAAGTTCAGAGACATTAACATAACCATATTCACATAGCTAGTGGTAGTAGAGTCAGCATTTGAACCCAGGCAGTTGGATACACTGCCTCCATGTCTTGCCTTTTTTGGTGGCCCGACTCTACCTTATCTTTAAAAAATGCCTTGAAGCCTTTGTCTGGAGCACTGCAGCTTGATTCCGGAGTCTTTTGGGACACGGCGTATGAATGCTCATTCTGGTCTTTTAACAACCAATCCCATGAAGGCAAGATGCTGAGTCAGATCTGAGCCAATCCAATGTTCCCTCCAACAAAATTGCTTTGCATAATATATGGATCTGGTTGTAAATCCTCTTCATAAAAATCAGTACTAGATAGAAACAATTTTTGAAGTTGATATCATTAGTAAGGAAATAGTCACTTAACCAATGCTATACTGTCCTTTAGAAATGATATGACTATATCTGTTCATTTGTGGACCATATATTTGTGCATAAACTATTTCCTAACTCTGTCACACACCTCATAAAATCAACAGGATCAATTCACAAATGATGTAACAGTTCTCTCTCCTCTCAGAGAGGCCTTCTCCTTCCTACTTGACAGACACAGTGCTTTAAACCTTTCAGCCAATCTCTTATGCATTCATTTTTGGCTGTGGTCATTTTTGTCTATGTAATTTTTTTCCAGGTTGTATTCACAGCTTTTAGCCACGTTTATAAGGAGCAAAGTATTATATTAACCTCTGGATTGATGCAGTGTTTAGAATAAAAACATTCCATTTTTGACTCAATTTTGCCATGTTTTGGCGAAGTATACACATGTCTGTGGAACACAATTTAGATTTTCTTTTGCTGCATGATGATTGTCCACTAATTTGTTTTTCCTTTGACTTTTGTATGGTTCACTTCTGTCTGAACATTTTTAACTCTTGAGAATTGGAATAATATATGCTCTAAGGAGCAGTGAATCATTCCACAGATGAGTCAGGTTGTCTTATTCAAGGACAAAAATCCATTAAGAGTTAGTAGTGTATGTAGTGGGAGTGGTGGAGGAGTACTGAATCTTGTAAATAAGGATACCATCTTGGTCAGTATTTAATAGAAGAATAACTAACTTTATACTTCAATGATCTGGAAAGGGCTGTTCCTGTGCACCTCTCATATTTATACATTGGAAACTGGAGAGGGAAATGTGACTTGCCTGGAAAAGGTTACAATAGATTTGTAACCAAAGGGTTATGTCTAAGGGGGCTTTTTTCCCCATTTGAGACTTAAATAAACTAAAAGACCTGCCCTTCGCTTAGATGGATTGAGTCCAGGTTTTCTCTTAAAAAAAAAAAAAAAAAAAGAAATTGGAGACCTTCACCTAAAAAATCAAAGGTCTCTTACAGTGAGCCCTGTGTAGGTAGGATCAGGTTTCCCTACTTGCAAACAGGATTGAATTGGAAACCAGCCTGAACAGATCTCCTATCCCCATCTCAGCCCCAACCCCAACCTGGAATTCAACACAGGGAATAATTTCAAAGTCTCAAATCCTAAGTGCAACCAAGGTACAATAACCTTCCTCCTACCAAAAATAAAGTGGGATACTTCTAATACTCTTTAAAATTTGAGATAGCTAAAACTGGCTTGGATCTATATTTGCTAAATCTAAAAATATGGAGAATAACGTCAGCTACAACTCAAAGGAAACTTTTCCATGTGGGCTTCTTTGGGTGTTTGGCTTTTATCTATATTGAGCTGATTAAAAACAGTTGCTATTTTAAAACAAGTAGCAAATTTTATTCAGCAGGATAGGGGAAGGGCAGGCCTATTCTAAACAGAATCTATACATCTGTGTGTGTGTGTGTGTGTGTGTGTATGTGTGTGTGTGTGTGTGTGTGTTTTAAGGGTAATGCTATATACAGGAAAAGGATAGTATGATTTATGTTAAATCTCTTGCAATCATGTTCAAGTTGACAGCAAGATAACATGTCACTTAGCCTTTAATTTCAGCAGAAGCTAATTATACAGTGGATTGTCTAAGGGCTACTCTGTCTTACCATCTTTACTCCGCAAACTCTGCATTTTAAAACCTTTCCAACCAACACAAAGACTGCACCTATGCAGCCATCATTGCTATGGCAATGATGAGAAATTTCCTGAGGGTCACCCTGTGCCCTCACTGTAGACATCATAGTTACTGTCTCGTGTTGTCAGCATCTGGAAACCTCGCAAATTTTCCAAGATGAAACAAGCCTTGGAATTTGGGTGCAATAAGTGAATTGCTAAGTGGGTTCCTTTGTTCAACCCAAGTGACTAAGATGTAGATGCAATAAATACATTTGTCTGTCAAGTGAGACTCTGGCCTCCAATATCCACTGCTCTTGATGACATCAGGGTGTGTGTGTTCTTGAGAACATAAATCTGTTGTTGTTTCTGATTTTTATTAATCTGCCTTCAAAACGCTTGATTTTTTAAATGGGCCAGGAGTCTTAATAAGAAAAGTACAAAAGGCAGTGGAAATAGAAATGCATGCTTCCGCTGTACAGAACAAAAGGATTCAGGTTGAAAACGAACAAAAATTGAATCCTATTTGAAAGCAGAATTTGCAGTACTAAGCAGCAGTTTTCTGCAAATGTCTGTGGGGAATTTTTTTTCAAGTTACAAATTAAAAGGGATTCTTTGGTAAAGAAAGATTTGAGGGAAAACAAACTCAAACTGCCATAAATCTGAGACAAAAATATTCTGAGTGGTAATGAGAGACATTTGGAAGTAATAGCATTGTATGCCTCCTGAGTGATTGCTTGATTTTAAGGAAGCAATCTTTTTTTTCTCTCAAAGAAAACCTTTTGAACTTTCAGAACTCCATTGATTTGTGTTGATTCAGTTTTTCAAGGCTAAAAAGGCGGTCTGGGTGAAATTGACCCTCGTTTCTAGGCATACATTACATGTCATAACCAGATTACTGTTTTCCTGATCCCTTTCCACCATTCTTCCTCACTGATGAGTCATTACATTGTGAGTTGACACCTCAGGTCACCCGAGAAGGTCTCCATACATCATCATGGCTAGAATCTGTCACTTTTGACTGGCCCTTGTTTTGAAGCTTGCGATCTGGTGTTAGGATAGTCAGCACCCTTTGACCTTTCTGATGTAACTCCTCACACAGACTGCTTGTTTAGCTTTTAGAGCCTTTAGGTTGATTAGACAGAGTGATTAAATCTCCCGGATATGTTCACTTACATTTAATGTTCTTGGACATTAATTTTAATGCTCAATAAACGACTTAGTTTGATAAGGTGTTAAGTGACCTAAATGGATAGAAAACAGCTCAGAGACCTCAACCAGGCTTTCCTTCCAACTTGGGTGGGAAGGAAAAGTCATCAGTACATTCTCCGTTTTTTCTTATTATCAAGAGACTCCTGACTGCTTGGTTTATGGGAAGGTTGTGAATGAGCAGTGGCACAATGGGAAAGGGCCAACTGATTGCCAAATGTGCAAGCATCATTCACAGGGTATCCCTCAGAAATTGTTGAAAGAGTTCATTTTGGAAAATAAATCCGGTTTAACTACTAAAGTACAAAAGCAATTCCCCCAAAGCAAAGCAATTCCATACATGGTGATTTCTTTTCATAGCCAACCCCAAAGAAAGCAATAGGCCATTTTTAATCTCCAAAAATTGCATGGTTTCTGTGACTTGCCTTTCAGAATCAAGTATTTCACATTCAGCTCATGACTCTGAGTCAGTTTTACCTGAAAATCACATCTCAAGATGAAAATGGCAATTGACCCACAATAATTGGCATTAGGGAAAAATGATTTCTGATCTGTGGTAACTCTGCTGCCTGTAGTCCTCATTAGAGTTCCATCAATACATATTAAAATGCATGTTCAATTAAAGATCATCAGGAAAATATTTTAATTCCTATTTAATGACAGTTGAATCATTGTCATATATGATCAAGTAATGAGGGCTGTATGATCCAACTAAGACATCTTTACTCATTTGAGAAATCTTACAAAAGGATTCCTAGTTAATTATGATGAATTTGCTTTCTTCTGATAAGTAAAACTGTTTTCAGGAAAAGTTAATAGAGAAATCCTGTTTTCAAATGATAATTTGTTTGATTTTATCTAAGCACATTTTAAGGTTCTTAAATTCTATGTTAAATAAAATTACATTTGAGGGTTAGATTATGAATCTTTTGGGCACTCACTTGGGGCAGGTATGATAGATACCATCATGGAGAATGCACAGGATTATGAAGACTAGGCAGGTACCAGACAGGCTCACAAGTAATAATATTGTAAGATACAAAAGATAATTGTGATCAGAAAAGTGCATACAAAGAATCATGGGAGTATAGAGAAGGAGGTAACTTATTTTATAGTGGAGATGACATTAGAGTTGAATGTGAACCTCAGTAAGACCAGTAAGACGGCAGTAGGCCAAAAGGGTAGGGAAGGGAGTTGTAGGAGTGACCAGTTTGAACAAAAGTGTTGTATTAAGCCATTCTTGCATTACCATAAATGAACACCTGAGATTGGCTAATTTATAAAGAAAGGAGGTTCAATTGGCTCATGGTTCTGCAGGCATCTTCTTGGCTTCTAGCGAGGCCTCAGAAAGCTTAAAATCATGGCAGAAGGCAAAGGGGGAGCAGGTGTCTCACATGGTGAAAGCAGGAGCAAGATGGAGGGGTGGTGCCACATACTTTTAAATGAGCAGATTTTGTGTAAACTCAGAGTGAGCGCTCGCTTATCACCAGGGGGATAGCCCAAGCCATACATGAAGGATCTGCCCCCAATGTTCCAAACACCTCCTACAAGGCCCTACTTCCAACAATGGAGATTACATTTCAACAAGACCAACCTTCAGGTGTGAAGCCATGAAAGGTGATTGTATATGTAACAAAAACAGGAGTTGTCCAGTGTGACCCAAACTCCAAAGGGATGCTGTGATATAAGACTTAAAAAGCAGTTTGGGGGCTAATTGTAGGACAACTTTAAATACTTGGCTGTAGTGGGAGTTGAATGTTACTCTTTAAGCCCCCCAAATTTATAGTCAAATATTGAAACCTAAGGTTGAGGGATGTGATGGGCCTAGAAGACCTGAATATCCACTGGGGAATCTGAAAAGAAAGGCGAAGGTAAACGTGTCAAGAGACAAGGCAGCCTGGGCAAAATAACTTTGTTTGTTATTGTTTAATACAAGGAGATATGTCACTAAAACAAACTTCTACCTTAGGTTGAATGTAAGAAAGATTGAAATTATTACTGAAATTATTATTACTTTATTATCACTCTATAGGAAAAATGTAGATAAAAAGAGCTGGCAATTGATTTTTTCATAGTGTATGATCAGCACAAATATTTATTCATCAATCTGGGAGATTGCTGCTTACCTTTATGTACCAGGAACTGAGCTAAAAGCTGAAGATATAGGGAAGAATAAGGAAATTGCTCTTAGCACTCAGGGAGATCAGAATGTGAGACAAAGAGATGAACAATACATTTCAATGCAGAGGAATCTGTGCTGAGCTCCAGATTCCTATAAGAGTGGCAACAAGGAGGGGAGGGACCAAGTCTACTTGGGTGCATCCAGGAAAGCTTCCCAAGGTGGGAGAAGCATAAGCTGGACCTAGTCTCTTCAAAGAGCAGTGGTTTTCTCAGGATACCAGAGTTTCTAAAGAGAAGCCTTCGAGCAATCATGGCTGAAAAGCCCAAGCTGAGTGTCCATCCCTGTAGATAAGAATCCTAGACAGTAGGAAGAGGACAGGGGCTGATGCCTGCAGGCATCAGGTGGGCCCAAAGATAAGATGAAATTCAATGGGAGGATGATCAGGCATTGTGAAAAGGAAGCCCCAAAAGCAAAGACCACAGCTTTACTTTCTCCTGAGGGCAAGAAACATCTTACCAGATATTACCAAGTGCTTTTTTTCCTTTGAGTGTTTTGAAGCAAAGGATCATGGAAGCCATGATTATTGACATAATTTTTTAAAGTAGGTTTAACCAATCACCATCCCCACCTGCTGCTAATTGTTCTTTAGAAGAACAGAAAAGGTGACCCATTTCTCAACTCATCAGAATACACACAACTAAAAAGAGATGACTGTAACAAGATCATAGAAATTCACAAAAAATGGTTTGAGGGCATTCTGAACACATCGCCCTATTCTTTCTCAGGTTACCCATTATAGCCCTCAGACTCTCTATGTTCTATTCCCCAACCCTGATCCTGCAGCCCTTCCCTTGAGGAACTGCTGCTGGGCTCTGTTCAGCATTTGCCTGCAGTTCAAACTAATTACAAGTGGCAGGGCTGAGATTGGGCCTGATTGCCCAGAAACACATCAGTTATTTAATGAAGCAGGTAGAATGAACTCTTGGGCATCCACAGCCTGGACCTCAGTGAGGTTTGTAGGAACAGGTCTTGTATCTGTTGATGAGAGCAGCCACAGGCTACATCTCTTGCAGCAGCTGCTATTGAGATACATTAAAGTGTAGATGGCACCGTGCACATGCCTTGAGTTTGGGTTTACACTGCATCATCCATCATCCAAACTCACCAATAATACTGATGGTAAAATAACAGCACCTATTCATTGAGCACCTATTAAGTTTATACAGATGCTCTTTGACTTACAGTGGGGTTATGTCCTGATAAACCCATCATAAATTCAAAATACCGTAAGTGGAAAATGCACTTAATACACCTAACCTACCTAACATCATACCTTGGCCCAACTTACCTTAAACATGCTCAGAACGCTTACGTTATCCCACAGTTGGGCAAAATCATCTGGCAATACAGTACACTGTAGAGTATGGGTTCTTTATCTTTGTGATGTCATGGCTAACTGGGAGCTGCAGCTCTTTGCTGCTGCCCAGTATCACAAGAGAGTATCACAACACATATCGGTAGAGTAGGAAAAGATCAAAATTCAAAGTACCATTTCCACTAAATGCATATCCCTTTTGCACCATCGTTGTAAAGTTGAAAAATTGTAAGTCAAAACATCTTATGTCAGGAAGCTTTTGTACAGCTATGCATGACTTCATTTAATTATCACAACAGCCTTCCAAGGTAGGCATTATCTTTTTGATACTACAGTGGGGAAAAATGATAAAGTCAAAGGGAAGTAACTTGTCTTCCATACTGGTTGCCTTCCAGAAGTTTCACCTCCTCTGGATCTGGCTTTCTGAGAAAATTCATACCCCTTGAAGAAGACAATAGTGCTTGGAATTGATCATGAGGAAGACTTCTGGGATCCAGGTAATGTTCTATTTCTTGACCTGGGTGGAGTTGTATGAGTGGATTCACTTTGAAAAATGATTGGTTTTTTATACATTTCTTTATGTTTACCTTACTTAGCTTTCTTTTAGTTCCTACCATTTACCTCTGTTTTCATTTCTGTCTCTATTATTTATTCCCACTTTGAATCAATCACTCAGTTTCCCAACAATTGTCAAAGAGGAAAGGCCTATGACAAATTGCCTGGAGGAATGAATGGGACAGCATGCTACCGGGTCAAGTGGTCCACATGTGGATCAATCTGGAACCCTTGGCCTGTGAGCACTGTGCTCTAGCCAATTGAGTTAAATTAGTCCAGTCACCACAAAGTGGTCTTATCACAAATTAGTCTTTTGCATCTAATAGTGGTTATTTTTACCTCCAAATGATGGATTCCCAACCCTGGGTGTGCTCTGGGTAGAGCTATGAGCAGAGCAGGATCCAGGGGATAAATGCCTTACCATTTGCCTGAAGTTATTTTTGAAAAAGAAAACTGGCTCTTCAGGATACTGCTGAGCACATCTCACTTAGAAAAGGTCAGAAAACAATCTGCTGCATTGATTTATCCTAGGACAGGAGTCAGGTAAAAGTTGCCGGCAGGGGTAGGAGTATTTATCTCAGTGCTCCCTATTTCCCAAAGCGGGTGGGGAACTGTGTTAAGTACCCCAGGGAGGACCCAGAGCACATAAGTAAAGGGGTGGTGGTGACCAATCCTCTGGCAACTACATTATCCTCTTAATTCTGACTAGGTAATGCTGAAGTTAATGGGAGGCCGTTGCTTTGGACTAGTCTCCTGTACTGGGCCCCAACAAACCAGGCCAAACAAAAATGGAGTCACTTATGCCGAGTGCCAAACAATCAAACTGAAACTTTATGAAAGCAGGTAGATCCCCAAATAGGCCAGTTGTTTTTTTTTTTTTTTTCCTGAAAACAGGAGATTCACAGCAACCAATCCGAAAGAGCCCAATCTCCCTGAATCAGTGTAATAAGGAAATCCCCTTCTCTTTAACCCTTACAAGAAGAGTGACTGGTAATCACCTGATGTTAAGCAATTTCCTTTTTTTATTGTTCTGTTTGCTTTTTCCCACCCTACAGAAACCAATTGTTCTGTCATGCCCAGAGACAGTCATTCTATTTTATGAAATGAGGTGTTGCCAAATTCCCAGATTGCAAATAAAAACCAATTAGATCTTTAAACTAAATGTGTTGTAATTTTGTCTTTTGACAGTAAGCACAATTATGTCCATGTCACACATCAGGAAAGTGAAGACCAAATTAGGAAAGTGATTTGCCAAGAACATATAAGCCAAAGGTGGCAAAACACAGTTTCAAACTGATCCTTCCCACTGTCCTATGACATCCACACACCCAAATCATTTAGAGGAGGAAGATAAGTGGATCAGTTGAATCAAATAACTATCATTCTAATTAAAATCTGATTTCTCAAAAAAAAAAAAAAAAACTTCAACCACATTTCCTCATATTGACAAGCAGGAGTTATAAACTTGGAATTGGAGGAATAAACTTGGGTTCAACTCCTGAATCTGCCACAAACTGTAGGTCCTTGGACAACTCATTTCATCATTCTCAGTCTCAGTTTCTTCATCTGTGAAATTAGGATAATAATGCCTACCTATGTGATAGAGTTGTGACGCAGATTATAAAGAGTCTTAGTTCAGGCTGCCATAACGAAATACCATAGAATGGATGGCTTGTAAGCAAGAGAGATTTATCTCTCACAGTTCTGGAGGATGGGAAGACCAAACCAAGGTGCTGGCAGAACTGGTATCTGATAAGAGCCCATTTCCTGGTTCATAGATAACATTTTCTCTCTGTGTCCTTATAGAGAGACACAGAAGTAGAAGAGGTGACCTAGGTCCATTGGGCCTCTTTTATGAGGGCACTAATTCCATTTCTGAGGGCTCCACCCTTATGACCTGATCTCCTCCCAAAGGCCTTGCCTCCTAACATCATCATCCTGAGAGTTAGGATTTTAACATATGAATTTTGGGCTGACACAAACATTCAGACCATAGTACTAAGATACATAGCAATTTTATAAAATAAAAACTGCTATTACATGTATCAGGAGGAATTATTCAAATATAGGCTAGAGAGTGACAAAGCACAACAGAGGCAGAAAGCAAGTACTCTGAGTGGGGGTCAGAAGAGGAAGCAATCACTTCTGGCTGTGGGAAACAGACGACTTTATGGGGGAATTGACCTTTGAACTATATCTTGAAGGATGGAGAAGAGTTGGATATGTAGGCATGGGGTGGGAACAAAGGGTAAAATATGGAAGAAATGTTTGTTAGGTGTATGCAGAACAAGTATTTTAGTTGTCTGGAGGAGAGGATTACATGAAGGGTTGTAGTAGCAAAATATTGGTGTGGAAATGTGGTACAAATAGGGCTTCTGGATTCTCATGGAACATGTCTTTATTTTCTTTTTATTTTCAATGTTTTTTTATTATTATACTTTGAGTTCTAGGGTACATGTGTGCAACGTGCAGGTTTGTTACATATGTATACATGTGCCATGTTGGTGTGCTGCACCTGTTAACTCGTCATTTACATTAGGTATGTCTCCTAATGCTATCCCTCCCCCCTCCCCCCACCCCACGACAGGCCCCAGTGTGTGATGTTCCCAACCCTATGTCCAAGTGTTCTCATTGGACCATGTCTTTAAATGTCAGGACAAGGCAATAGGACTTTCTTATGCAAGCAAATTGAAGTCTTTTAAGGTTTTGTGATGGGAGTGATGAGCAGGGAGGCAAGTGATCAGAGCTGAATTTCAGGATAGAAACTGCCATGGTGCCTTGGGTGGAACAACACAGGCATGCAGACCCCTGGAGATATTATTACAGTATCCCAACAAGAGGTGATGAGGTGCTAAGCAAGGGCAGCCCCAGAAAGGCTGAAGCAGGTAGAAGACTCTATAAGACAGAGAAACAACGGGACATAATAGCATCTGATGAGAGGCAGAGAAAGGGTCCAAATATGGTTCAAAGCCTGGAACCAGAGGAAATGGCAGAATGATGATGGGGTGGAATGGGTTGGCCTTTCATACACCAGAGACTAGACCCACTGCTAGTTTCTGGCACATTGAACCTCTCAAGTTTGGGCACCTGGGTAAATCTGCTTCCACTACTACACAGAGGCAAGCTGGCAAAAGCCATTCAAGCTTGGTTTCAGTAAAACCACTGGTAAGAGATAGCTTTTCCATTTTGTTGTTACTAATAATATAGTCTCAACTACAGCTCTATACAGACTTCTAACAATATATTTGCCACTTTACAAAGCCCAAGTTGCTTCAGCACCAGTAATATTGTACATAACATGAACAACAGCCCACTGCTCTCTGGGGTTTGATATGCTGTGAACACATTTCTGCATCTTTAAATGAACATAAAGCATTTACCCAGACCTTTGGCATTGTCTTGGTCCCATTGTTAATATGATAGACCCAGCCAAATGCTATCAGAGAAGAATGATTTATACATGAAAGATATTGTCAGAAACGGTTGAGGGAAAACGTATGAAGGAGAGGGGCATTTCATTCGTCTTCATGTAACTCTTTAAAACCAGTGAGAGTAGTAAGATGACTGCATTCTTCAATAAACCTTTGATAAGGCATTAAGGAAGCTGACATGGTATCTCTTGATGGGCCATTACTACCTGCTTTGGATGCCAAGTACTTTCATCCAGTCCAGAAGTATATTAATGAGGCAGGAAAGGCGCATCTGGGAAATAAAATCATCATCTAAGCATGGCTTTTCTTCTTTGTTAATCATCTCCTCTTTCTTTTTTTCTCCTTTACATTTCAAAAGTTGGTCTGGGTAGAGTGAAGCCTGCTGGGGTTTTAAGAATAAGAAACACATGCTATTGGCTCCCACTGGGTTTCACTGATTTTTTTTTTCTAACACATGCAGGGTGTAGGCATTTTGATGTTTGCTCTTGGGCGGCTTTTCCCAGGTGCTTTCCTCCCTCCAATTTCCCCCTTTTTGCTGGGCTTCAAAGGGGTAAATGAGGAGTCAGTGGCCACATTTAGCAGTTGAAATAGAAACAATGCCTTTTCAAAGTGGTGCCACAGAGGCTGAGGTTTGGAAGGTGGCTCAAGTGGCATTTCTGGGAGCAAAGAGAGTTCAGCAGTGCGTGGCAACTTGCTTCGTTCAACAGAGCTTTGCTAGCATTCAGGAGACTTTCAACTCCAAGCCTCTGTATTTATTTTATTTTAAAGGGAGCAAGAAAAGAAATCAGGAGCATTCTTCAGATGCGAGTCACTAGGAGCCCTGCCTGTCTTCTGCATGGAAGCCTGTGTTAATCCGTAAAAAATTGATTTATGTCACTGCCAGTTATGTGCTCATGTGGAGACGAGAGCAGCCCCATGGAGATGAAGGGCTGCTCTTCACGCCATCTTCATAGGAAGAACTTAGCAACGGAATTGCCCTGGTCTTCTCTCTGCTTTCTTCTTCTGGGAAAGATGGGTTGCAGGTGTGTTAAAGAATAGTATTTGCTTAATGATGCACTTAATGAAAGTCTTTGATCAATGATAATTTGTGAGCTTCAAGTAGGGGAGGCTTGAAAAGCACAACCATTCAGCGAGTAACTATTTTCTCAGGCAAAAAAGGGGGAAATTGATGCCTCAGGTCTAGTAATCTGCAAGAATATGACAGAAAGATATGTGTGGCTAAATGCTAGATAGACAAAAGCTACGGATGAGGCTGGGAGAGAGGGTGTACACCAAAGTGCTAATTGGCAAAGTGGAAATAAAAAACAGTGAGAAGGAGTGTCCAGGGAGAGAGACAAGTTAGGTGAAATGAGAGATGAAATCAAGGCAGGAATGGGCAGCAAGGGCATGCTTGCTGAAATCAACAAGTTAGGAGACCAAATGGTTAAAAGCACAACATGGAGATCAAAACCAAGATTAAATTGTCTACAAAGGAAGACAGTGAAACAAGGTAAATGACTGTTAAATAATACACTTGGCTTGCAGCAGGCAGTAATTCAATCAGTAGCTCCATCGGAAAGGGGAGCTGCTGTGGCCATGAGAGAGCACTGCAGCAAAAGCCTCCTCCCCACAAGACAGACAGGGACCTGGAGGAAGGAGGAGGGAGTGACACCCAGCAGGCAACCCACCAGAAGCTCTTAACGGTGGCCACAGGGTCTGCGACGCCTGCCCCAACCCTGCCTGCCACCCCTGCAAGCTAAGCAGAGCATTCTCTACTTCTTAAGACTTATGGACACTTTAGGTCAAAGGATAGTATGCTATTCCTCCCACCCTAAATTAACTGTAAAAATTCCATTTATGTTCTGTGTTCTCACGAGTCTAGAGGGCTACCATAAGTTTGCATTTGACAGTTTAAATAAAAAACCGATAGCGTTTCTTCTCGCTTTTTGAAATACAAAATTATAATATTAAAAGCATTTTTTAAAAAATTCCACACACTCTGAGATTCTGACACCCCACCTTGGGGAATGTAGTCCTCATTCACCACTAAGAGTCACTGGCCTTTGAATAGACAGTAAAGGCCAATTAATATGAATCTTTAAAGGCAGATTCTTACAGCTGTACGTACCGCTAGTCTAATGCCTCTCTTTAAAGATGGAAAAGCTGAGGCTCAGAGAGAAAAACAGAGTTGTCTAAGGTCATACTTGGAGTGAAAGACTGAGCAAGGTTTGGTACCTAATGTCTCTTGAGTTCCAATTTAGTGTTGTTTCTGTCTCCTTTCATTAATTTCTAATTCAACTTGGGTTGAGCTGAAATACACCTGGGTTTGATCTAGAAATAAAAAAGGCAGTTAAGCAAAAGAATTTTATCATCCAAATTCTAAGGGAAGGTGTCTTATCTGTATACTTCAGAAGTCTGAAAGTAATATAGGATCAAGGGCTAGCACCTAACACAGAAATTCACACGGCCTAAGAGTGCAGAAGATATTTTGTGAGTAAATAAATGAATGAGTAAATTTTTTTTAAAACGTGGAAAATCTGCCTAGTTTAGCACATGGCCCATGGTGTCCCTTTTTTGGGTGAGCCTCAGTTTCCTAATCTGTTCAAGAAGGGTAATGCTGTTCCCTGTCTTAAGCAGTTCTTGCAAGGATCAAATGTATATCAAAGTGATTTGTAAACAGGGAAATGCAAATATTGTACAGAAGAGCCCTGTGAATTGGTTTGATAAGAAGCCCAGAGAACAGAGATAAAGTCCCCAAAGAAAAAATGGAATTATACAAATCCTTTCCCCACTGTGAGTTCCCCTCAAGCAAAATTCTAGTGTACATAGCTTTATTTCTGTATACTTTACCAGAAACAAATCTTTGTTTAAGTATATGTGAGTCAAACTTGATAGAAGTAGAGAAAGGCGGATTCGAGATAGGAAATGGAAAGAAGAGTGGAGTAGATGGTCAAGCAGAAGTGGAGACTTTTGGGTAGTGAAAAAAAGCTGGAGAAACAAAGGAAACTGCAACATGACAAACTACATCAAATATTTCTAAAATGCAATGGAAAATGTTAAAGACAGATTCTAAACTCGCAATGCCTCACATTTTGGTACACCATGCATAACATATTTACATGATACTTTTAAAGACATTAATGTCAGTCTTGTTTAAAATAAAAAGCAAAAAGGGGAGAAGAGCCTTTGAGATATTAGGCAAAATTTTAAAAAAAGCAGACAAGTCATATAGCCTGTAAATAAATTGGATTAAGGGCAAATGAGTTATTTTTCTTCCGTTAGCTCAGACATATTTATTTAACTACACACATACCTATATTAACACACTAGTGTGTGGCATTTACAGTTCAAGCATCCAATAATTATGGTTTGGTTCTCTACAGAACAGGTGATAGTTTTGTACGTATGAAAACAAGGAACATTAGTTCAAAGAAAAAAGGTACAGGAGTTAAGTGTTTTCAGGTGGGTGTCTGGGAGCTTGAGAGAGACTCAGAAGATGGGAGCTAACTACATGACTGTAATATAGAAAAGTTCTTGAACATAGAAGTGGACGTAGAAAAATAAAATTGTCTTCTGGGTATCGTGTAACAAGGCAAAACAAGTGGAAAACTTCTTATTGACAATACTGGGATGGCGAGATCCAGGGAACTTTCTAGTCCATAAAGGTTGGCAGGTGTAAATAAACTGGGTAATTTTCATGCCTCTCATTTGTGATATATAAACTCTTGTTAAGATCTTTAGTGATTTGTCTAAACTATTTTTGTGAAAGTAGAGGAACTGGTAAGTGTTTTCAATTGCTAAATTGGTCCCACAAGAATATTTTTGGATAGGTCTGTCAATTGCTGACTTCTACAAACACACACACACACACACACATCTGTGATGGTTAATTGTATGTGTCAAATTGGGTAGGCTAAGGGATGCCCAGATAGCTGGCAAAACATCATTTCTGGGTGTGTCTGTGAGGGTGTTTCAGGAAGAGATTAGCATTTGAATTGGTAGACTGAATTGGTCTATCAATTGGTAAAGAAGATCCACCCTCACCAATGTGGGTGGGCATCATCCAATCCATCGAATAGAGGAAAAAGGTAGATGAAGGGAGAATTTCCTATCTGCTTGAGTGGAGACATCTGTCTTCTCCTACCCTCAGACATCAGAGCCAGTTCTTAGGCCTTTGGACTCAGGCCAGGACTTACACCGTTAGTCTTCCAGTTCTTAAGCCTTCAAGTTTGGACTAACATTACACCATCAACTTCCCTTGGTCTCCAAATTTTAGACAGCAGATTATGGCACTTAGCCTCCATAATCAGGCAAGTCAATTCCTTGTTTTATACACACACACACACACATAACTGGTACACACACAAATATATATATATATATATACACACATACACATACATATATATACACACACACACACACATACACATATGTATATATAATGGTATGTGTCCCAGTTAGGGTTCTCCAGAAAAAGAGAATATATATATATATATATATATATATATATACACATACATATATACACATATATATATACACATATATATTATATATATACACATATATATTATATATATATATATTATGATACACACACCATAATAATGTTTTGATTGATCAAGCTAAGTCCATTTATCTCATACTGCAATAAGAGATATCAGTATTTGCCTGTCTTAGTAATATCTAGGAAGGGGTAGTCAATAGTAAGATATGCATAAGACTTTGGGGGTCTGATTTAGAATAGATAACTCAACGCTGGAGCATGATTAGGATTGGAATATACTGTGATATTTCAATCATTTGGAACTGATGAACACAGTGAGGTAAGGGTTTTGAAGCAAGCCTTGAAGAGTAACAATAACAAAAAAAGTACACTGAATGACTTGCCAATTTGAGAAGGGGCCCATTGCCCTGATGAGAATTAGATGAGTGTTCTTTTGTTCAAATATTTGAATTTTTAGGAAGTCTCTGAAACAACCAAAAATTATATACAATTTCATTTTCCCAGATAAGAACTTCCTGGAATAGTAAGATCATGTTCTTAATGCAATTATGCTGCGTAACCACTGATGGTTTCAGTTCTCAGGGGACAAAATTGAGGCTGAGAAAGTCCTGGCTTCAAGAGTTAAGATGGAGTCACCATACTCTACTTTGTCTTTCTTAGTGAATATAGTTATAAAATTTAAATAGATTACATGCAGCAGCTAAGTGAGAGCTTTGAAAAGTAAATGGTAGCAGGAAGATTGAAGAGGAAGATGAGAATTTGAAGTACCAACCAACTGTTTGTGAGTTTCCCATTTTTTCCCTCCAGTATCTCCAGTCCTGAGTCCAAGGTAGGGACCTAGACAGAACTGCAGGAAAAACATAGTTCTGGTTTAAGAAGCAGGAAAGTGGATAACTAATATTCAGAGGCAGTAGGATTCATTTTACTTTTTTTTTTCTTCTTTTCCTTCTCAGCCCCCAGACAGTCCCGCGGTAGTAGTGGTGATAATAACAGTGATGGCAGCAAGGCTCCAGGTGCTGAAAACTGTGAGAAAGTGTAAGTACCTGATGGGTTCTTTCTGCCCACTGCATGGACAAAACCAATTCACTGAGACTGTGGTTTTGCAGCGGAGAAAGAGCTTATGTGTTTATTTTTTAAATTTCAACTTTTATTTTGTATATAGTGGGTACATGTGCAGTTGTGTTATGTGGTATATCACATCTAGGTAGTGAGCATAGTACCAATAGGTAGTTTTTTAGCCCTTGCCCTCCTCCTTTCCTCCCCAATCTAGTAATCTGTAGTGTCTGTTGTTCCCATGTTTATGTCCACAGTGCTCAATGTTTAGCTCCCACTTATAAGTGAGACATGTGGGATTTGGTTTTTTCTTCCTGTGCTAATTTACCTAGGATTATGGACTCTAGCTCCATCTATGTTGCTGCAAAGGACAGTATTTCGTTCTTTTCTATGGCTGCATGGTATTCCATGGTGTGTATGTATTACATTTTCTGTATAGGATCCACCATTGATGGGCACATTAGGTTAATTCCATGTCTTTGCTATCATAAATAGCACAGCAATGAACATACAAGTGTATATGTCTTTTTGGTATAATTATCTATTTTCCTTTGGGTATATACCCCATAATGGGATTGTTGAATCGAATGGTAGCTGTTTTAAGTTCTTTGAGAAATTTCCAAATTGCTTTCCACAGTAACTGAACTAATTTACATTCCCACCAACAGTATATAAGTATTCCCTTTTCTCCACAGCCTTGCCAGCATCTGTTTATTGGTTGCTGTTGTTTTATGACTTTTTAAAAATAGGCATTCTGACTGGTGTGAGATGGTATTTCCTTGTGGTTTTGATTTCATTTCTCTGATGATTAGTGATATTGAGCATTTTTTCATGTTTCTTGGCTGCTTGTACATCTTCTTTTGAGAAGGGTCTGTTTGTGTCCTTCGCCAATTTTTTCATGTGGTTATTTGTTTTTTGCTTGTTGATTTAAGTTCCTTGTAGATTCTGGATACTAGACCATTTTTGGGTGCTTAATTTGCAAATATTTTCTCCCATTCTGTAGATTGTTTACTCTGTTGATAGTTTCTTTTGCCATGCAGAAGTTATTTAGTTTAATTAGGTTCCACCTGTCAATTTTTGTTTTTGTTGCTATTGGATTTGGGGACTTAGCCAAAGATTCTTTGCCAAGGCTGATGTTGAGAAGGTTTTCTTCTAGTATTTTTATCGTTTGAGGTCTTACATTTAGATCTTTAACTCATGTTGAGTTAATTTTTGTATATGGTTGAAGGTAACAGTCCAGTTTCCTTCTTCTGCATATGGCTAGCCAATTATTCCAGCACCACTTATTGAAGAGGGAGTCCTTTCCCCATTTGTTTTGTCAGCCTTGTCAAAGATCAGATGGTTGTGGGCGTGTGTCTTTATTTCTGAGGTTTCTATTCTGTTCTGCTTGTCTTTGTGTCTGTTTTTGTATCAGCACCCTGCTGTTTTGGTTACTGTAACCTTATAGTACAGTTTGAAATTGGGTAGTGTGATGCCTCCAGCTTTGTTCTTTTTGCTTAGGACTGTTTTGGCTATTCAGGCTCTTTTTTGGCTCCATATGAATTTTATAACAGTTTTTTCTAATTTTGTGAAGAATGACATCAGTAGCTTGATGGGAACAGCAGTGAATCTCTAAATTGCTTTGAGCAGTATGGCCGTTTTAACAATATTGATTTTTCCAATCCATGCGCCTAGAATGTTTTCCTGTTTATTCGTGTTATATCTGAGTTCTTTCAGCAGTGTTTTGTAGTCCTTGTAGAGATCTTCCACTTCCTTGGTTAGCTATATTCCTATTTTTTTTTTTTTTTTTTTGTGGCTATTGTAAATGGGATCGTGTTCCTGACTGGACTCTCAACCTGGATGTTATTGGTGTATAGAAATGCTACTGATTTTTGTACATTGATTTTGTATCCTAAAACATTGCTAAAATTATTTATCAATTGTAGTAGCTTTCAGTCAGAGTCTTAACAGCTTTCTAGGCATGAAATCTTGTCATCAGCAAAGACAGATAGTTTGACTTCATTTCTTATTTGGATGTGTTTTATTTCATTCTGTTCCCTGATTGTTCTGGCTAGGACTTTTGGTACTATGTTGAATAGGAGTTGTGAGAGTGGGCATCCTTTTCTAGTTCCAGTCTCAAGTGGAATTGTTCTAACTTTTGCCCATTCAGTATGATGTTGGCTATGGGTTTGTCATAGATGGCTATTTTGAAGTATGTTACTTTTGAGAGGTGACAATGTGCTAGCAGCCCTCGCTCACTATCAGCGCCTCCTCGGCCCCGGCGTCCACTCTGGCCGCGCTCGAGGAGCCCTTCAGCCCACCGCTGCGCTGTGGGGGCCCCTCTCTGGGACTGGCCCAGGCCAGAGCCGCTCACTCTGCTTGCAGGGAGGTGTGGAGGGAGAGGTGTGGGCGGGAGCCCAGGCTGCACGTGGCCCTGGTGGTCCTGCAGGGGTTCCCGGTGGGTGCGGGCTTAGTGGACCCTGCACTCAGCGTGCAGGCTGGCACCTGCTGGGCTTGATCAGAGGCTAGGTCCAGCGCCTGCTGGGCTTTATGGGAGGCTGGGTCCTGTGCGTGGACTGCTGTTCCCTCTTCGCGGGGTCATTGGCCACGATGGCGGGTCTCCATCTCTTTCTCGCTTCCCCTCTTTTCCTCTTGGTTGTCCTGGATGAGCTCCCTCTGGGCTGCCAGAGTGCCCGGGCTAGGTGCTGCAAAGTCCCCCGGCCAGTGCCAGTGAGAGGTAAGGCTGGCTGGGCTTCTGGGAAGGGTGGGGTCTTGGAGAACTTTTCTGTCTAGCTAAAGGATTATAAATGCACCAATCAGCACTCTGTGTCTAGCTAATCAGGTGGGGACTTGGAGAATTTTTGTGTCTAGCTAAAGGATTGTAAACGTACCAATCAGCACTCTGTGTCTAGCTAAAAGTTTGCAAACGCACCAATCAGCACTCTATCAAAACGGACCAATCAGCTCTCTGTAAAATGGACCAATCAGCTCTCTGTAAAATGGACCAATCAGCAGGATGTGGGTGGGGCCTGATAAGGCAATAAAAGCAGGCCACCTGAACCAGCAGCAGCAACCTGTTCAGGTCTCCTTCCACCCTGTGGAAGCTTTGTTGTTTTGCTCTTCACAATAAATCTTGCTGCTGCTCACTTTTTGCGTCTGCACTGCCTTTATGAGCTGTAACACTCACTGCGAAGGTCTGCAGCTTCACTCCTGAAGCCAGCAAGATCAGGAACCCACCAGGAGGGACAAACTCCGGCTGGGATGCACGAACAACTCCAGATGTGCTGCCTTTAAGAGCTGTAACACTCAGCGAGAAGGTCTGCAGCTTCACTCCTGAAGTCAGTGAGACCACGAACCCACCAGTAGGAAGAAACTCTGGACTCGTCCGAACATCAGAAGGAACAAGACTCCTGACACACTGTCTTTAAGAACTGTAACACTCACTGCGAGGGTCTGTGGCTTCGTTCTTGAAATCAGTGAGACCAAGAACCCACCAATTCCGGACACACTTTGATACCTAGTTTTTTGAGGGTTTTTATTGTGAAGTGATGCTGGATTTTATCCAAAGCTTTTTCAGCATCTATTGAGATGATAATATGTTTTTTGTTTTAATTCTGTTTGTGTGGTGAATCACATCTCTTGATGAGCACATGTCAAACCAGCTTTGCATCTCAGGAATAAAGCCTACTTGATCATGGTGTATTAACTTTTGGTTGTGCTGCTGGATTCGATTTGCTAATATTTTGTTGAGAATTTTTACATCTATGTTCACCAGAGATATGGGCCTGAAGTTTCCTTTTTTGTTGTGTCACTGCCAGATTTTTGCAGTATTAAGCTGATGCTGGCCTCATAGAATGAGTTAGGTAGTTCTTTCTCCTCAATTTTTTGGAATAGTTGCAGTAGGATAGGTATAGTTCTTCTTTATGCATCTGGTAGAACTTGGCTGTGAATCCATCTGATCCAGGCATTTTGTGGTTGGTAGGTTTGTTTTTTCTGATTCAATTTCATAGATCAATATTGGTCTACTCAGGTTTTAATGTCTTCCTGATTCCATCTTGGGAGATTATGTGTTTCCAGGAATTTATCCATTTCCTCTGGAGGTACTAATTTGTGTGCACAGAATTGTTCATGGTATTCTCTGAGGATCTTTTGTATTTCTGTGGGATCAGTTGCAATTTCATTTTTGTCATTTCTGATTGTACTTATTTAGATCTTCTTTTTTGTTTACTTTGTTAGTCTTTTTTTCCCCTTCATTTCTTCTAAAATAATAAATGGGATACATGTGCAGAATGTGCAGGTTTGTTACATAGGTATACATGTGCCATGGTGGTTTGCTGCACCTATTGATTCTCCCTCTAAGTTCTCTCCCTGCACCCTCTACCTGCTAAGAGGCCCTGGTGTGTGTTGTTCCCCTCTCTGCACCCATGTGTTCTCAATGTTCAACTCTGAATTATGAGTGAGAACATGCGGCATTTGGTTTTCTGTTCCTGTATTAGTTTGCTGAGGATCATCGCTTCCAGCTTCATCCATGTCCCTGCAAAGGACATGATCTCATTCCTTTTTATGGCTGAATAGTATTCCATAGTGTATATGTAACACATTTTCTTTATCTAGTCTATCATTGATGGGCATTTGGGTTGGTTCCATGTCTTTGCTATTGTAAATAGTGCTGCAATAAACCTACCTGTGCATGTGTCTTTATAGTAGAATGATTTATATTCCTTTAGGTATATACCCAGTAATGGGATTGCTGGGTCATATGGTATTTTTGGTTCTAGATCCTTGAGGAATTGCCATACTGTCTTCCACAATGGTTGAACTAATTTACATTCCCAGTGTAAAGGGGTTCCTGCTTCTCTGTAGCCTTGCCAGCATCTATTGTTTCCTAACTTCTTAATAATCACCATTCTGACTGCTGTGAGACAGTATCTCATTGTGGTTTTGATTTGCATTTCTATGATCATCAGTGATGTTGAGCTTTTTTTCATATGTTTGTTGGCCATGTAAATGTCTTCTTTTGAGGAGTGACTCTTCATATCTTTTGCCCACTTTTTGATGGGGTTGTTTTTTTCTTGTAAACATGTTTAAGTTCCTTGTAAATTCTGGATATCTGACCTTTATCGGATGGGTAGATTGCAAAAATTTTCTCCCATTCTGTAAGGTTGCCTGTTCACTCTGATGATAGTTTCTTTTGCTGTGCCCAGAAGCTCTTTAGTTTCGTTAGATCCAATTTGTCAATTTTGGCTTTTGTTGCAATTGCTTTTGGTGATTTCATCATAAAATTTTTGCCCATGCCTATCTCTTGAATAGTATTGCCTGAAATTTTCTTTCTTTGTTGTGTCTCTGCCAGGTTTTGGTATCAGCATGATGCTGGCCTCAGAAAATGAGTTAGGGAGGAGTCCCTCTTTTTCTATTGTTTGGAATAGTTTCAGAAGTAATGGTACCAGCTCCTCTTTGTATTTCTGGTAGAATTCAGCTCTGCATCTGTCTGGTCCTGGGCCTTTTTTGATTGGTAGGCTATTAATTACTTCCTCAATTTCAGAGCATGTTATTGGTCTATTCAAGGATTTGACTTCTTCCTGGTTTAGTCTTGGGAGGGTGTATGTGTCCAAGAATTTATCCATTTCTTTTAGATTTTCTAGTTTATTTGTGTAGAGGTGTTTATAGTATTCTCCGATGGTAGTTTGTATTTCTGTGGGATCAGTGGTTATATCCCCTTTATTATTTTTTTTTGTGTCTATTTGATTCTTCTCTCTCCTCTTCTTTAGTAGTCTAGCTAGTGGTCTATGTATTTTGTTATTGTTTTTCAAAAAGCCAACTCCTGGATTTGTTGATTTTTTGGAGGGTTGTTCATGTCTGTATGTCCATCAATACTTCTCTGACCTTAGGTATTTCTTTTCTTCTTCCAGCTTTTGGATTAGTTTGGTCTTGCCTCTCTAGCTCTTTTAAATGTGATGTTGAGATCTTTCTAGCTTTCTGATGTGGGCATTTAGTGCTATCAATTTCCCTCTTAACACTGCTTTAGCTGCATCCCAGAAATTCTGATATGTTGTCTCTTTGTTCTCATTGGCTTTAAATAACTTCTTGATTTCTGCCTTAACTTCATTATTTACCCAGGAGTCATTCAGGAGCAGATTGTTCAATTTCCATGAAATTGTGTGGTTTTGAGTGAGTTTCTTAATCCTGAATTCTAATTTTATTGCACTGTGGTCTGAGAGAATGTTTGTTATGATTTCAGTTCTTTTGCATTTGTGAAGGTGTGTTTTACTTCCAATTATGTGGTTAATTTTAGAGTAAGTGTCACGTGGCACAGAGAAGAATGTATATTCTGTTGATTTAGGGTAGAGAGTTCTGTAGTCGTCTACTAGGTCCACTTGATCTAGGGCTGAGTTCAAGTCCTGAATATCCTTGTTAATTTTCTGTCTCATTGATTTGTCTAATACTGACAGTGGGGTGTTAAAGTCTCCCACTATTATTGTGTGGGAGTCTAAATCTCTTTGTAGGTCTCTAAGAACATGTTTTATGAATCTGGGTGTTCCTGTATTGGGTGCATATATTTTCAGAATAGTTAGCTCTTCTTGTTGAATTGTTCCCTTTACCATTACATAATGCCCTTCTTTGTAATTTTTGATTTTTGTTGGTTTAAAGTCTGTTTTGTCAGAGAGTAGAATTGCAATGCCTGTTTTTTTCTTTCAAACTCTAATATCCTTTCTCTCCATTTGCACTGTGTTCTGAGAGTGTGTTTGGTACAATGTCAATGCTTTTGAATTTATTGAGACTTGCTTCATGACTGGTCATGTGGTTGATCTTAGCATATGTTCCATGTGCAGATCAGAAGTATATGCTGTGGTTTTTGGGTGGAGTGTTCTGTAGCTGTCTATTAGGTCCAATTGGTCAAGTGTCGAGTTTAAGTCTAGAGCTTCTTTATCAGTTTTCTGCCTTGATGATCTGTCTAAAGCTTTCAGTGGAGATGTTGAAGGCTCTCACTATTAATAGTTTGTGTGGTTGTCTATGTGTTTTCATAGGCCAAGAAGAACTTGTTTTATGAATCAGGGTGCTCTGTTAGGTGCATATATAATTAAAATAGTTATGTCTTCTTGTTTATCTTTATCCTTGTTTACCCTTATGTGATGCCCTTCCTTGTCTTTAATTTTTATTGTTTTAAAGCCTTTTATCTGATATAAGAGTAGAAACTCCTGCTCAAGAAAGAGTTTAATTAACACAAGGCCACCAAGAGGCAATCCTAGAGTTGTCACTCAAATAAGTCTCTATGAAGGTTCAGAGGTTAGGGTTTTTCAAGGATAGTTTGGTAGGCAAGGGGCTAGGGAATGGGTGCTGCTGATTGGTTGGAGACACAGTCATGGGGTGTGGAAAATGGTCTTCATGCAATGAGTCTACCTCTGGGTGAGGCCATAGGACTACTTGAGTCTTGTGTCTGGGTGGGGTGAGTCAGTTGCCAGAATGCAAAAGTCTGAAAAAAATCTCAAAAGACCAATCTGAGGTTCTATAATAATGATGTTATATATAGAAGCAATTGAGGAAGGAAGTCAAAAATCTTATAATGTCTGGCCATATTGACTCTTGAGCAGTAAGAGATTATATAAAATGTGCCTATGTTTTAGCAGAATTAGGTCCTTCCCATAATCTAATCTTGTGGTCTTTCATTAGTTTTATGAAGATTGTTTCAGCCCCCAAACATAGAGGGGATTAGTTTTAGGAAGGGACTATCATAATTCTTTCTTCCAAGTGAAACCATAAACTAAATTCCTTGCTTAGTTAGCTTGGCCAATGCCCAGGAATGAGTGAAGACAGCCAGCCTGTGAGGCTAGAACCAAGAAGGAGCTAGCCATGTTGGATTTCTCTCACTGTCATAGACTTTTCAAAGGTGGTTTCAAAAGGGAAATCTATTTTTCTGATAAGAGGGGTTGAAGTTATAGGATTCCCACAAATAGAGAATAACGAATGTGATGCGGGTAAAATTTGAAGAAATAATGACTGAAAAATGCCCATGTTTGATAAAAGGCATAAACCCACAGATCTAGGAAGCTTAGTGAAATCTAAACAAGTTAAGTCTAAAAAGAATCCAGGCCCAAGCATATCATATTAAAACTGCTGAAAACTAAAGATAAAGGAAAAATTCTCAACTGTAGCCAGACAAATATAATATGTGAGTTATAAGGAAACAATGACTTGCCTGTGTGTGGATTTCTTATCGCAGTGGAACAGCTCCACTATGGCACTCTGACCATCTTGCACATTTCCACATAGGTTCCACAGGCAAGGCTAAACCATACCTTGACCTAATCCTGTGATCTTTCTGAAACATGGTATGATAGGCAACATATTAGGAGTGATTGCAAGTTTCTCACTTGCCTGCCTATTTTTTGAGAGGCTGCCATGAGCAAGGTCCTCATCCTAACTCCCTGATTCTGATGAAGTGTAGGGCTATTCACCTTGCCTTCTCCCCTTTAACTAAAGTCTAGAGTTGGCTGTTACATGACAGAGCAATCCTCAGCTTATATTTTTGATCATCTGGTCCACCCAGTTCAGTGTCATCCTGTGGGAATAGGGGTGCAGATAGTTGACACCATGCTGATCTTGCTTATGCTATCAGTGTGAGTACAACTGTCTAACTCCATTTGGACTTGCTGTCTATCTCCTTACTAGCTTAATCTGTGGAACTGTAACAAGCCAACATAATAGTTGCTACAATGTTACTGCTCAGGGAATGTTTGACCCTCATCAGAAACCATTTAGGCTAGAATGAAAGTTCAGAACATTTTTTTAAATTCTAAAAGAAAAGAGTGCCATTCCAGAATTATAGGTGGAAATATACTTCAGGAAAAACAAAGGTAAAATACAGATATTCTCAAATGAAGGAAAAGTAAGAGAATTAATTTCTAGTATAACTGCTCTAAAGATTTGCTAAGAGTTCTTTACTCCGAGAGGGATACGATACCAGAAGGAAATATGAAACACCTGGAATGAAAGAAGTGCAACATAAATGATAATTAGACTATTCTTATCTTGATTCTTAAAATATATTCAAGAGTTGAAATCAAGAGTTGCTGAGAACAGTGGCTCACACCCATAATCCCAGCACTTTGGAGGCTGGTTCGGGAGGATCACTTGAGCCCAAGAGTTCAAGTCCAGCCTGGGCAACATAGTGAGACTCTGTCTCTACAAAATTAAAACATTTTCCTGGGCATGGTGGTGTGTTCCCGCAGTCCCAGCTATTCGGAAGGCTGAGGTGGGAGGATCACTTGAGCCCAGGAGTTCGAGGTGGCAGTCAGTTGTGATCATGCCACTGCACTCCAGCCTGGGCAACAGGGTGAGACTACATCTAAAAAAAAAATCAAAACTTATAACATCGATTGAGTTTTAATGTACAAAGGTGTAATACAGAACTCAACTATTAATATAACATAAAATGGGGGAGGGTAAAAGGACCAATATGATGATGAGAGCTCTATATTCCTTTGAAGTGGCAATTGATTAGTTCTAAGTAGACTATAAAAAGTTAAACATGTATATTGTAATTACTAGAGCAACAAATTAAAAAAGAATCACAGATGTGTAATCAAAAACACAGTAGATAAATTGACATGCATATCTTATGTTCAAATAAACCTAAAGAAGACAGAAGAGTGAAATCAAATGGATGAAAAATAGAGAAAACCAAAAGAAAACAAATAATAAATGATGAATTCAAATCCAAACCTATCAGCCATTACATTAAACACAAATGGTTTAAACACACATATTAAAAGATAGAGATTGTCAGAATAAACTTGAAAAGCTATAGGACCCAACTATATACAGGAATTTCAATTTATAATATAATGATTTTTTCATAAATTTACCGAGTTTTGCAGTTTTAGAACATTTCCATTACCTCAGTAAAATTCTTCATGCCAGTGTACATTTAATCACCATTCCTTCCTCCAGCCCTAGGCAATCACTAATTTATGTTATTTCTTTTTAGATTTGTCTTTTCTGGACATTTCATATAAGCAGAATCATATAATATGTGCTCTTTGAGGCTTAGCTTTTTCTGTGTTATACTTAAAGTAGTATGTTCAACTAATATTATTGAACACCCACTTTATTACAGGCATTATAAACTAGGCTCCTTGTGACCAAAAAGAGACATGAATCTTATAGTCTAGTGAGGAAAACAGACTCTAACTATGTACTCATACAAATAAGTGTAAAATATTTCCTAGACTTCCTGATGCTATGGGAATGTGACTAGGGGTTGAGAAAAGCCCTCACTGGGGAAGAAACATTTGATTCAAACTCAAGAATAGGAGAAGCAAAGGGTAAAGCATTCCAGCTAGATGAAAGAGGATGTGCCTACTAGCAGGAGGGAACGTATTTATTATAAGTGACTGAGAAAATATTGTTTGGCTAGAGATCAGAGAGGAAAAAATAGTGGAAGATAAGGCTGGAGAGAAGGGTAAAGGCCAGATCATGCTGTCATATTAAGCTATGTGTATGATTTTGCTCTATTTTAAGACCAATGGGAAGCCATTGAAATGTCTTAAATTGGGTTGATGGGGGAAAGTGGGTAACTCGGCAGGTTTGTTTAGAAAGACCCACACTAGCTGCAGTGTGAATAAGACATTGAAAGAGAATCAATGTGGGTGCAGGGAGGCAAGTTAGGAGACTATAGTGGTAGGTGGGTCTGTCTGGTGCCCCAAATGGCATGCAAGATGGATCTCATCAGGGTGACCCGTTGTCATGCATAACTCTTCAGTGTGAACTTCACAGTCACATGGTGTAGGTTAAGGGATAGGCTTTATTGAGAAAAATAAAAAATTTGCAGGTACAGAACAGCCAGAAAAAAAAAATCACAGACTCTCCATTCTCCTGTCATCCCATGAAGAGGCAAGCCAAGAGCCAGAGCACTACTGGGTCTTAGTAAGGAGAACATACCCCATTGCTAGGCCCCCTTTTTACTGGGTAAATGTGAAGAAGCAGTCATATCAATGGGGGAATATACAAGCTGCTGAGCAACAGGCAGTTTGGATTGGAGGTGGCAGTGATTTACAAGACTTGTCTGGGAATGCCCATTACCCATGGAATGTTACAGTCTTCATTGCTACAGTGAAAAAGGCACCAGTCCCGTGGGAACTTGAGTTTTGGTGCAGCCTCTTCCCCTAGGAGAAGTCAGAACCCCAGCTCCTACTAGTTCGTTCTCCAGGCAATCCAAAATGTACAGCCAAAGTCATTGTCTGATAGTCCTGCTCATTGTACTATAGAGGCTACTTTAGTAGTCTAGACAATGGGCAAGCTTTATCTGTAAAGGACGAGATAGAAAATAGTTTCAACTTTGCAAGCCATATGGTCTCTGTGACAACTACTTAACTCTTCTCTTGCAGCATGAAAGCAGCCATAAACAATACATAAACAAGTGGATATGTCTGTGTTCCAATAAAACTGTTTTTACAAAAACTAGTGGTGACCGAGATTTGGCCTATGGGTCACAGTTTGTTGATCTCTGTTCCAGGTAAGAGATGTTACCTATTGATTTTTGACAAAGATACAAAACCAAGTCAATGGAGGAAGGATAGCCTGTTCAACAAATGATGGTGATTAATTGGGCATCCATAGGTAAAACAATAAACCTTGTCCTAAACTTCATACTTTATACAGAAATTTGCAGAAAATGTATCATATATCTAAATGTAAAGCCTAAAACAACAAAACTTTTGGGAAAAACAAAAGTTTTGTAATCTGGACTTAGGCAAAGAATTCTGAGACAGAACACACACACAAAAATCTATAAAAGAAGAAAAAACTGATAGATCAGACTCCATCAAAATTAACCATTTTTCTTCGTCAAAGCCACTGTCAGGATAATTAAAAGGTAATTACTGACTGGGAGAAAATATTTGCAAACCACATAGCTGACAAAAGATTTGTATGCAAATACATATGAAATTCTCAAAACTCAACACTAAGGAAATAACCTAATTGAAAAGAAGTGGGCAAAACACTTCAACAAACACATCACGGATGAAAATATACAGATGAAGCACATGAAGCACAGAAAAATAAGCACATGAAGATGTTCAATACAATTGCGCATGAGGGAAATTTAAATGAAAACTACAATTAAATACCATTACAAACCTATTGGAATGGCTGAAATAAAAAATATTCACACTATGAAGTGCTGACAAGAACGCAAAGTGACTGAAGCTCTCACACGTTGCTGGTAGGAAAGCAAAATGGTGCAGTTGCTCTAGAAAACAGAGTGTCAATTTCTTATAAAGTTAAATTTATACTTACTATATGACTCAGTTAATCACTGTTTCCTAGAGAAATAAAAGCTTGTGTTCACACAAAAGCCTATGCATAATCACAGATCATAGCAGATATATTTATAATCACCAAAACCTAGAAACAACCCAAATGTTCTTCAATGGGTAAATGATTGGTTAAACAAATCGTGGTACATTTATGCAATGGAATACCACACAACCATTAAAGGGGAGAACTTCAGCTAAGCACAATAACTTGGATGAATCTCAAAGGCATGCTGAGTGAAAGAAGACAGTTTCAAAAGGTGGCATACTCTACGATTCCACTTATGTGACATTTTTGAAAAGACAAAATTATAGTGATAGAGAACAGATCGGTGGTTGCCAGGGAAGGATGGGAGAGATTGCCACTATAAAGGGGTGGGAGAATTGTTACTATAAAGGAATAGCAGGGGAAAGTTTTATGGGGTGATGGATTTATTCTGTTTCTTTATTGTGTTGGTAGTTACACAAATTTACACGTGTTAAAATTCATAGGACCATACACCCCCAAAAGTCAATTTTACTTTACGTTAACTTTAAAAATAAAATTAAAAATCAAGTTTGTGAATAAGCTTTGATAGCTAGAGTTCTCACAATTCAACCAATAAAACAATTTAATGTTTATATGATAATTATTACCAGAATAAATGATTATGTTGATTGCTTTATTTTGTTAACAAGCAGTTTCCAAATTCATAGTTTTAAAAATAACAATCAAGACCTTTGGGATATTTTTAATAAAGCCTGGAAAGATTTTGCAAAAAAAAAAAAAAAAAAGTAATTGAATCTGACTGGCTCAGGGTTACATGATAAAAAAAAATTGCCCATTTAGAACTTGAATAGCGATTTGTGACTCTAACTTCCACTTTCCTTTCCAGCATCTTTAAACAGGCATTTGTTGCTGTCCCCTGTGGCATCAATGTCTGCCCAGTAGCTATGAGGGTCACACACCAGTTTCTAAGGCAGAAACTCAGCTGATTGGGACATCTGGACCAAGCTTTCCTGTACAGGCAGCACCCTACCCCATCATTCCCCCTGAGAATCTCACTACCTTCCTCCTATTTACAGCCCTGACTGAATGCATCTCTCAACCACCCAGTAAACACAGTTTTATGATAGGGATTGCTTGCTGCTCAAAGGAGAAAAAAGAATCACTTACAGCTAATTTTAGAGCAAATTAATAATATCAACAATAATAATTATTAATATGCGTTGCTATTCTTTTAAGTCAAATTATATGTTGTTATAAACCAGACCAAAAAATGACTTTCTCTACTAGTGAAAGTCTTAATTAAAATGATACGTTTTAATATACTTTTGCTACATAATATAAATTATCTCTCCCTACCTCTATTTTTGTATTCTTCCCTTTAATAATCTTTAATGTGCAGTGTTAAAGAGGAAGAAAATCGGTGATTAATAAAGGAATGAACAGGTGGCTACATTGCTCCTAAAAGATCAGTAGTGTCATAATTTCTTAATTATTATTATACTCTGTAAGGATTTTTAAATACATGATGATATATTTCCTTCTTCTACTTCTGGCATACTATAGCTAGTGGCATTACATTTCATTTCGAATAATAGTTAATGAGAAATGAGGTATCTCTATACATTTCAGTCCTCCTGTTTTAGTCTCTTAAGTAACCATTCTGTCACATTTGTTATGCAAATGCTGCAGCACTGCATGTAATTTCAGCAATATGGGAGACCACATCTCAGAATGCCTTGAAGTACTTTTGTGGAATTAATAATTTTTTCTTGAAAGCAGAATTTTCCATACGCCTTTCAAAGAAGCAGATGAAAGCTGCGTAATTGCTCTGTTTTCGTCAAGGTGAACGAACCAATGAAACATTGAAAGTATTGGACAATAGAGGGAAAAAATAAGCTTGTCTTTCCTCTGGCGCGCTGGTGTATGTGAAAGGGTGCTAAATGTACAATTAGATACAGAGTACCTGCCATCTCCTTAATAGCCACCCACTTAGTTGGATAAGTGTCCTGCCTGTCCAGATAAGGCATGTGTTTGATTAAAGGAAATCATTCAGTGTAAATGCTCGTCTATGTAGCCAATCAAAGACAGAGTCAGCTTGTCTATTATGGATCTGTCAATCTCGTCTGTTTGCTTATTAAAGTTTCTTTAGCAAACCCAGTGGCCTCCCTTTGGTATGCTAAGCAGGCCCAAACTTTGCTAACATCTTGGAGTGAAGTCACCAGCCTTTGAATGACTCTGGGAGAGTCTACAGGCCTTCTCCAATTTAGCAAAGCGTTTTGTTCCAAAAGTTTGTTTGTAAGTCAGTTGTTTGGAACTTGAGAAGCATTTTTCCCATGGAAACAATGTTACAAATGGTGAGAAGGTTCCCAGGCCAGTCCACAAAGGCCTATTTAACCAAGAATATGGCTGGACTATAGGGCCCATAGTACTAGAAAGCCAGCCGCCATTAAGATTATTGTTTCTATGGGAAAATGTGCTCCCGGGGCTAATTGTGGATGCCAGCAGCAATTCCATAGCCCTGTCTAGCCTCTGGCAGCTGGAGCCTGGACTACCCCAGTCTCCTCTTTCCTTCAGGCTTGCAAGGTGGAAAGGTGAAAAGTCCCAGGGCAATCAAAGAGAGAGAGTGTGGGAGGTCCACGGGCTTCAGCAGGAGAGATCTAGAGGGACAGGGTGGCCAGATTAGAAAATAAAAATACAGGATGCTTAAAGTTGACATTCAGAGAAACAATGAATACTTTTAAATATATAACTCGTGCAATATTTGGGACATACCCTTTAAAAAGTATTTATCTGAAATTCCAATTTAACCAGAGTCCATATTTTATCTGGTAACACTAGGTAGGAATCATAGGCTTGGTGGATTGCCATGGTTGCAAGCACTCTGAAGCAAAAATGCAGGGGTTTAATAAGGAAGGATGGAATCTTCATAGGTCAGGGAAGGCTTCTTCAGGAAAGCAGCAGAATGCTGCTCTTCTGTATAAAGAAATATTTCAGAAAACTGAAGTTTATAGTTTATAGCCTTCAGCTCAATAACACTTTTGATTTGCGCTCTTTCAGTTGGAAATCTTTCTAAGCCATTGTACTTGCTTCGTTGACTTCTTAAGAGTAAATATAAGTTCATCTTGATGATATGAGAGTGACATTTTGGCTACAGAAGACTGTAACTTCTATCTTGCTAGCATTATTTTGTCCTCTTGCTGCCTCACTCTGAAGGGAGCCAGCTGCCATGTTGTAAACTGTCCTGTAGACCTGTAGAGAAGCCCATATGACAAAGAACCAAGAAAGGCCCTGGCCAACATTGTGCAAGACGTTGAACCCTGTCAACAACCTCTTGAACTTAGAAACGGATCTACTACTGTCAAGCTTTAAAATGACTGCAGCAGCAGTGACACCTTGATTGCAGCCCTTGTGAGAGACACAGCCAGAAGACAAGCTAAACTATACTCAGATTTCTGACCCACAGAAATTTTGAGGTGATGAAAGTTTTCTGTTTGAAAGCACTAACTTTTGGAATTATTTGTTACACAGCTATAGATATAATATACCTCCATATGCCCATATTCTACAATTAACCTTTTACTACACTTATTTTATCACCATGCTTGCTGTATCTACCTATCTATTCATTCTTCTATTTATCCACCAATCTATTTTATTTGTTGTTTTTGTTGTTGCTTATGGCTACATATTTTTTTACTTCTATACTGATTACTATGTTAGAGATGCCTGAGGATGTGAGAACACTAACCTTTAAATAATTAAACTAATAGAGTGTTTGATCCTTCCTAAATTATGGATCAAATATGAACAATCCTATAATCCAGGGACATTGTCCAATAATTTATCCTTGAAAGATGAGACTATTGCCTCCAAACTATCATTCCCACCCTGCTTTGTAATCTTTTTACAATGCATTTATTTATTTATTTATTTATTTATCTTTTAAAATTCCATATTTAAGATGTTGCCACTTTTCAGTGCTTCAGCCAAAATTTTCATTTCATCATCTTTTTTCAATTATTATTGCTACACAACAAACTACTCTGAATTTAGTGTCAAAACCAACAACCATTGATTTATTATACTCAAGGATTCTTGAGTCAAGAATTTGGACAGAACACTGTGGGGATTGTTCCATGTATTGTGGGGCCTCAGCTGGGAACACATATGACCGGGATAATTTGAATAGCTGAAGACTGGAATTACTTGGAGGGTTCTTCCCTCATTTATCTAATGCCTAGGCTATGATGTCTTGAAGGCTGGACTCAGCCAAAATTGTTGACCAGAGTACCTACATGTAGCCTGCCATATGATTGGGGCCTCTTACAATATGACAGCTGTCTTCTGCAAGAGAGCATCCTGAGATGACGCTTTCAAAGAGAGTAAATGTTCCAAGAGAACTAGGAAGGATTGGTCTAGCCTTTCATAAACTGGTCTTGGAAGTCCCACAATGTCACTTCTGACGTATTCTAATTATCAAAGAAGTCACAGCCCACTCAGATTCAAACGGAGGGGGCATGGACTCCATCACTCAATGAGAAGAGTGTCAAATAATTTGCAGCCATGTTTTACAGCCACCAGACATTTTAATTTCTCTTAACTGTTTCCTATGCTTACTAAAGAGGTAGTATATTTGGAAGATGCTGCCAAAATTGTTCACACTTTCAGACAACCACAAGATATAATAGTTAACTCAGTAAACAATGTAATTGCCAAAATACAGCTGTTATATGATACTTGAGAAAACTTGACAGAAATAACTGATGACTCATTTGCAAATTTTGGAATAAAAAGTAGTTGACATTACAGAGCATGTTACTATCTCACTATTACAATGGCAAAGAAAGTCACAACTGAAATACAGAAAACTTCTCCCTCAAATCATATTTCTGTGGGTCCTTAAAGTGTATTTGTATATAAGAATCTCACCATACCCTTGTGTTTCTCTTTTCATTCATAAATGTGGTCATTCAATGGCTTAACCACCATCCACTTACCCAAATAGCCTCTTCTAAAATACTTGTTGAATGTATGATTGAATCAATGAGTGGATAGAAAAATGACTAATCCTTTGCCTACCAGAAAAGATATTTGGTGAAATAAAATTATTGGATTTGGAGTCTGGAAATGGAGACTTTTCACCAAATGTAAAAAGCAAATTCTGAATTGCTCAGTCATCCATCCATCAATCCATTCATGTTCAACACATTTTTGGAATCTAGGTCTAATAGGGCAGAAATTCAGTGGACAAGTAAAAAATCTGATTTATATAATGAAAATACATTATAAGTACTATGAAAGAAAAAGCAAGGGTGTTCTAAGATTCAATAATGTAGAAATAGACTTCATAATAGTTGGTCAAAGACAGTCTTTTTAAGGAGGAGACATTTAGGCTGATACCTGAAGAATTTGAAGGAAAGAAGGATTTGAGGAGTAGAAGAAAGACAGTATGTGTGAAGTTCCAGAGACAGGAGGGAAGGAATTTGGAGTGTAGCTGAATTATAATGGACAAGGGAGAGTGATACTAGACAAAGTGTGGGCTAGGGTAAGAAGTTTGGAAGGCTGTAAGTGAGGAGTGATGGGATCTGATTTGTATTTTTAATAAACACTCTTATCTATTATATGCATAGTGAAGTATAAAAAGCAAAGAAGAAAGCATTGCTTGCCTTTTCTCTCTTTTAATGAAGTCTTTGGATAAAAATTATTTATTTAATGTACTCCAACTTAATAATATTTTCCTTTATTGCTTATTGATTTTAGTGTCCTATTTACAATTTTGTTTCTATCTTCAGGTTATAAATATACTCTCCTATATTAATTTCTAAAAGATTTAGTGTTTTGTCATTCATATTTAGCTCTGCAAGATACAATTAATTTATTTTCATGTATAGAATGAGGAACAGGCCCAATTTCATCTTTTTGCAAATATACATCCTATTGATTCAATGTCATTTATTGGAAAGGCTATTCTTTCTCCAGTGCTGTATAATGTCACCTTTACATAAAAAAGAGTCCATATGTGTGTGGGTCTATTTCTAGGCTTTCTATTCTGATCACCTTGTCTATTTATTTCTCTGTGTATTCATGCTATGCTGTCTCAATTACTGTAGTTTTATAACAAGTGTTGATATCCAATATACCAAATCCTCTCATAATCTATAGATTGGCTTTGAGAAAATTAATATATTACAATGAGAGTCTTCTATTCCGTGAACATAGTACATCTCCTCATTTATTTCAATATTCTTCCTTCCTTTCTTCTTTCCTTTCTCCTTCCTTCCCTCCTTCTTGCCTTTCTTTCTTTTTCTTCCAACCCTCCCCCACTTATTCCACTAGCCTCTGTGTTTTTTACAGTCTTTTTTTGTATTTTCCATATTTTGTCTATTTTTAGAAGGCCTATTTATCTTTTAAAACATCTGCTTTTCTATGGTTTCCTATTTCCTGTATGTATTTTCAAACTTGCACTTTTAGGCATATAAAATATAGCTGTTTTATAGTCTTGTTCTATAATTCTAATATCTAATGTCTTTCAGGTCTGTTTCTAATGTTTGATTTTACTATTTAATCATTCTCATTATTCCTTATTTCTTTAGTTTTTAAGTTGTGTTCTAATTCTTGTCCTTTAAAAATTATTTATAGAAATTGTTTAATGTCTATGGCAGTGAAGCTTTTCTCAAGAGTAGGATTGCATTTGTTTCTGCCAGGCACCAGGGTCACTAGCAGCCTGGAACCATTTTAATTTAAATTCATGCCTTTTGGTGTTTGGGATCATGCAGACCTTGGCCAGTTGCGCTTTGAATCTTTATGAATATTAGCTTATGATTACTACTTCTGAGGGTGAATTCTCCCTTAGTACTAAGGCAACTTTCTTTACAGTAATCTGGGGGTAAAGTGGTAGGTTTACACATGGTTCATCTTTACACTGAGGAGGCGGCCCTTTGAAACCCAAGTTTAAAGTAAAAAGATTATTCTGTCTGATGTCTCCCACTTTGGGTGGGCCCTATGTTTTGACCTTTGGCCTCCTCAGAAAACCCAAGTTAAAAATAGAGAAGATTGGCATATGCCTTTAGCAAAAGTGGTCTCAGTTTACCTCTTTATAAACTTGTGTATTTCTTTTTCCCTTTAGATTTTGACCTTGTAATTCTTTACTCTGTTATCACATCTTCAAAAAGCTAAAAAATATTTGTTGTTAATCTTTTGTTGTTTAGTGTTGGAAGGTTGTTTGAATAATCTAGTATGTCATAAAGGGAAATTGAAGTCTCTGGGCCATTCTTTGTCCATTGAACTTTCCTTCGTACTTTTAGTGTTGAATTTACTGAAAATCTATATTCAGGTGTAAAAAGGTGTGAGTGTGTGTTGGTATGCATGACAATGGCACTGTGAGGTCACTGTATTTGCTGCACTCCAATGTAGGTGGAATATTCTCTTCCGATGTGCTACCTCTGCTGCTTTTGGCTCTGGTTAGCAACTACCTCACTCTTTTCCTTAGAATGGAATTGACTACTTGGGTCCTTTTTTGGTTGCTTGAAAGGGTCTTGAAGTAGTTTGCTTACTCTCTCTGCGTTTACATGCTTCATTTCAACAATACATGAAGAAAATACTCATTTTTATTTATGCTTTCACAGTTGAGAACTGTGAAAATGCTGGAGCTAGCTCATCCAATTTTTATAACATTTCCCAGGTCACAGAGAATGGCAAACCAAATTTAACTTTTTGAGAAAAAGTGATAAATATGTATCTGTTTTAGTCATTTAGTTTCTATTAAACATTTCATAGAAATTAATCTTTGATGAGTAGAACTTTTAGGTAGAATGTTCAAATGTATTTATTTGTAAATTGATAGATAATATAGCGCTGTAATAAACTTCGCAGTGCAGATATTTTTCTTGAACAATATGATGTTTTGAAATATATATATTGTGGAATGGTTAAATCTAGTTAATTAACATATTGCCTCACATAGTTATCATTTTGTGATAAGAATACTTATCCACTCTTTTAGCATTTTTTTTTTTTTTTGAGTTGGAGCTTCTCTCCTGTCGCCCAGGCTGGAGTGCAATGGCGTGATCTTGGCTCACTGCAACCTCTGCCTCCTGGGTTCAAGTGATTTTCCTGCCTCAGCCTCCTGAATAGCTGGGATTACAGGCGTGTGCCACCATGCTTAGCTAATTTTGTATTTTTAGTAGAGACAGGGTTTCACCATGTTGGTCAAGCTGGTCTCAAGCTCCTGACCTCAAGTGATCCACCCACCTTGGCCTCCCAAAGTGCTGGGATTACAGGCATGAGCCACGGCGCCTGGCCTCTTTTAGCATTTTTCAAGAATAGAACTACTCAACTTCAAAATACACTATAAGGCTACAGTAACCACAACAGCATGGTACTAGTACAATAACAGACACATAGACATATGGAACAGAATAGAAAACTCAAAAATAAAGATGCACACCTACAACCATTAGATCTTCCACAAGGCCAACAAAACCAAGCAATAGAGAGAGGACTTGCTATTGAAAAAACGTTGCTGGGATAACTGGCTAGCCATATGCAGAAGAATGAAACTGGACCTTTACCTTTCATCATATGCAAAATTAACTCAAGATGGATTAAAGATTTAAAAGTAATGCCTCAAACTATAAAAACCACAGAAGACAACCTAGAAAATATTCTTCTCAACATCAGCCTTGGCAAAGAATTTTTGGCTAAGTCCCAAAAAGCAATCACAACAGAAGCAAAATTGACAAATGGGACCTAATTAAACTAAGGAGCTTCTGCTCAGCAAAAGAAACTATCAACAGAGTTAACAGATGACCTACAGAATGGGAGAAAATGCTCACAAACTATGCATCTGACAACGGGCTAGTATCCACAATCTATAAGAAACTTAAACAAATCAACAAGCAAAATCAAATAACATCATGAAAAAAAAATGGGCAAAGAACAGGGACAGACACTTCTTAAAAGAAGACATACAAGTGACCAAAAACATATGAAAAAAGTGCTCAATATCAATAATCATCAGATAAATGCAAATCAAAACCACAAGGAGATACCATCTCACTCCAGTCAGAATGGCTATTTAAAAAGTCAGAAAAATAGATGCTGGTGTAGCTGTGGAGAAAGCAGGACACTTATACACTGTTGGCAGGAATGTAAATTGGTTCAGCCACTGTGGAAAGCAATTTGGAGATTTCTCAAATAACTTAAAACAGAGCTACTATTCGACTCAACAATCCCATTACTGGGTATACACCCAAAGGAAAATAGATCATTATACTGAAAAGACACATGCACTTATGTGTTCATTGCTGTGCTATTGATGATAGCAAAAACATGGATTCAACCTAGGTGCCCATCAATGGTGGACTGTATAAAGAAAATGTGGTACATATACACAATGGAATACTACACAGCCATATAAAAGAATGAAATCATGTCCTTAGTAGCAATATGGACATAATCTTAAGCAAATTAATGCACAATTAGACAATCGAATACTTCATGTTCTAATGTACAAGTGGGGGCTAGACATTTAGCACCCGTGGACATAAGCATAGGAATAATGGATACTGCAGACTGCTGGAGTTGGGAGGAAATTAGGGAGGGGGGGCCTGAGTTGAAAAAATTACCTACTGGGTAATATGCTCACTGCCATTAACAAACCTGCTCATCTAAATATCTAAAATAAAAGTAAAAAAAAAAAAAGAATACATCATCTTTAAATATAGTCACCATGCTGAAAGTAGATCTGTTGAATTTATTTCTCCTACCTAACTGTAATTTTGTATCCTTTGACCAACCTCTCCCCATCCCTCCCAATCAGCACAGCCGCTGGTAACAATCATTCTACTCTCTATTTCTGTGAGATCAACTTATTTAGATTCCACATATGTGTGAGATCATGCAATATGTGTCTTTCTGTGCCTAATTTCACTTAACATGATGTCCTCCAGGTTCTTCCATATTATTGTGAATGACAGAATTTTCTTCTTATGGCCAAATATTATTTCATTGTGTATATATACCACATTGTCTTTATCCATTAATCTGTTGATGGACACTCCGGCTGATTCCATATCTTAGCTATTGTGAATAATGCTTCAATGAACACAGGAGTACAGACATATCTGATATACTGATTTCTTTTCCTTTGGATATATACCCAGTAGTGGGATTGCTGGATCATATGGTAGTTCCATTTTTATTTTTAGGAACCTCTGTAAAATTTTCCAAAGTGATTGTACTAATTTACATTCCCACCAACAGTGTACAAGGATTGCCTTTTCTCCACATCCTCACCAGCATCTATTATTGCCTGCCTTTTTATAAAAGCCATTCTAACAGGAGAGAGATAAAGAAATAATATTTCATTGTGATTTGGATTTGCATTTCTCTGATGATTAGTGATGTTGAGCATTTTTTCATATACCCTGCATTAATCTGTTTAGTGTTGCTATAACAAAACACCTGAGATTGGGTAGTTTATACAAAAAAAAGTGTCTATTTAGCTCATGGTTCTATCAACTGAGAAGTTCAAGAAGTGAGGTGCTGGCATCTGCTTGGCTTCTAGTTAGGGCTTTTTGTGCTACATTATAACATGTCAGAGAAAGTCAAAGAGGAAGTGGACACGCGAGAGGAGGCAAAACTTGAAGGGCATTTTAGTTTTAAAACAATGCACTTTCAAGGAAACGAATCCATTGCCACAAGAATGAATTCTGTCCTGTCAGAGTGAAAACGTAATCGCTACTGTGAGAATGGAACTAAGCCATTCATGAGGGATCTGCCCCCATGATGCAGACACCTCCCACTTGGCCCCACCTCCCAACACCGCCATACTGAAGATCAAATTTCAACATAACTTTTGGTAGGGATAAACAAACCTTACCCAAACCATAGCTCATGAAGGATGAGGGTCATATGATAAAGAACATAGCCACATCTATTAAATGAAGTAGAGCAAGGTGTTCAGGGACACGTTTTGGAGTCAGACAAAACTGAATTCAAATCCCACCTCCACCATTGACTATATCTATGTGTCCTTGGGTGAATCATGTAAACTAAGTCTTATCTGCAAAATATGAGAATCAGAATTTACTACATAGGCTGCTTATATGGATTAAATGAAATAATATGTAAACTACACCTAGCATAATGAATGACATTGAACACATGATAAGTCATCAGTAAATTTTAATCATAATTTCCACTTGCTGAGTGGAAAGATGTGTGTGTGCATGAAATGGGCACCTGTATACATATATAGGTGTATATACCTGTATATATATATGATATATACATATCTATATACATATACATATACATATATACATATCTCTATACATATGTATATGATATATACATAGATAAGTATGTATCAGATCTTCTGGAATCCTTTTAATGATATGAATTTATGTTGGAGGAGGTATATTATACATCCAGTTATCTGGGAATAAGTTATCGTCTGTGATAAGCTTAGAATGTGTAGTTAAGCCTTTTCTATGTAAAAGTGAGACCAAGAGTCCCAGTGAGGAAGAATATGGCCAAGAATCCGGCTATTGCTTCAAAACAATCCATCCAAAAGAATTTTAAAATGGGTTCACGTTTGGATATCTTGTTCATTTCTTGAGAGGTATGTGCATAACTTGCTCTGCACAGTGCCAGGCATATAACATGTACTCAATAAATTTATTTACTGAATATTTCATATAACAACTGGCTATACAGTAGGTGGTAGCTGATACCCTCTAAGAAGGAGTCTAAGGGTGCATTTGGCATTTTCACTTTTGGCCTAAGATTTATATTCATTAGCCTATAATAACCGCAAGAGGTATACAAGTCCCATACGAAGCTCATATACATTAGAAAACGTTCCCGGCCGGGCGCGGTGGCTCATGCTTGTAATCCCAGCACTTTGGGAGGCCGAGGCGGGCGGATCACAAGGTCAGAAGATCGAGACCACGGTGAAACCCCCTCTCTACTAAAAAAATACAAAAAATTAGCCGGGCGTGGTGGCGGGCGCCTGTAGTCCCAGCTACTCGGAGAGGCTGAGGCAGGAGAATGGCGTGAACCCGGGAGGCGGAGCTTGCAGTGAGCCGAGATCGCGCCACTGCACTCCAGCCTGGGTGACAGAGCAAGACTCTGTCTCAAAAAAAAAAAAAAAAAAAGTTCCCAAAGTTGTATAACTAATTTATTGGGAAGGGGCATTAGGGCTAAGCATTGTTTCTTTCCCACCACAAAAACTGAAATTTGTACCCAGTGAGAGAGTTATAATGTAAGGATCACTTGGAGTTTCACCTTCGAAATTTACTGATTTAACTTCCTCGGGTAATTTCTTGTAACTGGAATAGCAATGACGTCGGTAAAATAATTTAGATTGTTTTTCATCAGATAATCAAAGAAAGGCAAACAAGGATGAGGCCACGAAAGATACTGGAGGCTAGAATAAAGAAAGAGAGTATTACAGTCTCCCTCTGATGGGTTAGGTTACTCCAACTTTCCCACCCATGAACAAGAAAGGGGCTTGAAAGCCTAGAGTTCTAGGACTCTCCAGCCACTATTCCCAGCCTAGCCTTTGGCTGTCCAGAAAAAAAGCTAAGTAGTGACATTCTTTTTGAAGTTTAGAAAAGAAACATTGTGAGGGATTTTAGCCATTATTCTCTAGACATCTATTCCTCTCCAACTTTACTTTCCTTGTCTTAGAACTTCCCATAAACCTATCTCTCCATAAAATCTCACATCACAGAAATCCTCATCCTCATGTGTATTTGCTAGAATTCTAGGGCAAAGAGAGCATATGCAAAAGGGTTTAACTGAAAAGAATTTAATGAAGGAACTATGTATAAAAGTATGGGGAAGGTTAAGGGAACTGACACTCTTCAATGCCTGAGTAGTGGGGCACTCAGAGGCTAGCAACAATGAGAAGCTGTTACATCTCTAAGGCCTAAAAGGGCAGGAGTAATAACATCATTACTACCGCTCAGTGAGAGTTAAACCCATAGAACAGCTGCTACCCTGTTGGGCCATGGGTAAAGGAAAGCAGCCGCTGAAAATCCATGGCACTGTGGGGACTAGGTGAGGAGAGAGTCAGTATCCCAACCTCTTTCCTCTCACCCTCTTATCTCTTACTGTTGCTCGAATTGGCCAAACTCAACCAGAAGCTAGGGAGTCCAGGTGAGGCAGTCTCATGGGGGTACAGAGAAGAACAGAGAAGGGTGGATGATGGATTTTGGTGTGGGAAAATTGGAAATAAACCCTACAGGCCCACTTTGCCTTGAAGCACCTAGTCTCATCTTTTGCCTAGATGAAGAAACTCCTGTCCTCAAAAGTCCCATTAGCCAATGTATCACAAGTTCATATATCTTTATTCATATTCCTGCCTAGAACACACTTCACGAAGTTAGAAATATTAAGGGGACCTGATACTCTTCCTGTAATGAACCAGGATGAAGGGAGGGAAATAATTGATACAAAACACATGGCTACCATAGTTCCCTTTTCTGTAGCTGATCATCAGGCCTCCATTGATAAATCGTATCTGCCTTGTTTATGTACCCATTCCACCTTCTTTCTACTCTCTGATATCTGCAAGGATTTGTACATGGCATGATGACCCAAAACTTCAGTCCCACAGGATCTAAGTCCTTAATGGTTCACTCTTATTGAATTGCCTCAGTCTTATATTAACTTTTGTTATTGACAATGGGAATGCTAGAAGGACCTCAGTGAATCACCTAGGTCCATTTTCAGTCCTCCTGGCTGCTAGTGTGTAACAGTAACTCAATTTTATCTTGGCAATCAGGATCAATCACCCCACCCAGTATGGTCACTTGTTTCTCTACCTCTTGGTTCAGCATATTGGGGAACCTGAAATGATCAGTAGGCAGTGTCAACTTCTAATTCATCAGCTCCTGCTTAAAAACCTACGTGTGATATTTCAGGCCTGACCATAGGCGATTACAAAGAGTTTACTTGGCAGATAAAAATCTTCCCTCTTCACACTAGACTTGGTGCACAGAAAGAGAGTTGGAGTCAAGGCCTTAGATCCTTCTAGCCAGTCATGATCTTTACATATTTATTTTCCTAGCCTGGACAGCTTAACTCCTGGACTCTCTATCTGAGGCCTTGGGCAGAGGCCTTTCTCAGGCATCTCTGCTGAGACCTTCTTATGGGAGGAGGAGGGAAAACCTTGAAGACACTTCACACCCTGTCTCAGGACCCAGTACTTTTTCACTCTGAGCTCTCTTCTTTCTCCCATTCCCCATTCCAGGGCCCATAAAACTACTGGAGCCTTTTATTTAGGGCTCCTTCAATAGTGAGATGACTCCCATGTCCGCACTGATCCACTGGGCCCTCAATTTGTGTGCCATTCCATAGGAGGAAATAAAACAAGGAGTTGGCACTCTGGTTTAGACTCTTGCTAATACCATCTTAGTAAGTGATTAGAGGCGTAACTCATTTGTAACTTGTTACTTTAATGGGCTACAATGACACCTGGCAGCTCAGCTGGCTCTCCCAGCTCAGCTAATCTCCTGACAATGAGAACCATTACCATTATTCTGTGGTGGAAATATTCTTCCCTTGGGTACTGGCACTTTCAAACCCATTAACCTGAAGGCCTGAGAGACAGGAAGCACACCTACGTAATGTATAATAGTGATTGAGGTCATTTTTATTTATTCCCTTTGGTTCCCAGACCTGTGTATTCTGGCTATGGAAAATCACCGTATCTTGACTAATGTTTTATTTATTTATCTATTTATTTATTTTTTATTATACTTTAAGTTCTTTAAGTTTTATTATACTTTAAGTTCATGTGCACAACGTGCAGGTTTGTTACATATGTATACATGCGCCATGTTGGTGTGCCGCACCCATTAACATTACATTGTCATTTACATTAGGTATATCTCCTAACGCTATCCCTCCCCCTTCCCCAAACCCCACGACAGGCCCCGGTGTGTGATGTTCCCCTTCCTGTGTCAGTGTTCTCATTGTTCAGTTCCCACCTATGAGTGAGAACATGCAGTGTTTGGCTTTTTGTCCTTGCAATAGTTTGCTGAGAATGATGGTTTCCAGCTTCATCCATGTCCCTACAAAGGACATGAACTCATCATTTTTTATGGCTGCATAGTATTCCATGATGTATAAGTGCCACATTTTCTTAATCCAGTCTATCGTTGTTGGACATTTGGGTTGGTTCCAAGTCTTTGCTATTGTAAATAGTGCCACAATAAACATACGTGCACATGTGTCTTTATAGCAGCATGATTTATAATCCTTTGGGTATATACCCAGTAATGGGATGGCTGAGTCAAATGGTATTTTGAGTTCCAGATCCCCGAGGAATTGCCACACTGTCTTCCACAATGGTTGAACTAGTTAACAGTCCCACCAACAGTGTAAAAGTGTTCCTATTTCTCCACATCCTCCTCAGCACCTGTTGTTTCCTGACTTTTTAATGATGGCCATTCTAACTGGTGTGAGATGGTATCTCATTGTGGTTTTGATTTGCATTTCTCTGATGGCCAGTGATGATGAGCATTTTTTCAGTGTCTTTCGGCTGCATAAACATCTTCTTTTGAGAAGTGTCTGTTCATATCCTTTGCCCACTTTTTGATGGGGTTGTTTGTTTTTTTCTTGTAAATTTGTTTGAGTTCTTTGTAGATTCTGGATATTAGCCCTTTGTCAGATGAGTAGATCGCAAAAATTTTCTCCCATTCTCTCGGTTGCCTATTCACTCTGATGGTAGTTTCTTTTGCTGTGCAGAAGCTCTTTAGTCTAATTAGATCCCATTTGTCAATTTTGGCTTTTGTAGCCATTGCTTTTGGTGTTTTAGACATGAAGTCCTTGCCCATGCCTATGTCCTGAATGGTATTGCCTAGGTTTTCTTCTAGGGTTTTTATGGTTTAGGTATAACATTTAAGTCTTCAATCCATCTTGAATTAATTTTTGTTTAAGGTGTAAGGAAGGGATCCAGTTTCAGCTTTCTATGTCTAGCCAGTTTTCCCAGCACCATTGATTAAACAGGGAATCCTTTCCCCATTTCTTGTTTTTGTCAGGTTTGTCAAAGATCAGATGATTGTAAATGTGTGGTATTATTTCTGAGGGCTCTGTTCTGTTCCATTGGTCTATATCTCTGTTTTGGTACCAGTACCATGCTGTTTTGGTTACTGTAGCCTTGTAGTGTAGTTTGAAGTCAGGTAGCATGATGCCTCCAGCTTTGTTCTTTTGGCTTAGGATTGTCTTGGAAATGTGGGCTCTTTTTTGGTTCCACATGAACTTTAAAGTAGTATTTTCCAATTCTCTGAAGAAAGTCATTGGTAGCTTGATGGGGATGACATTGAATATATAAATTACCTTGGGCAGTATGGTCATTTTCACGATATTGATTCTTCCTATCCACGAGCATAGAATGTTCTTCGATTTGTTTGTGTCCTCTTTTATTTGGTTGAGCAGTGGTTTGTAGTTATCCTTGAAGAGGTCCTTCACATCCCTTGTAAGTTGGATTCCTAGGTATTTTATTCTCTTTGAAGCAATTGTGAATGGGAGTTCACTCATGATTTGGCTCTCTGTTTGTCTGTTATTGTTATATAAGAATGCTTGTGATTTTTGCACATTGATTTTGTATCCTGAGACTTTGCTGAAGTTGCTTATCAGATTAAGGAAATTTTGGGCTGAGATGATGGGGTTTTCTAAATGTACAATCATGTCATCTGCAAACAGGGACAATTTGACTTCCTCTTTTCCTAATTGAATACCCTTTATTTCTTTCTCCTGCCTGATTGCCCTGGCCAGAACTTCCAACACTATGTTGAGTAGGAGTGGTGAGAGAGGGCATCCCTGTCTTGTGCCAGTTTTCAAAGGGAATGCTTCCAGTTTTTGCCCATTCAGTATGATATTGGCTGTGGGTTTGTCATAGATAGCTCTTATTATTTTGAGGTACGTCCCATCAATACCTAATTTATTGAGAGTTTTTAGCATGAAGGGTTGTTGAATTTTGTCAAAGGCCTTTTCTGCATCTATTGAGATAATCATGTGGTTTTTGTCTTTGGTTCTGTTTATATGCTGTTTTAAAACATATACTGCATCCTATAGATCAGTACCTCAATTTTGCAGAGTGTTATCTCCCTGCTGGCATTATCACTGAGTCTCCAGTATGCCATCTCATCTTCTTTTTTTTTTTTTTTTGAGACGGAGTCTTGCTCTGTCACCCAGGCTGGAGTGCAGTGGCGCGATCTCGGCTCACTGCAAGCTCCGCCTCCCGGGTTCACGCCATTCTCCTGCCTCAGCCTCTCCGAGTAGCTGGGACTACAGGCGCCCGCCACCACGCCCGGCTAATTTTTTGTATTTTTGGTAGAGACGGGGTTTCACCGTGGTCTCGATCTCCTGACCTCGTGATCTGCCCGCCTCGGCCTCCCAAAGTGCTGGGATTACAAGCGTGAGCCACCGCGCCTGGCCCCATCTCATCTTCTATTAGGCCTCTGAGTGAGGGGACACATGTTAACACTAGTGAATTCCACAGGAAAAATACAATGACTCCACTTTTGCTGCAAAATTAATTCTCTGGTCAAAAGAAGCAATGCTGTGGGTGATAACAAGGTGGAGCATAAAATATTCCCTAAATCCATAAATGGTGGGGGTGGAAGAAGTGCTGTGGATTTGAAAGGCAAATCAGTGCTCAGAAAAATATTTGTTCCCACAAAGACAAATTTCTGCTTCCTTCATGATGGTACAGCACAAACCCGACATTAGGTGGTTAACTCAGTGAGAGGTGAAGCCAGCTGGACATCTGGGTCGAGTGGGGACCCAGAGAACTTTTCTGTCTTACAAGAGGATTCTAAAATGCACCAATCAGCACTCTGTGGCTAGCTAGAGGATTCTAAAATGCACCAATCAGCACTCTGTGGCTAGCTAGAGGTTTGTAAAATGCGCCAATCAGTTGCTCTGTAAAAACACACCAATCAGTGCTCTGTGGCTAGCTAGAGGTTTGTAAAGTGGACCAATCAGAGCTCTGTAAAATGGACCAATCAGCAGGATGTGGATGGGGACAAATAAGGGAATAAACGTTGGCGACCTGCTTGGGTCCCCTTCCAGGCTGTGGAAGCTTTGTTCTTTTGCTCTTCACAATAAATCTTGCTGCTGCTCACTGTTTGGGTCTGTGCCACCTTTAAGAGTTACAACTTGCACCGCGAAGACCTGTGGCTTCATTCTTGAAGTCAGCAAGACCGAGAACCCACCGGAAGGAACAAACTCTGGACACATCAGCATTCCAAGTGAGAGGTACCATGTTGGAGATCAGCATTGGCCTCTTCTGTTGACAGGCTTGTCACCCTGTAGTGACAGTATCCAAGTCAAGCCTGGTGAGCAGAAGGCCATGTTATGGAGCCCATTCATAGCCTTCATCCATGCCACTGTGGCCACTTTGTACACAAGCCTATTGAGCAAATATTGATGTAGCTGGGGAAGTCTCATCTTGCCTACCAGGTTATCAGGGGCCTCCTCTGGAGTGGCAAGCCACTTTGGCAAGAACACGTGTAAGACATATATATATGTGTGTGTGTGTGTATAATTTCAATAGGTTTTGGGGAACAAGTGATGTTTGGTTACATGTATAAGTACCATAATTTCATTCCTTTTTATGGCTGAGTAGTATTCCATGGTATGTATATACCAACATTTCTTCATCCACTCATTGATTGGTGGGCATTTGGGCTGTTTCCATATTTTTGCAATTGTGAATTGTGCTGCTATAAACATCTGTGTGTGTGTATCTTTTTCGTATAATGACTTATTTTTCTTTGGGTAGATACCCAGGAGTGGGATTGTTGGATCAAATCATAGATCTACTTTTAGTTCTTTAAGGAATCTCCGCACTGTTTTCCATATTGATTGTACCAGCTTACATTCCCACCAGCAGTGTAAAAGTGTTCCCTTTTCACCACATCTCCACCAACATCTCTTTTATTTAAATTATTTTTTTTATGGCCATTCTTGTAGGAAAAAGGTGGCACCGTATTGTGGTTTTGATTTCATTTCCCCTATCATTAGTGATGCGGAGCATTTTTCCATATGTTTTTCCGTATGTTTGTTGGCCATTTGTATATATTCTTTTGGAAAGTGTCTATTCATTTCCTTCTCCCAATTTTGATAGGACTGTTTGGTTTTTTCTCTTACTGATTTGTTTGAGTTCCTCGTAGATTCTGGATATTAGCCCTTTGTCAGGTGCATAGTTTGCAAAGATTTTCTCCTACTCTGTGGGTTGTCTGTTAACTCTGCTGATTATTTCTTTTGCTGTGCAAAGGCTTTTGAGTTTAATTAAGTCCCATCTATTTATCTTTGTTTCTGTTGTATTTGGTTTTGGGTTCTTGGTCATGAAGTCTTTGCCTAAGCCAATGGCTAGAAGAGCTTTATCCGATGTTATCTTCTAGAATCTTTAGGGTTTCGGGTCTTAGATTTAAGTCTTTGATCCATCTTGAGTTGATTTTTGTATAAGGTGAGAGATGAGGAGCCAGTTTCATTCTTCTCCATGTGGCTTGCCAATTATCCCAGCACCATTTGTTGAATAGGTTGTCCTTTCCAAACATTACGTTTTTGTTTGGTTTGTCAAAGTTGGCTGTAAGTATTTGACTTTATTTCAGGGTTCTCTACTCTGTTCCATTGTTCTATGTGCCTATTTTTATGCCAGTACATATTTTTATGCTGTTTTTGTGACTATGGCTTGTAGAATGGTTTGAAGTCAGGTAATGTGATGCCTCCAGATTTGTTCTTTTTGCTTAGTCTTGCTTTGGCTATGCAGGCATTTTTTATATGAATTTCAGGATTGTTTTTTTCTAGTTCTGAGAATGGTAATGGTATTTTGATGGGAACTGCATTGAATTTGTAGATTGCTTTTGGCAGTATGGTCATTTTCACAATATCGATTCTACCCATCCATGATAATGGGAAGTGTTTCCATTTGTTTGTGTCATCTATTGTCTCTTTCAGCAGTGTTTTGTAGTTTTCCTTGTAGAGGTCTTTCACCTCTTTGGTTAGGTATATTCCCAAGTATTTTATTATTTTTGCAGCTCTTATAAAAGAGATTGAGTTCTTAATTTGATTCTCAGCTGGGTCGCTGTAGGTGTATAGCAGAGCTTCTGATTTGTGTATATTGATTTTGTATTTTGAAACTTTACTGAATTCATTGATCAGTTCTAGGAGCTTTTTTGGATGAGTCTTTAGTGTTTTCTAGGTATTTGATCATATCATTGGTGAACAGCAACTCTTTGGTTTCTTCTTACTAATTTGGATGCCCTTTATTTCTTTTTCTTGTCTGATTGTACTGGCTAGGACTTCCAGGAGTATGTTGAATAGAAGAGGTGAAAGTGGGCATCCTTGTCTTGTTCCAGTTCTCAGGGGCAATGCTTTCAACTTTTCCCCATTCAGTATAATTTTGGCTGTGGGTTTTCCATAGATGGCTTTTATTACCATAAGATATGTCCCTTCTATGCCGATTTTGCTGAGGGTTTTAATCATAAAGAGATGCTGGATTATGTCAAGTGCTTTTTCTGCATCTGTTGAGATGATCATGGGATTTTTGTTTTTAATTCTGTTTATGTGGTGTATCACATTTATTGACTTGTGTATGTTAAACCATTACTGCATTCCTGGTATAAAACCCACTTGATCATGGTATATTATCTTTTTGATATGCTGTTGGATTCAGTTAGCTAGTATTTTGTTGAGGATTTTTGCATCAGTGTTCATCAGGGACATTGGTCTGTAGTTTTCTTTTTTTTTTGTTATGTCCTTTCCTGGTTTTGGTATTAGGATAATACTGGCTTCATAGAATAATTAAATGAGAGCTCCCTCTTTCTCTATCTTTTGGAATGGTGTCAACAGGATTGGTAACAATTCTTCTTTGAATATCTGATAGAATTCAGGTGTGAATCCATCTGGTTATGAACTTTTTTGTTGGCAATTTTTAAATTTCCCTTTTAATCTTGCTGCTTGTTATTTGTCTGTTCAGAGTTTCTATGGCTTCCTGTTTTAATCTAGAAGAGCTGTATATTTCCAGGAATTTATCCATTTCGTTAACTTTTCTAGTTTGTGTGTGTAAAGGTGTTCATAGTAGCCTTGAATTATCTTTTTTATTTCCATGGTAGCAGTTGTAATATCTCCCATTTTGTTTCTAATTGAGTTTATTTGGATTTTCTCTCTTATTGATTAATCTTGTTAATGGTCTATCAATTTTGTTTATTCAAAGAACTTTTTGTTTCATTTATCTTTTGGTATTTTTTTGTTTCAATTTCATTCACTTCTGCTGTGGTCTGTGGTCTGACAGAGTACTTGATATAATTTTATTTTTCTTGAATGTATTGAGACTTGTTTTGTGCCCTATCGTATGGTCTGTCTTGAAGAATGTTCTATGTGCTGATGAAAAGAATGTATATTCTGCAGTTGTTGGGTAAAATGATCTGTACATATATGTTAAGTCCATTTGTTTTAGGGTATAGTTTATATTCTTTCTTTGTTGACTTTCTGTCTTGATGATCTGTCTAGGCTGTCAGCAGAGTATTAAAATTCCCCACTATTATTGTGTTGCTGTTTATCTCATTTCTTAGGTTTTAGTAGTAATTGTTTATAAATTTGGGAGCTCCAGTGTTAGGTGCATAGATATGTAGGACTGTGATATTTTCCTGGTGGACTAATCCTTTTATTATTATATAATGTCCCTCTTTGTCTTTTTAATTGTTGTTGCTTTGAAGTCTGTTTTTCAAATATATGTATAGCTACTCCTGCTAGGTTGTGGTGTCTATTTGCATGGAATATCTTTTTCCACCTCTTTACTTTATGTGAGTGCTTATATATTAAGTGAGTCTCTTGAAGACAGTAGACACTTGGTTGGTGAATTATTATCCATTCTGCCATTCTGTATCTTTTAAGTGGAGCATTTAGGTCATTTGCATTCAGCATTAGCATTGAGATGTGAGGCACTATTCTATTCATCATGCTAATTGTTGCCTGAATACTTTCATTTTTTAATTGTGTTATTGTTTTATAGGTTCCGTAAGATTTATGCACTAATTTCAAGGCGAATTTCAAGGTTTTGTTTCAAGATTTAGAGCTCCTTTTAGTAGTTCTTATAGTTCTGGCTTGGTAGTGGCAAATTCTCCTAGCATTTGCTTGCCTGGAAAAGACTGTATTTTTCTTTTATTTATGAAGCTTAGTTTTGCTGGATACAAAATTCTTGGCTGATGGTTGTTTTGTTTAAGGAGGCTAAAGATAGGACCTCAATCCCTTCTAGCTTGTAGGGCTTCTGCTGATAAATCTGCTGTTAATCTGATAGATTTTCCTTTATAGCTTACCTGATGCTTTTGTGTCACAGCTCTTAAGATTCTTTCCTTCATCTTGACTTTAGATAACCTGGGTACTCTTTGAGCTTCTTCTATGTAGATGTCTAAATCTCTAGCAAGGCCAGGGAAGTTTTCCTAAATTATTCCCTAAAATAAGTTTTCCAAACTTTTAGATTTCTCTTCTTCCTTGAGAACACCAATTAATCTTAGGTTTGGTCATTTAACATAATCCCAAACTTCTTGGAGACTTTGTTCATTTTTTTTTAAATTCTTTTTTCTTTTCATTGTCAGATTGGGTTAATTTGAAAGCCTTGTCTTTGAGCTCTGAAATTCTTTTTCCTACTTGTTCAATTCTATTGTCGAGACTTTTCAGTGTATATTGCATTTATCTAAGTGTGTCTTTTATTTCCAGAAGTTGTGATTTTTTTTTTATTTATGCTATCGATTTCTCTGGAGATATCTCCAACCATATCCTGTAATATTTTAAAAATGTATTTAAGTTGGTATTCACCTTTCTCCAGTGCCTCTGTGAGTAGCTTAATAATCAACCTTCTGAATTCTTTTTCTGGCAATTCAGAGATTTCTTCCTGGTTTGTATCCATTGCTGGTAAGCTAGTGTGATCTTTGGGGAGTGTTAAATAACCCTGTTTTGTCATATTACTGAATTATTTTTCTAGTTTCTTCTCATTTGGGTACACTATGTCAGAGGAAAGATCTGAGGTTCAAGTGCTGCTGTTCAGATTCTTTTATCCCGAGGATGCTTACTTGATATAGTACTCTCCCCCTTCCCCTAGGGTTGGGGCTTCCAGAGAGCCAGAATGCAGTGATTGTTATTTCTCTTCTGGGTCTAGCCACCCAGTGGAGATACTGGGCCCCAGGCTGGTACTGGGGAGTGTCTGCAAAGACTCCTGTGATATGATCCATCTTCAGATCTCTCTCGGCTGTGGATACCAGCACCTCCTCCAGTGGAGGTGGCAGGGGAGTGAAGTGGACTTTGTGTGGGACCTTGGTTGTCGTTTTGTTTCGTGTGCTGGTTTTCTCAAATGCTAGTTGTCCTGGCAGTTAAGTTGTCATGTGGACAGACTCAGGACCTCTGGCTAGCCAGGATGTTACAGGCGGTGAGATTAGCTGTCGTTTTCACCTTTCTTGGGGCGGGATTGTTGTTTTAGGAGCTGCTGTAATGGTTAGTGTTGGTTGGCCTCCAGGCAGGAGGTGGCGATTTCAAGAGAGCATCAGCTATGATAGTGTAGGGAGGATACAAGCTTGCCCTAGGGTCTCCTGGATAAATACTGGGTTTCTCAGGCAGTGGGTGGGGCTATAGGGCTTATGTCTTTTGAGATTATGTCTTTTGTCTTTGGCTACCAGGGTTGGTAGAGAAAGACCATCAGGTGGGGGCAGGGTTAGACCTGCCTGAGCTCAGAGTCTCCTTGGGCTTTCTGCAGGTGCTGTGGGGGATGGGGTGTGTTTCTCAGGCCAATAAAGTTACATTCCTGGGGGGATTATGACTGCCTCTGCTGCCTCATACAGGCCACCAGGGAAGTGAGGGAAAGCTAGCAGTGACAGGCTTCACCCAGCTCCCATACAGCCAGAAAGGCCAGTCTCACTTCTGTGGTGCTACCCCAACAGCACTGAGTTTATATCCAGGTAGCTAGTGAGCAGGGCTGGGAATTTGCCCCAGGCTATAAGCCTCCCCACAGGACTTTCAGGCTTCACCCCCTCCATGCCATGGCTTCTGTGCTCATACCTGCACTTCCAATTTGCCCTGCACCCCCGGATTCTGCCCTGGAAAATTCACGCCCAGTCAAAATTATTGTAAAGTTCAAATGGAAGTTTCCTTCTCCCTGTGGTCTTTCCCCAATTCCACTGGAAGCCTCCCAAAGGATCCCTGGGTGATAAAGTCAGAAATGGGTTTCACTGGCTTTGTTCGGGTCTGGGAATGCCTACAGGGCTCTTCCTGCTGCTTCTTCTACTTTTATATTTCTCTCAGCTCTCTAAATTTGTTTCAGCTCTAGGTAAGGTTAAATCCTTCTCCCATGATCTGGATTTTCAGGTTCCCCAGGGAGGATGTGTGTTCAGGGGTGGGCTTTCCCTGTCTCACACTTTGGGCACTCAGTTTTTTGGCTGTCTCTTGGATTTTGCCTAAGACACATTTATTTTAACATCCTGTGCCCATTCTGAGATGGGCACCTACCTCTTCAAACCTTGTCATAAAAATGCCAATATTGTTCTCTCCAGTTGCCTAACTAGCCACCCATTCATTAGCCGTAATCAAGGAACCTGGGTCTGAAGTTCATAGGGATCAATTTTCTGGAGTGGAGTATAGATGGAGATGTGGCTAATGGATAATAACCAGCACACAGGCTGTTCCAGATTTCCTGCTCTTTGAGGGACTTGGATACCTTCCTCCATTCCTGAGGCCTAATTTTAAGTCATAAACTCTGACTTTGTTCTGCTCACGGTGCTGGTAGAAGTGGGTGGAGGAAGCTATCAGTCTCTCATTAAGCCTGGCTGGTACTCCCCTTTTTCTATCATGCATCTGTCATTTCCTCAGCCAAATCAATGCTGAGGAGCCCCTAGAACAAGCAAGAGACATACCTCAGACCTCTAAAATAGTGTTATTTGTCTTTCATCATTCATATATTCATTTATTCTTTTAAAAAGTATTGAGGAACTGGCCGGGCACTGTGGCTCACGCCTGTAATCCCAGCACTTTGGGAGGCCGAGGCGGGTGGATCATGAGGTCAGGAGATCAAGACCATCCTGGCCAACACGGTGAAACCCCATCTCTACTAAAAATACAAAAAATTAGCTGGGCATGGTGGCTGGTGCCTGTAGTCCCAGCTACTCGGGTGGCTGAGGCAGGAGAATGACGTGAACCTGGGAGGTGGAGCTTGCAGTGAGCCGAGATCATGCCACTCTACTCCAGCCTGGGTGACAGAGCAAGACTCTGTCTCAAAAAAAAAAAAAAAAGAAAAAGAAAAAAAAAGTATTGAGGAACTATATTATCAGGTTCAAGCCCCAGCTGAGGTCCAAAGGGACTGGGTGGACAGGGAACAGGGAGTTGGAAGAACACTCAAGAGACAGCAGGTAGATGGGACATGGCTTTATTCAGCAGCTCTTTCACAGTGTCAGTCCTGCATTTATACACCTCACAGACAATATTTATACACCTCACAGACAATAGTGGCTCAGAGCCAGGTGATGAGCCTTCCCATGTTATGGCTACATAGCTGTGGTTATATAATGCACGGAATTGTGCACCTGCACTCCAATCCCACTGGGTCATGCAGGATGTTTACCTCGGCCTATGCCTGCCTGGCTGCAGTACAGCCATCTTCCTTACAATCCATCCCCTAGGCTGAGGGAGTCTTCTTAGTGGGGACCTGTGCACATATGATGGCACCCTGAACCCATAGGCCACAGCAACAATACAGGGAGCAACAACCTATCACTAATATTCCTGCTATAACTACCCATTATTATTAGGGCTCAATGTAGGTTAGAGCCCAGAGACGCCCACCATCTCCATAGGGGGTCATCAGTAAGGCACTCAATCACCTTAATCTCCTGTAACACCCCTTGTAAAGCTGCTATTATGTTCTGGTGGTTGTCAGGGATATATGTACAACATTGTGACCCTATAAGGGCACAGGTGCCACCTTGGTCAGCTGTTACTATGTCTAAGGCCATCCAGTTTTGCAGCACTACTTTCCTGGTTTGATCAACCTCATCAATTAATAGAAGGAGGGCAACTCTGGTGTAATTCAGGACCTGAACTGTGTGTTCTGCAAGGGCTGTAATCTGCATTACTACAGTGATGAAAACTGCTCCAATGATAGTTATTGCTAAGGGGTAGAGCCACCAGGGGGCCTACCACACTCGCGAAACCCAGGAATGTAGCACCTTCCAGTTGTGCAGGCACCTAGGCAATGAGGGAAGTATGGTGGCAGGCACATAAGGGCACCGCCAAGTAAAACATCCAGTCCAATTGGCTGGCAGATATGGCCATCCCGTGTCCCCTCAGACCCATAAACTCCCAGGGACACAAAGTCCAGCAGGGCTCAGCCTCGGTAAGGCTGCTTGTTCCACCACAGCCTTGGTGTGGTGACATGTGTTATGTTTTTACAGGCCACAGTGGGCAACCATCCCACAGTGACTTTACCCCAGTGTTGATCTATATATTATGGTACCTGCAATGGGGGCACCACGTGTTCTCTCATTAGCCAGTCCCATTCATCATGAATGCTATGGGTCAGCCAGGGGGCAGGCATTTTTTGCAATGCACGTTTTGCAATGTCCCCTATCCAAAGTTTGCCATGTTGCATCCCAACCATCATCCATGGGACCCCAAGTCTCTAGCCACATCCAGTTTTTCACAGAAGCTGAATGTACACGCCAGGGCAGGCTGTCTGCAGCTGCTGCTGGAAGGACAGTGCAGATCCAACAGTTGGAGACATTGGTCACTTTGCCATAGGTGTGGGCCCTGTCCACAATGATGTTAGAGCATGCCAACCTATGGCCGAAACGACAAAGCAGGCACAGGTAATAAGAGGGGTAAATCATGTCCCTCAGGCAAAATACAGGTCAAATTTTTATCTCTGGATAACAGTGCTGCCACCAAGGGCTTCTGCACTGGGTGATGGTACCACACCTTCTCAGCTCCCCGTGGTTCTTTTGGGTTCTGTACCCATGCCAGTGTCACAGGGGAGCTCATGATAGGCCACACAGACAGCATATATGTCCCCTGGAGGAGGGTCCCTTCCCTGGCCGTTCTCCTAAGAACGGTCAGTCGTGGAGGCCACACATTAAATACCCAAAGAGTAACATGTAAGTCATACTGCAAGCCCTCCCCACAGCGGGCTATGATAGCCAACCATCTGCAACTGGGGGCTTGGAGGGTACATGGCCAACATCAGGTTTTCTCTCCCCCGCCTTCAGGGGCGTTGGGGCAGGCAACAACAGATTACCGTTTGTCCCCATATCTGGTTGTAACAGGTCATCCTTGGTGTGTATCTGTAGCTGGATAGGGGTGCCGGCCTGGTGTAACAGTGCCTCCCCTGGGGCTGGGCCACCTTTCTGTGGCCGCCCATTCAAGATTTGGAGCATCAGGTCCAGCCTGGAACTCCAGGCCCGCAAAGACAGGGGAGTAACATGCAAATGTAACCTGTTCTTCAGGAGTCTATTATATCACTCAATCATGCCAGCGGCTTGTGAGTTATAAGGAACATGAAACCCCAATTGTATGACCATCTGCTGTGCCCACTGTTGTGCCTGCTGTCCAGTGAAATGAGTTCCCCTATCACTTTCAATGGTCAGGGGATGGCTGTATAAGGCACATAAGTGTTGCGGGGCTTGAATGATGTGTTGCTGGTTGGCCACGATGCAAGGGTAGGTGAACAACAGGCTGGTGGCCATGTCTACAGCAGTCAGTGCATGTGTGTAGCCCTGCGATTTTGGCAGTGGTCCAATGTAATCTATTTGCCATCTGTTCAAGGGCATCCACCCTACTGTCCACTTGTTGTGTTACACTAGGCAGTTGTCTCTGTCTAAGGTATGCCTGATCACACACTGGTCACTTCTGGCAGGCCTTGTGAATGTCCTGCTTGGGCAAAGACAGATCCCAGCACCAACTGACCTGTTGCATCAGCTTATCCCCTGCATGTCCAAGTTTCCTGTGTAGCCACAAGTCCACATCTCATGCCGACTCTAACCACTGGACCTTGGCCGAGGCATCTGCCTCATCATTACTGGGGGCGGCCAAAGGCATACAGCCTGACACATGATAGATAGTTACATCTTTCTGATGACTTGTTTCCCAAAGGTCTTGCCACATAGTTTGGCCCCAAGTGGGCTGATGGCCTACAAGCCAATTCTGTAACTTCCAGGTAGTCAACCATAAGTTAAGCCTCAATAGACTGCCCAACTATTGGTGCAGATTATCATAGACGACTCCTCTTTGGTGATCACCATCCACACTGCTCTGAGTTCAGCCCATTGGCTGCTTTGTCCACACCCAGTATGAAACCATATAGTGTCAGGACTAGGCTGGACTGTAACAGCAGTCCAGGCAGCAGCATCACCCTGGCTGGATTCATCCATATACCTTGCACCATCAGGAATGGGGGCAGGGGGATGCACCCTTCCTTAAACAGTGATGGTTCAAGGTCTAGGGTTCCTCAGGCCCTATGGGCTTATCTTGCATTAGGACTATAGGCCCCAAGACCTCTTGTAATTCTGCTACTAAGTGGCTTGTACTCAGTGTACTTCACTGTTCCGAGTAGGCACCCCACTTTGCTAAAGTGGGTGTTTGTGTCATCCCAGTGTGGAGGGTCATTACTCAGGAGCATACCCACCCTGCTATTGAGTAAGCCATCCATATGACAACTGTAGCCCGTCCCATCATGCTCTCACATGCCTGAAGGGCAGCATATGTAGCAGCTAACTGCCTCTCTATCAATGAATACTGGAGCTCTGCTCCCTTCCAAAATTGGGACCAAAAGCCTACTGGCATTCTGAAATGCTTCATGTGCTACCATAAGCCCCAGCCAAAACCATCCGTAGTCACATATATTTCAAGTTCGAATGGGTGCCCCGATCTATCACTTGTAAGCCCTGTGCTTGCTGAACAGTCCACTTGGCAGCCAGAAAGCCTGTCTCAGCCTCATCATCCCAATCCCAGGTAGCCCCCCTTTTTGTTAACCAGTACAATGGTTTTATCATTTGAGCCAAATGGGGCACAAATGCCTGCCAATACCCCCAAGAGGCCCACAAAAGTCTGCAGCTGCCTCACCGTGGTGGGTTGGGGGTATGCCTGGATTTTATCAATGACAGCCTCTGGTATGGCCTTTGTCTTACCTGACCAAATAAGCCCCAAGTATTTGGTAGACAATCCAGGCCTTTGGACCTCGGATTCATTGACAGTCCAACCGCATGCTGCCAAATGTTGCCGCCAGAAGGGTGCCACCACTTCTAAATCTGCAAGAGAATCAGAGGTTAACATAATATCATCAATATAATGGAACAAGTGGACCTCTTTTGGAAATTTCCAGGCAACTAAATCCATGGCAACAATACCATGACAAATGGTGGGACTATGCACCCTGTGGCAGCATGGTGAATGTTCATTGTTCTTTCCATGTGAAGGCAAACCATTCCTGGCTCTCTGGAGCAATGTCAATGGAGAAGAATGCATTAGCCAAGTCTACAACATAGTGGTACTGTCCCAGTTCCATTGTCAAGTGGTCCATGAAATCCATGATGGGAGGTACAGCTGCATGCAGAGGGGGTGTTACTTTATTCAGTTTCCAATAATCCACTGTCGTCTGTCAAGTCCCATCAGGCTTTCTGACTGGCCATACCAGGAAATTGTAGGGGCTATGGGTGCCATGCACTATTTGCACCTCCCTTAACTTCTTAATAGTCTCAGTTATCTCCATATGCCCCCCTGGCAAATGGTATTGATGAGTGGAAGTAACCCGTCAGCGTTGTGGCAGAACTTGGGGCTGGTGATGTATATGTCCATGCAGTACCGGCTTTACTACACAGATTTGGAGTCTGAATTCTCCAGCCATGGGTGTAAGTTCAGACCATGCAAAATGTCCATCCCCAAAATATATTCAGGTATGGGAGAGACATACGTAGTGTATAGGTGGGGAGCCAAGCGACAAATGCCAAGATGCAGAGACACAGGTTTCCCCTTCACTGACTGGCCCCCATAACCATTAATAAATGCAGCTCTGCCTGGAAAGTTACCCAGGTTCCCATAAACAAGACTGCAGTCTGCACCAGTATCTACCTGTGCTAGGACCCACTGTACATTCATGGGGGACCAGTGGATTGCCAGCTCTACATATGGCCTCCAGTCATCTGGTGTCCCCCAGAGCCAGGCATCTTGGGTCAGTTCCATAATCAAACAGGAAAGTCTTCATATCTTCACCTGCCTGCAAATAGTCCTGGAGTTGAAGCGTCCCAGTGGGATTAGGTTGAGCAACATTGTTTTGCCCCCTCTTGGGCATTTTCCAGAATTGTTGCTCTGGGGGCAGTTGCCTCCACAGAGCCAACAGCATTCCTTTGGGTTGCCTGTCAATTTTCTCTTGAGCAACCCCATCTGAAATTAAATCAATCCATATCTGCATGCAAGTCACCCACTGGGGCTCCTTTTTATCTCGTGGGGTGATTATCTGCGGAGGGAGCATCTTCCCCTTTTTTATGGCATGGACTCCCCAGTCCTGCCAATGGCCTTCTGCCTCCCTGAGGGCTGCCTTAGTCACTTCATGTAAGTGACATCCCACATACAGGATGAGGACAGTGGCCAGAGAGCCAAAAGCACACGGGGGCGCCGAGCCCAGCACAAGATCCCTCATGTGGGAGGTAAAGCATTCATCATCTGGCCCTCGGGTACTCAGATCAACCATGGCCTGCCACATACCCACCGCCCAGAGTATCTGCATTAAATCTGTATATGATTGCCATACTCACAGTTTCTGGTATTTCTCCAGCATCGTTCCACACAGTTTGTATGGCTGCCATCAGCCACTCAATCAGAGTGTGGTCATTTTGCCCTTTGCTAACTGTTGGCTCAGCTGCAGCCACTGACAAAGGGAGGGGTTAGTTGTAATAGAAACCAGCTTCTCCATCTCAGAGGCAGAGCAGGAAATGCTGTCAGCGCCTTCGTCCCAAAGGCAGAGTAAGCAAGCAGGGAGGGGCTCCCCCGGACGCTGCTGACATTGCTTACCTAACTCCCGCAGCTCAGTGGGGGTATAGGCACTATAGGAAGTCTGTTCCACCATGGTAGGGGGTCCCTGAGCCCGCCCCTGAGGCCCCATTGGCTGCTCATGTTCTACCTTCTGATGGATCATGAGGTGAGCCCGCAGTGAGGGAGCCTCCTCCTTCTCAGCATCAGACCAAACAGGAGTTTCTGGCCAGGAGGACGGGCTCAAGGTCGCACTGACGGCAGTCTCTAACTCCTGTTCCAGGCCGTTTATCTGGGCCTCTAAGCGCCCTGTTTGCGCCTGGATGTCCCTTACCCCCAGGTTTTTCTCCAAGCTGTGTATCTGGGCCCCCAGGCATGTGGCTTGTGCTTGAAGGTCCCTTACCTGTGCAGCATCCCACAGGGACTGAACATGTACTTCCCACAGTTCAGTCAGAAACACCCATCCGACTCTGCCAGTGAAGGTGCATTCCTCCTCGGTGCCATGTGCTTCCGGCTCCTTCAGTGCTTTCTCCACACTCATGGGAGACCCCTCCACTACCTCCCACGTTTCCTTTGGGGCCCATCCTAGTAGCACCGCTGCCACCAGGCACCACAACCCATTCTGCAGCCACATAGCCAACCCGGGAGCCTCAGGGGCTTAAGGCCCACTCACCTTATCCTGCCGACTATGTCAAATGTCAGGTTCAAGCCCCAGTTGAGGTCTGAGGCGAGAGGGTAGACGGAGGGCAGGGAGCTGGAAGAACACTTGAGAGACAGCAGATAGATGGGACATGGCTTTATTCAGCAGCTCTTTCACTGTCAGTGCTGCATTTATACACTTACAGACAATAGTGGCTGAGAGCCAGGTGATGAGCCTTCCCATATTATGGCTACATAGCTGTGGTTATATAATGCACAGAATTGTGTGCCTGCACTCCAATCTCACTGAGTCATGCAGGGTGTTTGCCTCGGCCTATGCCTGCCTGTCTGTAGCATAACTATGTTCCTTACATATATGTACGAAGGAGGGACTAAGGATACAGTCAGTCATGGGGAATAAACAATGTGCAGCCCCTGCTCTTGTGGCATTCATGTTTAGGAGAAGAAACAGATAATAGGCAACCAAAAAACGCGTAGGAAAAGTTTATGTATTGTAACTCTAGTGGAGCAATTAAATGGTCGTATAATAGAGAATTACTACAAGGGTGTGTGTGTGTGTGTGTGTGTGCATGTTTTGCACGTTGGATTTTCCACAAAGCTGACTGTGAGACAAAGATTAGTATACAGGAAATTTATTAGAGAGCTACCTCAGGATCGACAACTGTGGAAGGGTAGAGAAGAAAGGGAAGAAAGATCGGCAGAGGGAAAAGTTGAACTGTAACACTGTTCAACAAAGGCCTGACTCCAACGGGGGTGCCAAGCTGAGACAACCCTTCAGAGTTGTGCCACACTATGGCAAAAAGATGAAGCATTTTTACACTCACACTTATCAGTCATTGGGCGCAAATTCCCTTAGGGAGGGTGATAGGAACTTGGGAGAGGTTCAGCTGAAGGCAATTTCCAAAAAGAGCTGACAGCTGAAAACTATAAGCCCAGTAGCTCCGGTGGAAGCTAGGGAAATAAATGCTTCAGTCCTGAAGGCACATTTGGGTTGTACATTTTTAACAGCCACTAGAGTCCGTCTCTTCTGCCACTTGGACCCCCTTCTTTATAGAAATTCTGGGAGCATCAACTCCAGAACTCTGGTGAGTTTCTTTTCCTGGGGAAAAATTTGTAAGAGGGTTTATGAGACAAATTATAGCCCTTGTTGTTGCAACTAGTTTTGAGGCCACAACTGACACTCAATATCTCTCTCATCTAGTCTCCTTTCCAAATTCTTCTTTTCCTCAGTTAGTACTTTCACTGGTCTTGATGGCTTATTGTTGCCGGGAAGTCAGGGACCCCAAACAGAGGGACCGGCTGAAGCCATGGCAGAAGAACGTGGATTGTGAAGATTTTATGGACATTTATTGGTTCCCCAAATTAATACTTTTGTAATTTCTTACGCCTGTCTTTACTGCAATCTCTAAACACAAATTGTAAAGATTTCATGGACACTTATTACTTCCCCAGTCAATACCCTTGTGATTTCCTATGCCTGTCTTTAATCTCTTAATCCTGTCAGTTGAGGAGGATGTATATCATTCCAGGACCCTGTAATAATTGCGTTAACTACAAAAATTGTACAGCATGTGTGTTTGAGCAATATGAAGTGTGGGCACCCTGAAAAAAGAACAGGATAACAGCAATTGTTCAGGGAATAAGAGAGATAACCTTAAATTCTGACTGCCGGTGAGCCGGGCAGAACAGAGCCATATTTCTCTTCTTTCAAAAGCAAATGGGAGAAATATCGCTGAATTCTTTTTCTCAGCATGGAATATCCCTGAGAAAGAGAATGCGCACCTAGGGGTAGGTCTCTGAACTGGCCCCCCAGGGGCGTACTCTCTCTTATGGTCGAAACTGCAGGGGTGAAATAAACTCCAGTCTCCCATAGTGCTCCCAGGCTTATTAGGAAGAGGAAATTCCCGCCTAATAAATTTTGGTCAGACCGGTTGATCTCAAAACCCTGTCTCCTGATAAGATGTTATCAATGACAGTGGTGCCCAAAACTTCATTAGCAATTTTAATTTCTCCTCGGTCCTGTGATCTCGCCCTGCCTCCACTTGCCTTGTGATATTCTATTCCTGTTAAGTACTTGATGTCTGTCAACCGCACCTGTTCGTATACTCCCTCCCCTTTTGAAACTCCCTAATAAAAACTTGCTGGTTTTTGTGGCTTGTGGGGCATCACGGATCCTACCAATGTGTGATGTCTCCCCTGGACGCCCAGCTTTTAAATTTCTCTTTTGAACTCTGTCCCTTTAATTCTCAAGCCAGCTGACACTTAGGAAAATAGAAAAGAACCTACATGATTATCGGGGCAGGTCCCCCGATAGCTTATGTGGTGGCATGATTGAAGTCTTGTCTCTGAAATGCCCGAATCCCTGTTCACCTTTTCAGTCCATGTTTGCTAATCTTGTCTATTCACCATCAAGATTAGGCAACTGACTGGGTCACCTAAGTTCCAACCAATCTATTGGTAATTCCCTGTGATTCCTTACATATTATAACCTCAGGATATCTCTTTTCAAATAAAGTGAATGAACAACTGCACCACCCAAAGCTCTGCCCATTGGGAGGATTTACCTTCACTGCTTCTTTTAAGGTCACCCCTCAGTGGGCTACAATGCAGCTATGGTCTGTCTTCAGCTTGCTTCCTATTTCTTCAGCCAGTCTGAGAAAGAAACTCTGTGTTTTCCCTCCTCCATCAGCTGCTCTTACAATGGATTGCTGCTGAGTACACCTAACCTTATGACTTGGTGGGTCTAAAATCACCCAGCTACCCAGCTCATGTAGAGCAGCTCTGGCTCCATGGTCATTTAATGACTCATGATCAGACACTTTATCAGCGCCTGGTAGCATGCCAGAGGTTGTTTTATAGAAGTTATCTAATTCTCCACCATAGATGGCATGACCTTGCTCTTCTTCAACCCTAGAAGTCTTTGTTGTGATTATCCTATTTCGGATTACCATAAACTCAAGTGACACAAGGGGCTTCATTTGGCCTGCTCCGCTATTATACCTCTTATCTGTCAGGCCAAGAAACTAATTCAGGTCATGTGTCAGCTACCAAGTGTGTCAATTCCAATTGTACATTTGAAAACTAGAGGAATCAGTGATTATCATTCGGGTCTGTGGATCCTGCGGACACATTGTTGAGCCAGATCTGGGCCAGGGCTACATTGGTTACCTGGTCCTCATATGCCCCTACTGTATTTGAGATTCATCATGATGTTTCAAGTCCTTAGTTATCGGTAGAAACTTGGATGTTGTGAAATGTTTGGATAGTCTCTTTTCACAACTATACAGTTATCCAAGTAAATGACCATTTGTCCCTTTTGAGAACATGTAATCATTACCATATATACTTGCCTTCCTCCCAAGGACCCAGCCTCCATTCAGTGGATTCCAGATCTGAAAATTTGCTCAGGTGTAGAAACTAAACAAGGAATTTTGACTTTTGTCAGTGTGACTGCCCGCAACCTCTTGCTCACCCGTCCTTGATTTCCTCTGACTGTATAGATTGAATGCTACAGTTGCTGGCTGCCCATCTAGCTTGTCCCTAAGGATACTGTGTTTTTTTTAACTATCTCCATAGCTTTCTATAGGTCAGGTCCTCATGGCAACTCTGATTTTGCTGCTCATTACAGTAATTATACTCATTGCTTCTGATGGTAAAATACTATCATCTGCCCTCTATTGCTATTCTTATTGCTATCAGTAAACTCATCTCTAGGATCTCCTGTACTACCATCTGCCCTGTCCTGCAGGGGAGATCCACCACTGACGTTAGTGATGCTGGTGTTCCTCTCTCCTGTGTTTTCCCAATGGCCTTGGGAAATGATATATCCTCCATGCCCTCCTGTACAACATATTCATCCAGTAGGAATTCCAGACTTCCATGGGATAGCTACTGTACCATGCTCACTTCCCAGGGCCTTTAATTCCTTTTACTACTGCCTGTCTCAACAATTCTGGCATTTCTACCTTAATTGGTGCAGACTACTGTTTTTTTCCATATTTCTAAGCATCATCTTAGGCAGCATTTTCATATCATCTCCCAGGGTCCTTGCCAGAGTGTTAAGTCTTGTGTCTATTGGTGCTCTCATATAAATACCTTTTATCCAGTTTAATGTTCTGACTTCCTTTTGATCCATTACCCTCTGAATTCAGTCCCATGCACATTCTCCTGACTCCTGCTGGTTGGTTCAGGTTGACTAGGTCCAGCAGCTTCTTTGAGGTCAAGTTCCTTTCTTCCCTTAGTAGGCCCATCATTTCCCCCAGCCAGGTTATATTGTGATATAACCTCCCTATTGGACTATCTGCCAGAAGAAGAGGCAGAGGCAGACCCTGAGAATGCATGTGTCATTTTCAAGGGAGAGGCCTCTGCATCATCATCAGGAAAGAAAACAGCATTTCTAGGAAAGAGTGGGCCACTTCTGCATATGCACAAGGTTTGGGAGAAATCCTGAGGATTCCAGATTGCTGGTATATCAAACCAGGTGTCCCCACACTATGATTTGGTGCCCCATTCTTTCCCAATCAGGGCCTTGGCTTTGGTCTAACGTCTGTGGTTGGGAGTTTAAACTTCTTTGGAGCTTTGTTACTTAGATAATTCATTTTTAAGCCTGGGTCTTAGCTTTCTCTGCTCTCTGGATGCAAGATATGAGAACCTCTTTACCTTCTACAATAATCACTTGTAGCCTTTTGTTACCTTTCTCCAAAGCATTAATTATGCTTAACACAGGCCAGCCAATTCTACTCTTGCTAGTGAATTTCTTTCCACAAGCATCACATCCCGCTGCCCACAGGTAAAATTGTTAACAATTAAATTGTTGCCCTGTGCTAGAGCTATTTCTGTGCCACCTATCTCCAGTGAAGGGGTCCACGGTGCCAGCTGTCTGGCAGGTGGTCCAGCTCCAGAATGCCATCTTAGTGTTTCCTTTCTCAGATTACTCCTGGCAGCAACCTTTGCAGTTTTAGTTACCTTGGACTCTGAGATGCAAATTAATGTACAAAAATATCCTTGGGAAATGCTCTTGGGATCAACAGCTATGGAAGGGGAAGAAGCAGAATTGGACAAGGGAGAATTTGGGCTGTGATGTATTCTCAGCCAAGCCTTCTGTCACCTGTTGGGGAGTGCTGAGGCTGGGATGGACCTTCAGAGTTGTCCCACATTACAGCAAGGTGTCTGTGCCCGCAAACTTTACCAATGGCAAGTCACTGGATGCAGGCTGCACCTGAAAAGTTACAGTCTTTCCAGCCAAAGTCAAGTACTGACAACTTTCTCACCAGCTGGGGCAAGTTCTTCAGTCCCTGAAGGGGAATCTTGGTGGCACATCACAGCATTTACATAAAAGTTGTCTGTGTACAAAATCATCTAGAAGAATCAGGGAAGGAATCTTAGGGGAGGTGATATTTGGGATGAGATCTAAATAACAAAAAGAGTTAGGGTTAGGAATAGTATTCCAATGTTGAGGTACAAGGGCTCTGAGGCAGGACAAGCTCAGCATCTTTGAGGAACAAAAAGAGGTCAGTTAAAGCATAGTAAGTGGAGGAGGAATGCACTCAGGTAACAACAGGGAGATGGGCTTATAGGTCACGTGAAAAAGGTGGACTTTAAGTGCAATAGGAAACCACTGGAGGGTTTTAAGCAGGGGAGAAATGTATGAGTAGACTTGATTTTTTAAGATAACTCTAGAAGCAGTGTTGAAAATGAGGCAGAGATTGTTAAATTTTGCTACACAGTGGAATCACATGGGGATTGTTACAAAATGCTGATGCCTGACTCCCACCCACAAGTCTTCCGCTTTAGTTAAGTGCGTGACCTGGGTATGGGAAATTTTAACAGCTCCCCGGTGAGGCACAAGTGAGAACGTTTTTGGGGTGGGCCCTAAAATCCTGGGATCTGATGTCAGTGAAGTTGTCTTAAAGGGCCCACAAGTCACAGTCTTGATTGCCCATGAACTTCCCACCCAGAGCCTATAACCTCTTCACCACCCCTATCTGTACAGTAAGGGTGGGGTTCTGAACTCTAGCAGGAGAGATGCCCAGTCATGCTTTGCTCTGTCCTTGACTTATTATCTCAGTGGACACCAGCCCATAATGCCCATGACACCTTTATCTCAAAGAAGGGGAATTTGGGTAGTAGAGGTAGCCCCTACACCTGTAAGAGCGCCTACCCCTGGAGAGGGAGGAAGGAGCTAAATAGAGCAAGCTGGAACCATGACAGTGGTTAGCCATACTCCCATACTCCCTGCACATGTATGTAAAAATGTAATCATAGTATCTGCACATTACATGCTGGCAATAAGTATTGGTTAGCCAGTTATAATAGCTAAGCCACTTGTCCACCTATGTGGTTTCTTTAGCTGATTGACTGTCCTAAACTGTGTGATGATTGAAGGCACACTCTAGCACAGTGTTTCTCAATCTCTTTTTTCATTATTGCCCATACACCCTCCACTCAAGGAGACTTTCAAACTTAAAAAAAATCCAATTTGCTTTCCCCATGAGATGTTAATACCACAGATATACTGTACATCTATTTGTGATGGTTAGTTTTATGTGTTATAGTGGTTGGACCCTAACGTTCCCAGATATTTTGGTCAAACATTACTTTGGGTGCCTCTGTAAGGTGTTTTTGGATGGATTTAACATTTAAAATCAGTGAACTTTGAGTAAATCGGATTACCCTTTATGATATGGGTGGGCTTCATCGAATCAGTTCAAAGGATGAATAAAACAAAAGGACCAGCCTCCCCCAAGCAAGAGAGAATTCCCCAGCAAATTATCTTTAGATTTCATTTGCAACATCAGTGCTTTCTGGTTCTATAGCAGATGGCTTTCAGACTTGAACTGGAACATTGACTCTCCTGGATTTCCAGGCTGCCAGCCCACCCTGCCGATTTTGGACTTGCCAGTCTCCATAATCACATGAGCCAATTCCTTATAATATCTATATCTTTGTATAAATATATATACATATCCTATTAGTTCTGTTTCTCTGGAGAAATTTGACTAATATACTATTTAGGTACTGTATGTATATTTGGGTCTTATATGTAAGAGTAATAATTTTTCATCCTGTGAAAAATAAATTATTTTCCCCTTGGTAGTAATATGAACTCTCTTGAAAATGAATGCTCTAGAGCCAGATTACATGGGTTCAAATACCAAACTCACCACCTACTAGCTGTGTGAACTTAGGTAAACAGTGTAACATCTCTGAGCCTCAGTTTCCTCATCCTTATCATAGGTTAAAAGTAAAACTGACCTCATAGGATTGCCATGAAGATTGAACGAGTTAATATATGTAAGATAGTGACTAACAACACATAGTAGGTGCTATGTAATTGTGATCTATTTAGTATCTTTACTTTGCAGGTAGGCAGTAAACTATAATAGCTATGGTGGAAGAGGCTCAGGAATTAACTGAGTAGTTTCAAATCCTGATTCTGCCACTACTAGCCTTTGGAATGTTTTGCCACTTGTGAACAGACATTATTCAAAAACATGAATTAACAATAAATAAATAAAACTCCCCAGGTGATTCCAATGCACAGCAAAATTTGGGAACCAGTAGAACGGACTGAATGAGATCAAGAGCAGAACCTGGGATATCAGTTAAGTAGGCTATATTGGAATCCAGGCAAGATATGGTGGTGGCTTAGACCATGGTGGTAGTCACAGAGGTGGCTAGAAGTGGTCATATCTTGACTACCATTTTGACCTCTTCTCCTGCACTTTTTCTTACTCACAACCTCCATGCTGCTCTTCATGCTATTCCTGGACTCACCAAGGTCATTCATGCCTCAAATCCTTTGCACTTGCTTTGCCATCGGACTGAGACACTTTCCCCAGATCCTCACAAGGCTTCCTCCCTTACCACATACTTCCCTCTGTTCAAAGCTACCTCCCCAGAGACAGTTTCCTTCACCCCTCTATCTTAAAAGAACACCTTTACCCCCAGCCTCACTTAATATGTCAGTCATGGACCTCTTGCCCTGATTCAGTTTGCTTCATAGTGCTTAACACCACCTGATATTGTATATTCATGTGTTTGTTATCTGTCCCTCTACTAGACTATAAGCTCCATGAGGGAAGGGTCATTATCCAACTTGTTCATTCCTTTATCTTCTATGCCACGTTGGGGGATGTGTAACCTTTTTCCAGGAAGCTCATAGCACATGTCACTCTGATCTCTGATGTGGTAGGGATTTATCATCATTACTGCAATGTTCTTCATGCATAGACTCTAATGCCATGTAAACCACAGGGATGAAATTACAAATGAGTGTTACACATTTGGGGTTAATTGAGGTTCCTGGTCTGCCTCCATCCATCCTTCTATCCTTCATCCTAGAATTCAGAGCCATGCTCCTCCTCCCTTTGGCCTTGGGGGCTGCATGTTTATCTAAAGGACATTGATATAGATTAGAAACCCTTAGGAGCCGTATTCATAACTGAATGTTGACACCCAACCGATTAAGTTCTGAGCCACTGAGCATTTCTAGGCTAGAGTCTCTCCTAACCAGTGTTTGTGTGCTGGATTCTTTTCTGTAAAGGGCAGCAGCAGCCCATAGCCAGGATATGCTTTATGGAATCTCATTTTTATACCATCATCAACCTGTGCTTGAATAGAGCAGGGTACATTTCACCTCTGTGAGTATCATGAAACCAAATATGATTTCTCATATTTAAAGGATTAGGCAGGTTATGCAGCCATTTCTCAACTGTCATATCATGAGTTAGAAAGAAAATATACATTTATTGGGCATAGATTCTGTGCCAGGCACTGTGCTAGATGATTTTACATGTATTACTCCTCTAATTTTCAAAACGAACTGGAAGTTAGATGTCGACTTTACAGGTTAAAAATGATATTTAGGCAGATGAAATAATTTGTTGCAGGGCTTGCAGGTAAGAGGTAGTATTTCACCCTGGGCCTTGTATAATTAGTTTCTTAATAAATGTTTTTGAATGCTTGACAGAGCAGAGCTGGGATGAGAAACTGGACCCAGCCAATCCCTAATCTTAGACTCTATGTCAGAAAATGGCTGGAAAGCACCAGAATCATGGGGCAACGGCATCAAGGAGGTGTGCCATCTTTTGTTTTGTACATACAAATAAATAGCAATATCCTCTCTTGAAAATATTTATATTTTTTGGCATCAGTTGATTGAGAAAATGCAGAATAACCATAAGCTACATTAGGTTACATTTAAAAACAAGTTTATATTTAATTTATTATAACAGCATCTAGAGACATTTGAAAAAATGTGGCATATATGTAATAATAATCAAATATTTATATGCTTTACATATGCTAACTCTTGGGTAAATATTATTATGTATTTCAATTACATAGATGAGGAAACATGGGGCATGACACAATGAAGAAACTACCCACATGTCAGAACTGGGATTTGAACCCAAGTAGTCTGGCTCTGGGGCCCCAGCTCTTGACCACTATGCTATAGTACCTCTATGAATCACCTATACTATTTATTCAGTCCGGAGTTGGTGCTTGCTTTCCATGCTGAATCTTCTTAACTCCAAAGCCCCTCAAAAATCTGTGGTTTTATGGGTAGAGAAATATTGGTCTAGAGCCCAGGTCAAAAGATTTTCTCTTGTGCTCCTCTGGCCACCTTTCTCTACTATGCCCTCTGGGCCTGGCACAGTGTCAGACACACAGAAGGTATGAAAATGTGTGTGTTATGAATGACTGAGCAAGTGCACGAGGGGACAGAATCATTGATAGGGTTTAGCTCTGTGTCCCCACTCAAATCTCATGTTGAATTGTAATCCCTACGTATTGAAGGGGGAGCTTGACAGGACGTGATTGAATCATGGGAGTGTACTTTCCCCTTGCTGTTCTTGTGATAGAGTTCTCATGGTTGTTTTGAAAGTGTGTAGCACTTCCGCCTTAGCTCTCTCTCTCCTGTTCTGCCATGGTAAGATGTGCTTGCTTCCCATTCGCCTTCTGCCACGATTGAAACTTTCCTGAGGCCTTCCCAGCCATACTTCCTGTATAGCCTGTGTAACTGTGAGTCAATTAAACCTCTTTTCTTTATAAATTACCCAGTCTCAGGTAGTTGTTTATAGCAGTGTGAGAATGGACTAATACAATCATGAATGGCAGATAAATAAAGTCAGTCAAGTATGCTTTCTGGCTTTGAAATGCTGGGGCTCTCCTTATCAAACATTATTAATTGCAGCTAGAAGCCATCCTGAGAATCACTGGCCCCAGACTCAGCAGAATTGATGACCTATGAGGCCCACTGGTGAAGCTCAAAGCCCTGTGCTGTGGACTGAATATTTGTGCCCCCACAAAATTTATATGGTGCTATCTCTGCCCTCAATTTGATGGTATTTAAAGATGGAGCCTGTGGGAGTCATGTGATTATCATAAGGGTAAAGCCCTCCTGAACTGGATTAGTGCCCTTAAAAAAGAGGCCACAGAGAGCTTGCTTGCTGTCTTTCTGCTATGTGAGGACACAAGAAGACAGCATTCCGTGACCAAGAAGAGGGTCCTCACCAGAATTCAACCATGCTGGCACCCTGATCTCAGACTGCCAGACTCTGGAACTGTGAGAAATCAATTTCTATTGCTTATGGTATTATGTTATAACTAGTTCAATAGACTAAGACACCTGGCTACCCACTTCATCCCCAGTCTTTATCTTGCCAGTTCCACTCTTCATGGCCTGTCAGAGCCCATGTTGTACTTGAGCTTTGTTTAAAGACATAGGTGATTTAAGTGGCTTTTCAAGATGTTGCTAGACATATAGTCTTAGTTTTCTCATTTACGAAGAGGAGTGATATAGCCTAACAAATAATGAGAAAATGGGTGAAGTTGGAAGGGTAGTAAGATGGGTGCCTAGAGTGGCCCTGGATCCTCTATATCGCCTGAATTGTTCAGAGTTGGAGAGCATCCTTTGGGCCCATCACAAGCCTACTGCAGCCAACCACTTGCAGCTACTATTGATGCTTCTGCAAATAAAGTACTTTTTTATACTTTGGTTAAAAAAAAACATAACATCAAATATATTATCCTAATAAATTTGAAATGTACAGTACAGTACAGATAACTATATGCACATTGTTATATGGCAGATTTATAGAATTTATTTTCATCTTGCATAACCAAAACTGTATACCCATTGATCAGCAACTTCCCTTTTCCCCCTAATCCCAGCCCCTGGCAACCACCATTCTACTTTTTGTTTCTATGGGTTGACTACTTTAAATACTTCATATATGTGTATTCATACAGTATTTGCCCTTCTGTGATTGGCTTATTTCACTTAATCTAATGTACTCAGGTTTCATCCATATAGTAGCATGATAGGACTTTTGTTTTTTTTAAAAAAGGCTGAATGTTCCATTGTATGAATATAACACATTTCCTTTATTCATTATTTGTTGAACATTTACATTATTTTCACCTCTTGGCTATTGTAAATAATACTGAAATGAACATGAGAGAGTTAATGTCTCCTCAATATAAAGATTTTATATTCTTTGGATAAATATCCAGTAATAAGATTGCTGAATCATGGGTACTCCTATTTTTAGCTTTTGAGGAAACTCTGTATTGTTGTTCATAGTGACTGTATCAATTTGTCTTCCCACCAGCAGTGCACAGTTCCCTTTGCTCTTCATCCTTGCCAGCAGTTGTTATTTTCTCTTTTGTTTTGTTTTGCTTTTTTGAAGGCCATCCTCATGGGTGTGAGTTGGATTAAAATTTAAAATTTTTTTGCATGTTGCATTTTTTTGTTATTATTATACTTTAAGTTTTAGGGTACATGTGCACAATGCGCAGGTTTGTTACATATGTATCCATGTGCCATGTTGGTGTGCTGCACCCATTAACTCGTCATTTAGCATTAGGTATATCTCCTAATGCTGTCCCTCCCCCCTCCCCCCCGCGCCACAACAGTCCCCGGAGTGTGATGTTCCCCTTCCTGTGTCCATGTGTTCTCATTGTTCAATTCCCACCTATGAGTGAGAACATGTGGTGTTTGGTTTTTTGTCCTTGCGATAGTTTACTGAGAATGATGGTTTCCAGTTTCATCCATGTCCCTACAAAGGACATGAACTCATCATTTTTTATGGCTGCATAGTATTCCATGGTGTATATGTGCCACATTTTCTTAATCCAGTCTATCGTTGTTGGACATTTGGGTTGGTTCCATGTCTTTGCTATTGTGAATAGTGCCGCAACAAACATAGGTGTGCATGTGTCTTTATAGCAGCATGATTTATAGTCCTTTGGGTATATACCCAGTAATGGGACGGCTGGGTCAAATGGTATTTCTAGTTCTAGATCCCTGAGGAATCACCACGCTGACTTCCACAGTGGTTGAACTAGTTTACAGTCCCACCAACAGTGTAAAAGTGTTCCTATTTCTCCACATCCTCTCCAGCACCTGTTGTTTCCTGACTTTTTAATGATGGCCATTCTAACTGGTGTGAGATGGTATCTCATTGTGGTTTTGATTTGCATTTCTCTGCTGGCCAGTGATGATGAGCATTTTTTCATGTGTCTTTCGGCTGCATAAACATCTTCTTTTGAGAAGTGTCTGTTCATATCCTTTGCCCACTTTTTGATGGGGTTGTTTTTTTCTTGTAAATTTGTTTGAGTTCTTTGTAGATTCTGGATATTAGCCCTTTGTCAGGTGAGTAGGTTGGGAAAATTTTCTCCCATTTTGTAGGTTGCCTGTTCACTCTGATGGTAGTTTCTTTTGCTGTGCAGAAACTCTTTAGTTTAATTAGATCCCATTTGTCAATTTTGGCTTTTGTTGCCATTGCTTTTGGTGTTTTAGACATGAAGTCCTTGCCCACGCCTATGTCCTGAATGGTACTGCCTAGGTTTTCTTCTAGGGTTTTTATGGTTTTAGGTCTAATATGTAAGTCTTTAATCCATCTTGAATGAATTTTTGTATAAGGTGTAAGGAAGGGATCCAGTTTCAGCTTTCTACATATGGCTAGCCAGTTTTCCCAGCACCATTTATTAAATAGGGAATCCTTATCCCATTGCTTGTTTTTGTCAGGTTTGTCAAAGATCAGATAGTTGTAGCTATGTGGCATTATTTCTGAGGGCTCTGTTCTGTTCCATTGATCTATGTCTCTGTTGTGGTACCAGTACCATGCTGTTTTGCTTACTGTAGCCTTGTAGTATAGTTTGAAGTCAGGTAGCGTGATGCTTCCAGCTTTGTTCTTTTGGCTTAGGATTGACTTGGCGATGCGGGCTCTTTTTTGGTTCCATATGAACTTTAAAGTAGTTTTTTCCAATTCTGTGAAGAAAGTCATTGGTAGCTTGATGGGGATGGCATTGAATCTATAAATTACCTTGGGCAGTATGGCCATTTTCACAATATTGATTCTTCCAACCCATGAGCATGGAATGTTCTTCCATTTGTTTGTATCCTCTTTTATTTCATTGAGCAGTGGTTTGTAGTTCTCCTTGAAGAGGTCCTTCACATCCCTTGTAAGTTGGATTCCTAGGTATTTTATTCTCTTGGAAGCAATTGTGAATGGGAGTTCACTCATGATTTGGCTCTCTGTTTGTCTGTGATTGGTGTACAAGAATGCTTGTGATTTTTGTACATTGATTTTGTATCCTGAGACTTTGCTGAAGTTGCTTATCAGCTTAAGGAGATTTTGGGCTGAGACAATGGGGTTTTCTAGATATACAATCATGTCATCTGCAAACAGGGACAATTTGACTTCCTCTTTTCCTAATTGAATACCCTTTATTTCCTTCTCCTGCCTGATTGCCCTGGCCAGAACTTCCAACACTATGTTGAATAGGAATGGTGAGAAAGGGCATCCCTGTCTTGTGCCAGTTTTCAGAGGGAATGCTTCCAGTTTTTGCCCATTCAATATGATATTGGCTGTGGGTTTGTCATAGATAGCTCTTATTATTTTGAGATATGTCCCATCAATACCTAATTTATTGAGAGTTTTTAGCATGAAGGGTTGTTGAATTTTGTCAAAGGCCTTTTCTGCATCTATTGAGATAATCATGTGGTTTTTGTCTTTGGTTCTGTTTATATGCTGGATTACATTTATTGATTTGCATATGTTGAACCAGCCTTGCATCCCAGGGATGAAGCCCACTTGATCATGGTGGATAAGCTTTTTGATGTGCTGCTGGATTCGGTTTGCCAGTATTTTATTGAGGATTTTTGCATCAATGTTCATCAAGGATATTGGTCTGCAATTCTCTTTTTTGGTTGTGTCTCTGCCAGGCTTTGGTATCAGGATGATGCTGGCCTCATAAAATGTGTTAGGGAGGATTCCCTCTTTTTCTATTGATTGGAATAGTTTCAGAAGGAATGGTACCAGTTCCTCCTTGTACTTCTGGGAGAATTCAGCTGTGAATCCATCAGGTCCTGGACTCTTTTTGGTTGGTGAGCTATTGATTATTGCCACAATTTCAGAGCCTGTTATTGGTCTATTCAGAGATTCAACTTCTTCCTGGTTTAGTCTTGGGAGGGTGTATTTGTCGAGAAATTTATCCATTTCTTCTAGATTTTCTAGTTTATTTGCATAGAGGTGTTTGTAGTATTATCTGATGGTAGATTGTATTTCTGTGGGATCGGTGGTGATATCCCCTTTATCATTTTTTATTGCATCTATTTGATTCTTCTCTCTTTTCTTCTTTATTAGTCTTACTAGCAGTCTATCAATTTTGTTGATCTTTTCAAAAAACCAGCTCCTGGATTCATTAATTTTTTGAAGGTTTTTTGTGTCTCTATCTCCTTCAGTTCTGCTCTGATTTTGGTTATTTCTTGCCTTCTGCTAGCTTTTGAATGTGTTTGCTCTTGCTTTTCTAGTTCTTTTAATTGTGATGTTAGGGTGTCAATTTTGGATCTTTCCTGCTTTCACTTGTGGGCATTTAGTGCTATAAATTTCCCTCTACACACTGCTTTGAATGTGTCCCAGAGATTCTGGTATGTTGTGTTTTGTTCTCGTTGGTTTCAAAGAACATCTTTATTTCTGCCTTCATTTCCTTATGTACCCAGTAGTCATTCAGGAGCAGGTTGTTCAGTTTCCATGTAGTTGAGCGGTTTTGAGTGAGTTTTTTAATCCTGAGTTCTAGTTTGATCACACTGTGGTCTGAGAGACAGTTTGTTATAATTTCTGTTCTTTTACATTTGCTGAGGAGAGCTTTACTTCCAACTAGTTGGTCAATTTTGGAATAGGTGTGGTGTGGTGCTGAAAAAAATATATATTCTGTTGATTTGGGGTGGAGAGTTCTGTAGATGTCTATTAGGTCCACTTGGTGAAGAGCTGAGTTCAATTCCTGGGTATCCTTGTTCACTTTCTGTCTTGTTGATCTGTCTAATGTTGACAGTAGGGTGTTAAAATCTCCCATTGTTATTGTGTGGGAGTCTAAGTCTCTTTGTAGGTCACTCAGGACTTGCTTTATGAATCTGGGTGCTCCTGTATTGGGTGCATATATATTTAGGATAGTTAGCTCTTCTTGTTGAATTGATCCCTTTACCATTATGTAATGGCCTTCTTTGTCTCTTTTGATCTTTGTTGGTTTAAAGTCTATTTTATTAGAGACTAGGATTGCAACTCCTACCTTTTTTTGTTTTCCATTTGCTTGGTAGATCTTCCTCCATCCCTTTATTTTGAGTCTATGTGTGTCACTGCGCGTGAGATGGGTTTCCTGAATACAGCACACTGATGGGTCTTGACTCCTTATCCAATTTGCCAGTCTGTGTCTTTTAGTTGGAGCATTTAGCCCATTTACATTTAAAATTAATATTGTTATGTGTGAATTTGATCCTGTCATTATGATGTTAGCTGGTTATTTTGCTCGTTAGTTGATGCAGTTTCTTCCTAGCCTTGATGGTCTTTACAATTTGGCATGTTTTTGCGGTGGCTGGTACCGGTTGTTCCTTTCCATGTTTAGTGCTTCCTTCAGGAGCTCTTTTAAGGCAGGCCTGGTGGTGACAAAGTCTCTCAGCATTTGTTTGTCTGTAAAGTATTTTATTTCTCCTTCCCTTATGAAGCTTTATTTGGCTGGATATGAAATTCTGGGTTGAAAATTCTTTTCTTTAAGAATGTTGAATATTGGCCCCCACTGTCTTCTGGCTTGTAGAGTTTCTGCCGAGAGATCAGCTGTTAGTCTGATGGGCTTCCCTTTGTGGGTAACCCGACCTTTCTCTCTGGCCGCCCTTAACATTTTTTCCTTCATTTCAACTTTGGTGAATCTGACAATTATGTCTTGGGGTTGCTCTTCTCAAGGAGTATCTCTGTGGCGTTCTCTGTATTTCCTGCATCTGAATGTTGGCCTGGCTTGCTAGATTGGGGAAGTTCTCCTGGCTAATATCTTGCAGAGTGTTTTCCAACTTGGTTCCATTCTCCCTGTCACTTTCAGGTACACCGATGAGACGTAGGTTTGGTCTTATCACATAGTCCCATGTTTCTTGGAGGCTTTGTTCATTTCTTTTTATTCTTTTTTCTCTAAACTTCCGTTCTCGCTTCATTTCATCTTCCATCACTGATACCCTTTCTTCCAGTTGATCGCATTGGCTACTGAGGCTTCTATATTCTTCATGTAGTTCTGGAAACTTGGCTTTCAGCTCCATCACCTCCTTTAAGCACTTCTCTGCATTGGTCATTTTAGTTAAACATTCGTCTAATTTTTTTTCAAAGTTTTTAACTTCTTTGCCATTGGTTTGAATTTCCTCCTGTAGCTCAGAGTAGTTTGATCGTCCGAAGCCTTCTTCTCTCAAATCGTCAAAGTCATTCTCCATCCAGCTTTGTTCCATTGCTGGTGAGGAACTGTGTTCCTTTGGAGGAGGAGAGGTGCTCTGCTTTTTAGAGTTTCCAGTTTTTCTGCTCTGTTTTCTCCCCATCTTTGTAGTTTTTTCTACTTTTGGTCTTTGATGATGGTGATGTACAGATGGGTTTTTGGTGTGGGTGTCCTTTCTGTTTGTTAGTTTTCCTTCTACCAGACAGGACCCTCAGCTGCAGGTCTGTTGGAGTTTGCTAGAGGTCCACTCCAGACCCTGTTTGCCTGGGTGTCAGCAGCAGCGGCTGCAGAACAGCGGATATTCATGAACCACAAATTCAGCTGTCTGATAGTTCCTCTGGAAGTTTTGTCTCAGAGGAGTACCTGGCCGAGTGAGGTGTCAGTCTGTCCCGACTAGGGGGTGCCTCCCAGTTAGGCTGCTCGGGGGTCAGGGACCCACTTTAGGAGGCAGTCTGCCCGTTCTGAGATCTCCAGCTGCATGCTGGGAGAACCACTACTCTCTTCAAAGGTGTCTGACAGGGACATATAAGTCTGCAGAGGTTACTGCTGACTTTTTGTTTGTCTGTGCCCTGCCCCCAGAGGTGGAGCCTACAGGGGCAGGCAGGCCTCCTTGAGCTGTAGTGGGCTCCACCCAGTTCGAGCTTCCTGGCTGCTTTGTTTACCTAAGCAAGCCTGGGCAATGGCAGGAGCCCCTCCCCCTGCCGCCTTGCAGTTTGATCTCAGACTGCTCTGCTAGCAATCAGCGAGACTCTGTGGGCGTAGGACCCTCCGAGCCAGGTGCAGGACACAATGTCCTGGTGTGCCGTTTTCCAAGCCCATTGGAAAAGCACCGTATTAGGGTGGGAGTGACCCGATTTTCCAGGTGCCATCTGTCACCCCTTTCTTTGACTAGGAAAGGGAACTCTCTGACCCCTTGTGCTTCCCGAGTGAGACAATGCCTCACCCTGCTTCGGCTGCACTCTCGCGTGGTGTGCTAAACCGACTGTCTTGCACCCACTATTTGGCACTCCCTAGTGAGATGAACCCGGTACCTCAGATGGAAATGCAGAAATCACCCGTCTTCTGCATCCCTCACGCTGGGAGCTGTAGACCAGAGCTGTTCCTATTTGGCCATCTTGGCTCCACCCTCCTGCATTTTTTATATATAGCAATTTTGCACATTGCAGAAGTGGTGTAAGATATTTAAAGACACTGTGTTGAACCACACAATTCGAAGGCTTTGTTTGTCTTTGAAAGGGAATTGTGTTTGCCTTTCTGCCTTCTCAGTTTGAAGCATTTTTATTTGTTAAGAGGAAATATGTTTACTTATTTCGGATTAGAATCTGTTTCACTTCGGAGAGTCATATACTTCTGGATACTGATCTCTCCAATGAGAGAAAGCTGGGACGAGGGCTGGGAACTGCTACTGGTGCAGCCTGCCTCAGAGGTCATTGCCTGATAATCGGTGTTTAGCAGTCTTTTCAAAATAAGGGGTCTGCTTCTATTGGTGAAAAATCAGGACATTAGTGGCTCACAAATCAGGTAACCACCAAGTTATATCATAGGGGCCTAAAGAGTTAAAGCACCCCTAAAGCGATTGCTTCCATTGTTTCACATGGCAGACCAGCCAGTACACCATTCACCAAGCATGCTTAGATCTTTGTCACCTGTGAATGAGCCTCTATCACTACATGTCACAAATAAAGGCCTGGGAGATTGATTCAGCTAGCTCTCCCAAGAATTCTGTCACAGGTCAGAATTGAAGTGTCTTGGCAATGGTAGGTATCTGTCCCACAACTGCCAAGCCCATTTGTCCTAATGCTTCACCTCTAAACACACAGAATGAATATAATCAATCTCCCTCCAAATTTCAGCAGTTCCTGGTCATCCCATTTTTAAAAGTTGCCTAAATGTAAGGGGACATGGGAATGCTGGTATGGTTTGGAGCTGTCATGCCACAAGGCATGTAGGAAGTGGGACCCTCATGCTCATCTTCAGCCCTGGAAAAAGCTTAGCACAAGAGGCAATGCAGAAAGGAACACCTTTAGGCAATTCCTAAAAGGTACAAAATGCCCTTTTGCTGTACTTGGGTCACTATTAACTTGAAACATCTATGAAATACATAGATGACATGGCTTTTATGGCAGGTAAGAACTCTTTTAGCTAACAAGTTAGAAAACGAACGTATGAAAAAAGCTGCCTGTGGTGCCCTGAATGTTTCATTCTCCAGAATATGTGGTCACTAGTGTTTGAAATCTGCTTTCTCAGATTTCCATGACCGTTGGACCAGATGGTGAAAATCCAGGTTTCCAAAACAGATAAAGCACTTTCATTTGGCTTGATCCATACCTGGGAAAGAAAAGTGAGGTTTCATCTGGGGTCATCTATACGCTGCTGCTTTTGATATCTGACCAACATATTTTGCTAATCACCTTTTCCTCATGGTAGAATTTGTAAGTGCTTGAGGCAAAATCTCATCCAAATCTTGCTGAATCCTTTACGATTATAAAAAGGTCATAAGGGCCTTTTGATGTCCTGACAACCTACAAAGCCTTTGCCAGTTCCTTTCTTCTGACTCAGAGGCAAAGGATACCACAATGCTCCAGTAGATCATGGCCTCATTTCAGAACTTAGAAGTGAAAAGTATTCAAGGATTTCAACTCCGGGAGTCAGTCCGTATTGCCTACTTGCCAGGCTGCCTGTGGTTTCAAGGTATAAGTTCAACTGGAAGGTGAAAGAACAAGTTCCATATGAGTTTTCCTGATGCAGACAGGAGACTCCAACAGCTGGTGTCTTGGTTTTGCATGCATGCCAGATTGGAAGTCGCAACAGGCCAGCATGAGGACCTGCTGGGGGGAGTATCCTGAGGAACATATTTGTTTTCTATGTCTTTATGTGTTTCCCATGTGAAATAGGAGGAAAAAGTCACAGAATTATTTGCAGCTGGGAAGTAGTAGAGCAATGGGACTGAAGCCTTTTTACTTCTAGGTCTAGCACTCACCACAGAAATACTGATTCTAGAAGCCTGAAGGTGGGGAAAAAACCAATTACATAACCTTCAAGGCAAGTGTAAAATGAAAATATGACTCCTGTTCAAAAATTATTACAAAATTCAAGACTCCTACAGTAGAGCATTAAACCAAGTACACGGAGCCCTTCTAAGCTTCAGGCCCTGTGCGAGTATGTAGGTTGCATGCTTATGAAGTTGGCTCTAGTTATAACAAGCTTCCAGCTTCCTGAAGGAGACGCTATGTGATCAAGTCATGTCCATATAGCTCCCCAAGTATAGGATCTATCATTTGGGTTTGTGGACCTGGAGGAAAGGCATGGTGGGGTTTACTCCAGCCCTTAGGTTCCTAATTGACTAGCAAATTGACCCAGTTTGTAGTCCTCACCTGAGCACACACCTATTTGGCATAGTGGGGCTTCCCAGGGTGTCCTGTGAAGCATTTACTTCCTGGTGTCCCCTGATTCCTTCTCACTCAAAATGCATTACATTTCTTAAAATTTTGGAAGGAAAAACAAAACATAACATGAAATAAATCAGAAGACAACTGACAAATTGGGGAAAGAGTTGTAATGTAGAGGGCTACAAATATGTGTAGCTTAGAGGGCTAATATCCCTAATTTGTAAAGACTGACAAATTTTTGGACAATGGACCAAAATCTAATAGAAAAATATGAAAAAGACATGAGCAGGCAATTCATAAGTAGGTATAGAAATAGTCCTTAGCCATATTTAAGGCTGGTTAACCTCACTAAGTTAAGTGCAATACACTGAATATGCGTGTCCCCCTAAAATTCATAAGATTTCAACTTAACACCTAAGGTGATGGTATCAGGAAGTGGAGCATTTGGGAGGTGTTTAGGTCCTGAGAGTGGAGCCATTATGAATGGGATTAGGGTTTTTATAAAAGAGGTCCAAGAGAGAGACCCTCCTTGCTCTTTCTACCATCTGAAGTCACATCAAGAAGACATTTGACTATGAATCAGGGAGCAGGCCCTCAACAGACAGCAAATCTGCTGTTGCCTTGAAGTTGGATTTCTCAGCCTCTAGAACTGTGAGAAATAACTATCCATCTTTATAAGCCATCCAATTTATGGCATTTTCTTATAGTAGCCTTAGAAGACGACGACTAATTTAAAATGAAAAGAAACATTGAATTTAAATTTAAAAAACCTATCCTGAGAAATGGAAACTGTCTGCAAACTGACAGATTTTAGAATTAGACAAAGACATTAAAATGGTTATTAAAACTGAATTCTATATGTTCAAACAGTATAGTAGAATTATGGGAGACATAAATATCACCTAGCTTGTGCTTATAGAAATAAAAATTAGCATTTGTGATGAAAAATACATTTGATAATATTAACAGTAAATTAGACATAGCAGAAGGAAAGGCTTGTGTACCTTGAAGACATAGCAGTAGAAGCCACCTAGAATGAGACAGAGTTCATCCATATATAAAATGGATAATACACCATGATCAAGTGAAGCTTTTCCCAGGAATGTAGGGTTGCTTAAGCATTTGAAAATCAGTTAATGTAATTTACCTTATTAACAAACTAAAAAAGAAAACAATAGATGCAGAATGAACATTTAACAAAATCCAACAATCATTCCTTATAGAAACTCTTAGTAAAGTAGGAATTGAAGGGAAACGTCTCAGCAAAAATACAAAATAAAGCCTGGACACTACAGGTGAATTAAAAAAGGTTTTGGCAAAAAAAAGTCTCCTACCAGTAGCATACATATTGTATTCCATACCAGAAAGTAGTATTTTTTTAACACTCTTTCCTTAATTGAACACATTTTCAATAATATAAGGAAAATAATAATAATGCTTCAAATATATACATATTTTAAAACTTATTTTATTGACTTTTATTTATAATTAAGGCAGTAAAAATATTTTAAGGCAACCAAAACATCTGCAAAGGGTACAATTTAAGTAACCACAACTAATGTAATGCTTTATTTTCCTGTTTTGTTCTATAGTCTTAAAATAAGTAACTGACAAAGAAGAATAAATTCCGCTTTATTTTTATTTTTTTATTTTTGAGAAATAAAGACTTTTTCAAAATAAGTATAAAATACTTTATGCTCGAATACAGGAAAATTTTGGACTTCTCAAGCAAAACTTTGCACCTAAGAGTTCACACCATTTTGCTGATTTAAACATAAATAAAAACAAGTTAATGCGGTAGTGTAAACCTTTACAATCTTTGTGCTATCGTTGTTTGTTTATAATCTACTGTTTCAACATAAGATATAGGTATTCCACACATCAACACAGGAATTGAAGACTGGGATTGCACTGAAAGTGACCTAAAGCCATTTCAAACCATTAGAAACTTGCTACAAGAAGGAGCAATGGTAACTGTCAGCCAGGGTTGGGGGCCAACCTGTATAACAGGGAGCTCTCCAAATTAACTTCCTTGAAGAATACATTGGTTTTTAAGGGATAAGTGCTAAGAATGTGGTAACATGAAATAATTTCATTCATATATATACACACACAAACACACATACACATACACATATACATACAACATAAATCACACCAAACTTCTGGAACTTAGACCAACAAAAGACTTTGTGGGGAGTGGAGAGTATTTCATCACTGACATCTGACGTTATTCAAAAATTTTGGAGTGTGAAGGTGATAATTAAAAACAGGAATAACTTTTTTGGGGTTTATGTTTATAGAAAAAACAAAACAAAAGAAAAGAAAACAAAACCTCTGCAGATAATGCTTTACTTTATTGCCTGCGTGGAACGCAGACCACTACCCCCAACTGCTACTCCCTTGTTCATCCACTCATCCACTACTCCGCCCCTTTTCTTAGCAAGAAAGTTGCATAATCAGTGTTGTGTATGACATCTCCAGAAACACCACTATTTTAATTCTTTGGACTAACTTTTAGAAAGGTAAGATGTTTGGGGTTTTCTGAAGGCTTTTAGTTGTTTACATCATAGGGTAGAGTGCAACAAGCACCATTATCAGGTAGGTGGCCTGCAGTTGATTTTGTTGCCTGCCTTTTTTGGGGGAGTGTCATTGTCACCCCACACATCACATCTCATCTGGGTCTGCCCCCCAACCCCATAGGCAAAGATACCAAGGCCTTTTCCACCTTACCCATTGGTGAAAGTGTTCAGTAGGAAATTTGTCTTCAGTGTTCAGCACTTACCTAATCATTATCCACCATGTCTGGTTAACTGTGGACCTGTCTGTCTGACCCCAACCCCACAGAATCCACTTCCCTCCCTTCCCACACAGCACCTCTTCCCTCCTTCCTCTCTCTCCACCATCCTAGAGCATGCAGACACACAAATCATTTTACAACAGGTTTATTTTATTTTCATCACCATGGGGCATACCCAGTGGGGTGTAGAATGTACTCCAGACCCTGTTGGTTATTTATCTGGGATCAGACCTCTGGAGACTTTTCAGATAGATCTGAGGTCTCTGGCCTTGCCCTGAAATTACTAGCTGCCAGGGAGACTCTGCAGATGGTAGAGGTCTCCTCACTTTTTTGGTCCTGCTGTGGCTCATTTTAACTGAGCTCCTCATTCAGCTGGTCACAGTGGCCAGATAGTGTTGGCCTGCTCTCTTTCTCATGTTTTCTTAAAGAGGTGGTCTTTTAGGGAGTGGCCTTTTTCTTGGAACTTCCTCAAAGGGTTCCTTTTTCCTTCGGGTAGTCTTGGGAACCTGGAAGGACAACAAGGAGATCACAGAAGGGCATCTGTTTTAAGGAAGTAGATGGAGGAGGGGTGGGAACAGGGGCTTCATGAGAAGCGGTACAGTCTGGGGTGGGGGTTGTGTCAGGCAAGAACAGGGTAGGAGTCTTGGGAGGGAGGAGTCAAGGGGAAGACAAGGAGGAGCTTGGGTGGGTTCCTCACCTTGATAGGACTTTTGGACTTTGGTTGAGAATGGGCCTCCCTCTTCCTTGGCTCTTTGGTGTCAGCAGGTGGTTGTTCCACAACTGGGCTGGAAGCTCATGGTGTCCTGGTCATCTTCACCATGTTAGTGTGTCTCAATGGTCTACCTCAGCCCACCTGCTCTTCCTATATATACCCCTCCCAGGACAGTGATGAGCCTCACCCCTGAGCTTTGATTGGTCAGTAAGCCACTACCCAGCCCAGCCAATGGTAGTCCTGGGTGGTCGAGGGAGAGAGGCTTAGATATCAAATGCACTATCCTGACAACTTATTACGGGAAGGGCTAATGTGGAAGGGGTAATGTGAGGGAAGTCATAATGTTCTAGTTGGAGAAAGGGAGCACTTCTTTTGCACCCCCAAAAGAGCTTCCAGATTTACCTGTCACCGTCCTTATCTTCCCATGTTATTTCTGGTAGACCACGTGGCAAGGAGAGGATGTCTCTTTCAAGCCTTTCTCCACAGCCACCCCATTCAGTGTTACATTCTGTTTTCTACCATTCTTCACCATTACCTAGATTTTGTATGTCTTACTTACAATCCACCCATGGTGATGTGGCCATATTTAAGTGTCTGTGGAGACATAAATCATCCATTTTCCTACTAAAAATTTATCTTATGCACATGGAAGACTTCTCACTTCATGGCTACCACCAGAAAACTTTTCCATCCCATCTCCTTTTCCCAACATCCTCTGTTTTTAATAATCCGTTAAACTCTCCATGCAACTCTCCTCAGTTTTTCATAATCCATTCTGAAATCACTACCCTTAGTCTGTGTTCAGTAAACAGACTTGCTTCACTGGGTATCCTTATCTCATCTCAAACCTTGGGGTCATGGTCATCTCAGCAGATGTAGTACTGGACTTGGGTTTTAACAGCCTAGGAGAGATGAGGCAGATATTTATATGCCAGAAGTTATGTTGGGAGATTTCATGCAGAAAACTCCCACCTAAGACTGATGAGTATTCCCATGGAGGAGCTTGCCTTAGCAGAGGTGTGTGACCTTTAGGTGCAAAGGTCTTCTCAAAATGTGTCCTCACAAGCCAGATGCTTTTCTCACCTTATTTTATTGCTGTCACTGTTAGCATCCTACCCTCCTGGGATCTTGCCTCACAGTTGATACACTGGTAGAATTCATTTTTATGAATAGCTCTAACAAGCTTCCAGTCTCTTGGATGGGGCACTGTGTGATTAATTTATATCCATGTAGCTCCCTAGTTAGAGGGTCTCTAACTCAAATTTTTGGCCCTGAAGGAAAGGGAAAAGAGATTGTGAAGTTATCCATAGGTCTTATATTTCTGATCAACTAGCGGATTCCACCTGCCTGAAGTCCCCTGAGCACACAACCTTTGGGGTTAGCGGGGCTTCCCATGATTTCCTTTGCAGCACTTAACTTTCTGGTGTCTGCTGGTTGTATATTCACCCAAGATGCATCACACTGCTGAAAATTTTAAAAAGCAGAACAAAACCACCATAACAAATTCAAAAGGCAACTGAAAAACTGGAGAAAATTTATAACCTAGATCATTAATATCACTAACATGTAAAAACTTTAAAAATTGTTGAAATAAAATACCAAAAACCTGATAGAAAAATGTGAAAAAAGACATGAGCAGACAATTTACACAAAAGATATAGAACCAGTCTTAACCATATTAAAAGATGTTTAACCTCACTAAGTTAAGAAAAATCAAATGAAAATTACCTTGAGAAATCAAATCTGACCCAGAACTAGCACAGATTTCAGAATTGTGAGACAGGGCATTAAAATAGTTATAACAACTGTATTTCATATGTCCAAAAATTAAGGAAGAGACATGGAAATCATAAAATAGGCCCCAAATGATCTTATGGAGATGAAAACTACAGTGTCTGAAGTGACAAACACAGTGGATGGAATTAACAGCAAATTAGGCATGGCAGAAGGAGAAATTTGTGTTGTTGATGACATATAGAAAATATCTAGAATGAAGTACAGAGTCCATCAGTACATAAAAAATCAATGCACCATGATCAAGTGAGACCAGAAGGGTTGGTTAAACATTTGAAAATCGATGTAATTCATATTATTAAAAAACTAAAAATGAAAAGCTTTATGATCATCTCAGTAAATGCAGAGGAATAATCTGATAAGATCCAATACATATTCTTTACTTTAAAAATACTCTCATCAAATTAGAGATAGAAGGAAAATTTCCTCAAACTGATGAAGGGCATCTAAAAAAAACCCTGTAGGTAACATCATACTTTATGGTAGAAGACTGAATATTTTAATTCTAATGTAAGGATCAAGAAAAAGATATTCACTTCCATTTTACTGAAGTTCTGGCCATGAAATCAGACTATAAAACAGTATCAGAAACATCAAGTTTGGAAAAGAACTAAAACTGTTTTTATTTGCAGATGGCTTGATCATTTATGTAGAATATCCAAGGAAATCTACAAAAAAACTACTAAAACTAGTAAGTGATTTTAGCTAAGTTTCAAGATAAAGGTCAATATATAAATTCATTTTTTAATATACTAGGACAAATAATCAAAATATTTTTAAAAAGTAAAGGCATTTCCACTAGCATTAATGTATGAAATATTTATGCATATATCTCACAAAATATGTGGAAGACAACAACATAAAAAAATAGACAACAGATTTGTACAGCCAATTCATTGAAAAAGACATAGGAATGTAAGTAAGCACTACACACCTGCATAGATGGCTATGATGAAGAAACAGAAAACATCAAGTGTGACAAGGATGTTGAGAAATTGAAACTTTCATACATTGCTGGTGGGAAAGTAAAATGGTGCAATCTCTGTGGAAAATATTTTGGAATTTCCCTAGGAAGTTAACATAGGGATATTATATGATCCAGAAATTCCACTCCTAGGTGTCTACCAAAGAAAACTGAAAACGTATGTGTACACAAAGACTTGAACACAAATGTTCATGGCAGCATTATTTCTAATAACCAAAAAGGGAAAGCAACCCAAAGATCCATCAACTGAATAAACAAAACTTGGTATATCTGTACAATAAAATATTATCTGGCCATAAAAGGACTGTAGTTTTGATGCATGCTACAACATGCTACAGTTCTGAAATAATTATGTTAATTTAAAGAAGACAGACACAAAAAGCTATATATTGTGTGATTACACTCATATGAAATATCCATACTGGGCGATTCTATAGAGACAGAAAATACATTAGTGGATGCCAGGGCCTAGGCCAGGGGGAGGTGGAAGGAAGGTGACTGCTAACCGGTAGTCTTATTGTGTTTCTTTTTAAGGTAATGAAAATATTCTAGAATTAGGCAGTGATGATGGTTGCAAAAGCTATGCATATACTAAAAACCACTAAATTGTACACTTTAAATGATGAATTTTCTTCCAAACCACCAACATAGAATTCTATGTTCAGCAAAATTATCCTTTAAAAATGAAAGAGAAATAGACATTCTTATATAAAAAAAATCAGGGAATTCACTCTTGGCAGACCTGTTATGCAAGAAATATTAAAAGTTATTCGCACAGAAGCCAAATGATATTGGACAGAATCTAGATGCTACATAAAGGAAGGAAGAGTGTCATAAAATGAATACATGAAAGTAAAATAAAATCTTTCATTTTTCTTATTTTTTTGTTATGAATTGATAATTTATAATTGTATATATTTGTGGGGTACAAAGTGATATTATAATTTATTTTTTAAATGTAGCATAATTAAATCAAGCTAAATAACATATCAATCACCTAGAGTACTTATTTTTTATAGTGAGCATATTTTAGATTGACTCTTAGCAATTTTGAAATGTAAAATACACTATTATTAACTATATTCACCACGCTGTGCAATAGATCTCAAAAAATACTTTATTCTTCTCTGAGATTTTGTACTCTTTGGCCGTCATCTCCCAATTCTCCCTACCAGTCTCTGTAACCACCATTTTGCTCTCTGATTCTGTAAGTTTGTTTTATATTCCACATATGAGTGAGAACGTGTATTATGTCTTTCTGTGCCTGGCTTATTTCACTTAGCATAATTTTATCCATGTTGTCACAAATGACAGAATTTCCTTCTTTTTAAGGCTGAATAGTATTCCACTGCATATATATACCTCATTTTCTTTATCCATTCATCTGTTGGTGGGCACTTTGGTTGATTCTGTAATTTAGTGTTGTGAATAGTGCTGCAATAAACAAGGGAATGCAGATATCTCTTTGATATACCATTTGAATATATACCCAGCAGTGGAGTTGCTGGATCATATGAAAGTTTTACTTTCAGTTTTTTGAGGAACCTCCATACAGTTTTCCATAATGGATGTACTAATTTACATTCCCATCAACAATGTACAGAGTTCCCTTTTTTACATCCATGCCAACACTTGTTATCTTTAGTCTTTTTGAGAATTGCCATCTGACAGGTGTAAGATAATATCTCATTGTGGTTTTAATTTGCATATTCCTAATATTAGTGATGTTGAGCATTTTAAAAAATATCCGTTGCTCATTGTATGTCTTCTTCTTTTTTCATTAACTTTTATTTTAAGTTCCAGGGTAAATGTGCAGGATATGCAGGTTTTTTACATAGGTAAACATGTGCCATGGTGGTTTGCTGCACAGATCAACCCCTCACCTGGTATTAAGCCCTGCATCCATTTAGCTATTCTTTCTGATGCTCTCCCTCCCCCGACACTCTGGACAGGCCCCAGTGTGTGTTGTACCCCACCATGTGTCCGTGTGTTTTCATTGTTCAGCTCTCACTTGTAAGTGAGAACATGGTGTTCGGTTTTCTGTTCCTACATTAGTTTGCTGACGATAATGGCTTCCAGCTCCATCCATTTCCCAGCAAAGGACATAATCTCATTCCTTTTTATGGATGCATACTATTCCATGGTGTAAATGTACCACATTTTCTTTATCCAGTCTATCATTGATGGTCATTTGGGTTGATTCCATGTCTTCACTATTGTGAATAGTGCTGCAATAAACATACATGTGCATATATCTTTATAGCAGAATGATTTATATGCTTTTGGGTATATACCCAGTAATGGGTTTGCTGGATCAAATGGTATTTCTGCTTTTAGATCTTTGGGGCATCACCACATTCACAATGTGTTCCACATTGGTTGAACTAATGCATTTCTACCAACAGTGTAAAAGCGTTCCTTTTTCTCCATAACCTCTTCGGCATCTGTTGTTTCTTTGTATGTCTTCTTTTGAGAAATGTCTATTCAAGTCTCTTGCTCATTTTTGAATTGAATTTTTTGTATTCTTGCTATTCAGTTGTTGGAATTTCTCATACAACTTCTTAGCAGATGTATGGCTTGCAAATATATTCTCCCAATTCATAGGCTGTCTCTTCTCATTCCTAATTGTTTCCTTTGCAGAAGCCTTTTGGTTTGATATATATATTTTTGAGACAGCATCTCACTCTGTTTCCCAGGTTGGAGTGCAGTGGTGTGATTATGGCTCACTGCAGCCTTGACTTCCTGGGCTCAAGCAATCATTTTGCCTCAGCCTCCCAAGTAGCTGGGACTACAGGCATGCACAACCATGCCTGGCTAGTTTTTAAATTTTTCGTAGAGGCAAGTTCTCACTGTGTTGCCTAGACAGGTCTCAAAGTTCTGGCCTCAAGCAATCCTCCCACCTTGGCTTCCCAAAGTGCTGGGATTACATGCATGAGCCACCGTGTCCAGCAATTTGATGTGATTCTGTTTGTCTATTTTTGCTTTTATTGCTTCAACTTGGGGGATCGAATCTGAAAAATAGCTTCCCAGACCAATGTCTTGTAGTTTTTTTAGTGTTTTCTTCTAGTAGATTTACTGTTTCTTGTCTTATGCTTAAGTATTTAATCGATTTTCAGTTGATTTTTGTATGGCGTGAGATGAGTGTCTAATTTCATTCTTTTGCATGTGGTTATCCAGTTTTCCCAAAACCATTTATTGAAGAGACTATCCTTTTCTCACTGCAATATCTTTCTTATTCTTAATTGGTAAAAGATAAATGCTCGTTTAAAGCAATAATAATAACAATTTATTGAATGTTTATAGCAAATGGATAAGTTAAGTGAATTACTGCGATGTCATAAGAGACAGAACAAAGAACATGAGACTACTCTGCTATAAAATGCCTGTATTCTTTTTTTTTTTTTTTTTTTTGAGACAGTCTTGCTCTGTCACCTAGGCTGGAGTGCAGTGGTGCAATCTCAGCTCACTGCAAGCTCCGCCTCCCAGGTTCATGCCATTCTCCTGCCTCAGCCTCCCTAGTAGCTGGGACTACAGGCACCTGCCACCACGCCCGGCTAATTTTTTGTATTTTTTTTAGTAGAGACGGGGCTTTACCATGTTAGCTAGGATGGTCTCCATCTCCTGACCTCGTGATCCACCCACCTTGGCCTCCCAAAGTGCTGGGATTACAGGCATGAGCCACTGCGTCCGGCCTAAAATACCTGTATTCTATGTGAACTGGTATAGTGTTGTTTGAGGGCATAGATTATTTATTTAATAATGTATATAGTAAACCATAGGACAACACTAAAAGTTTTTACAAATCGTGTATAAATTATATGCAAATAAAATGAATAAATTGGAATCATATAAAATGCTCACCTAAAACTAGAGAAAACAGAGAGGGAGAAAAAGAAATAAATAAAAAGAAAATAGTTGCAAAAATAGTAGATCAATAACCACTGCCAATATGAATTCTCTAAATATGCCAGTTAAGGGCAGAAGTTGTCAGAATATATTTTAAATAGAATGGTAAAGTGTATATTGTTTATAAAATTAATTATGAAGATTCGAATAGGTTAAAAGTAAAGATGAAGAAAGTTACCTTATGCCAACACCAATCAAAAGAAAGCTGGAGTAGCTCTCTCAATTTTAGACAAGCAAACTTTAGAATAATGAAGATTAACAGGGATTAAGAGGAACATTACATAATGTTAAAAGGTAAATTTTCCAAAGACACGTAACAATTCCTAACACGTATGCACCTAGTAACAGAGTATCAAAATACATGAGGTAAAATCTGATAGACCTAAAAGGAGAAATAGATAATCAGTCCACCATTACACTTAGAGACTTCAACACCTCTCTGTCATTAATTGCAAGATCTAGGAAGCAGAAAATCAGTAATGATAAATATGACCCGAATGGTACTATCAATCAATCAACTTGATCTAAATTACATTTATAGCAGAATCCATCCAATAAAAGAATACACATTCTTCGGAAGTATACATGAAACATTCACCAAGATAGATAACATTATTGGTCATAAAACACACATTAACAAATCTAAACAAATAGAAATTATATAAAATATGTCCTCTGACAAAAATGTAACTAAATTAGAAAGTAATAACAAAAAGACAGCTGGAAAAGTCTGAAATGTTTGGTAAACTACACATTTCTAAATAAATCATTGGTCAAAAAAGAAGTGTCTAGAGAAAGTTAAAGATTTATTAAAGTGAATGAAAATGAAAATATATCTTATCAAATTTGCGTGATACAGCTAAAACAGTGCTTAGAGAGATATTTATAGAATTACTTGCAAATATTAGAAAATAAAAATGATCTAAAATTAATAATCCCAAGATCCTACTATAGAAAATAGAGAATGAATTAAAAAATAAACGAAAGTAAGCAGAAGAAAGAAAATAATAAATATTAAGCCAGAAACCAATGAAATAAAAAACAGAAAAATGAGAGAAAATCAGCAAAACCAAAAGGTGGTTCTTTGAAAAGATCAATAAAATTGACAAGCCTCTAGCTAGGCCAATGAAGACAAAAGAGAGAAGACACAAATTACCAACATCAAGAATGAAAGAAGTTTCATCACTAATGATTTTATGAATATTAAATAAGACAATATGAGAACACTATGAACAACTCTATGTCCACATAAAGCTGATAACTTAGATAAAATGAACCAATCTTTTGGAACACACAAACCAAGAATATTCACTCAATGAGAAGTGGATAACCTGGAAGTGCTAAATCTATGAAAATAAATTGAATTAGTAGTTTAAAACATTCCATAGCAAACAAGTAAACCATCTAGCCCAGATGTCTTTTTTCATAAATGCTACAAAAAACTTAAGGAAGACTTAATATCAATTTTACACAATCTCTTCCAGAAAATAGCAGAAGGAACACTACCCAACTCATCTTCTGAGGCCAGAATTACTCTAATACGAAAATTATGCAGAGCCATTTTAGGAAAAGAAAATTACATACTATTTCTCCTGAACACAGATGCAAAAAATTCTAAACAAAATACTAGCAAATAAAATGCAGCAATATATAAAAAGGATAATGCATTATAAACAAGTGGGGTTCATTCCAGAAATACATGCTGGCTCAACATTAATAAATCAGTCAATGCAATTCAACATATTAACAGCATTAATAGGAAAAACAATGAGGCTATAACTATAGATGCAGACAAAGCATCTGACAAAGTTCTATACATATTCATAATAAAAACTCTCAAAAGCTAGGAAAAGAAGGGAATTTCCTTATGCTAATAAAGAGCATATATGAAAAACTTACAGCTAACATCATAATAGAGAGAGACTGAATACTTTCTTCTTAAGATAAGAAACAAGGCAACGGTATCCTTTTTCACCACTCCAATTCAACACAGGAATAGGAAGTCCTAAGACAACTGGAAGTCCTAGCTTGTGCAATAAGTAAAAGGAATAAAATGTGTACAGATTGGAAAGGAAAGTGTCTTTCTTTGAAGATACATGATTTTCTATGTAGAAAGCCCAAACAAATTAAAAAATATTCCTGGAACTAATGTGAGTATATCAAGATTGCAGGGTACAAGTCTATATACAAAAGTCAAATGCTTTCCTATATATCAGCAACGGACAATTGAAATTTGAATTTTAAAATATATTACTTATAATAAAAGCAAAAATGAAATACTAAGGTATTAATTTAACAAAATACTTTTGATATCTGAGCTCAGGAAACTACAAAACACTGATAAAATAAATCAAATATACAAAAAAATTGAGAGATAATCCATGAATAGAAGACTCACTATTGTAAAGATATCAGTTCGTCCCCATTTGATTTGCAAATTCAACACAATCCCATTTAAACTCTTAGAAGGGCTTCTTCTTTTTTTTTTTTTTTTAAAAAGAAACCGTATTGGCAAACTGATTATAAAACTTATATGTAAAGCAAATGACCTATAATAACCATCACAATTCTGAAAAAGAAAAACATAGATGGATGACTCATATTACCCAATTTCAAAACTTTCTACAGAACAACTTTAATCAAGGCAGTGTGGTATTGGTGTAAAATAAGCATATGGATCCGTAAAGCCAAATAGAGAGATCAGAAATGGAACCACACAATTATAGTCAACTGATTTTTTTCCAAAGCACAAAGGCAGTTTGATAGAGAAAGAATACAAACGGAGAAAGAATACAGATCGTGGATGAATCTTAAATATATCTTTCTAAGTAAAAGAAGCCAGTTTAAAAGAATACAAATGGAGCTGGGACAACTTGGGATTCATAAGCAAAAAGAAAAAAAAGAACTTGGACACAGACCTTACACCCTAAATTAAAAAAAATAAAATTAAAATGGATCAAGGACATAAATGTGAAATGCAAAACATTTTAAAAATGAGAAGATAAGTTCATAATGCAAAACCTTTAAGCTTCTAGAAGAATACAGGAGAAAATCAGCATGGCCTTGGGTTTGGTGATAATTTTTTCATATAACACCAAAAACATGGTCTATGAAATAAAACGTGCATTAGTTTGACTTTACTGAAATTTTAAAAATTCACTCCATGAAAGACACTGTTAGGGGAATCAAAAGACAAGTCACAGACTGATAAAGGTCTTGTATACAAAATACATAAAGAACACTTAAAATTCAACAATAAGAAATCAAACCACCCAACTTAAAAATGTACAAAGCATCTGAACAAAAATCTCACCAAGGATGATGTACACATAACAAATAAACACGTGAAAGGAGGTTCAGCATCTTTTGTTGTTAGGGAATTGCCAATTACAACAACAATGAGATACCACTACGTGCATATTAGAAGACCCAAATCCAAAAAACAGATATTGCCAATTTCTGGTGAGGACGTGGAGCAACATGTACTCTCATTCATTGATGGTAGGAATGCAAACTGGTACAGCCATGTTGATAGGCAGCTTGGCAGTTTCTTACAGAGCTGAATATAGTCTTGCCATAAAATCCAATTGTGCTTCTAGGTATTTACCCAACTGACTTGAAAAGTTATGTTTACACAGAAAACCTGCATGTGAATATTTATAGCAGTTTTAACCATAATCAGCAAAAACTGGGAGCAGCCAAGATATCTTCAATTAGCAAATGAATTGACAAACTGTGGTACATCCATATAATAGAATACTATATAATCATGAAAAGGAATGAGATATCAGGCCACACAAAATCATAGATGAATCTTAAATACATCTTGCTAAGTAAAAGAAGCCAGTTTAAAATGAATATGAACAATATGATTCCATTTATATGACATTCTGGAAAAGACAAAATAAAGTCAGAAAACAGGTCGATAGTTGCCAGAGGTTTGGGATGGGGGTATGATTGAATAGGTGAAGCCTGTGGGATTTCTTAGGGTGGTGCAACTACTCTGTATTATATTGTAGTGGTGGGTACATGACACTGTATTTGTCAATAACCACACAAGCACAAAGTATGAATCTTAATGTGTGTACATTTAGAAAATCATTTGGGAGATTATGAACCCAAATTGGCAGACTGTGACAAAATAATCTAGTTGTGTTAGAAATGTGTGACATAACCACACTAAAAGGGCTAGGGGAAAATTTGCTGACTTAAGCAACTTTGGAAACAAGTAGAGATGTTAAGTCTAAAGACAAAAACTGTATTGGCGAAGTTGTTGTTTACTGTATGGATGAAAAATTCTGAAACCATTGTACATGTAGAATGGGATTGAAAACAATAAGTAAATGGATGGCAGATGGTGATGTCATGTTCTTTTGAGATGATGTAATGAAAATGGCACTTTACTTCTGTGGCTTTCCTCCCCAAAACCCATAATAACAATCTAGTTATGAAAAAAAATCAGACAATTCCCAGTTTATGGTCATTTGACAAAATACCTCACCAATACAGATGCTCCTCAATTTATGATGGGGTTATATTCCAATAAACCCATCATAAGTTGAAAATATTAAGGTGAAATGTATTTAATACACCTAACCTATGGAACATCATAGCTTATCCTAGCCAACAGTTAGGTAAAATCATATAACACAAGGTCTATTTTATAATAAAGTATCAAATAGCTCATGTAATTTATTGAATACTGTACTAAAATACAGTTTCTTTTGACTCTATATCATTTTTGCACCATCATAAATTCAAAAAATCTTAAGTCAAACAAACCATTGTGTTGGGGACTATCTGTATTCCATAAAACCATCAAGGTTATCAAAAATAAGTCAAGCCTGAGACACTGCCACAGCCAAGAGGAACCTAAGGAGACATGACAACGAAATGTAACCCCGGATGGGATCCTGGAACACAAAAATAACATTAGGTAAAAACTAAGACTTGGGAGGCTGAGGCAGGAGAATTGCTTGAACCCGGGAGGCGGGGGTTGCGGTGAGCCAAGATTGCACCACTGCACTCCAGCCTGGGTGTCAGAGCGAGACTCCATTTCAAAAAAAAAAAAAAAAAAAAAAAAAAACCTAAGAAAATTAATAGGGACCTTAGTAATAATAACGTATTGACATTAGATCAATAGTTGTAACAAATATGTCATACTAGTGTAAGATGTTAACAATAGGGGAAAATTGATGTGGAGTACATGATTACTCTTTTTACTATCTTTGTAATTTTTCTCTAAATCTAAAACTATTCTAAGAAAGCTTATTTTAAAAACACAAAAATAGCTATTATAACAGTTCCATATGTTTAAAAGTGACTAAGACCCCTGTAATTCTCATTCTCATTGTAAAAGTAAGATGACCAAGACTTTGAAAGGTAAGGTGAGTAGCCCAGTATTATAAAGGCTTGTACATGAAGAACTAGAGCTTCAAACCACATCTCACTGATTCCATAGCCTATGATTTTCCTGCCTCTATTTGAACACCTAATCCACTAATCTGAAAGGAATCCACATAGTAGAGAAATGCTTCTGGATTAAAAACCATGTTTTGTTTGCATGTTTAGATTAGGAAACTTATGGTTGTGCTTCTGGTTCCACTTATCCCTTGATACAGGTTCCTTCTCCCAGTAGAGAGGAAGAAGCACGAAAGGCAAATTGACCTCTCTCAGAACTGTTCACCATTGTGTGTTCTAAAGTTATATTATATCCTCCCCCTCCCCCTTCTCTCATGTAAGCCCTCAACTGAGTGAGTTGAGATGAGATAGAGAAGTGAGGGGTGGAGAAAGGCAAAGCAGAGATTTCTCTGAGGCAGGCAACTCCCCAGTCTCACCCCATTTTCCTCTTTCTTCCCTCAGGAGGCACAGCAGAGTCACCATTATCACATTCCCATCATCATCTTCACTCATACTTCCTAGAGCACCTATTATAGTGTGCCTTCAAATCTTCCCTATTTACAGATGAGCAAACTGAGGCTCACAGAGGTTAAATGGCTTGTTCGAGTTCATACAACTAATAAGAGGGAGACAAGTAAGAATGGGCCTAGAGAATACTTTAGCAGATGGGAAGAGGGCATAAAATTGAGATGAATCCATGCCCCTTGGCTTCAATTTCCTTGATGAAGTAGGATCACAGGAGGGAATCGGTGTTGTCTCTGGTTTTAAGGCTGGGAGTCACTGGGTGAATAGGAGAGCTCACTGTATAAAATAGCAGATATTCAGGAGTGTTCTTGTCAGCATCTTCCATAGCCCAAATGTGTATGCAGTGAACCCCTCAGGCAAATTAACATTTTCTCTTCAATTCAAAATGGACAGGAGTAAGGAAATCATTTAAACCAGTTATTTGACAAAGCCAACAGTTGATTGCCTGATATTTTTCACTTTTCAGATGGTATTACTGGCGCTTCTGTAAACTGCCTGAGGCCAGGCCTACAGCACTGTAATTATCCAGGCAACTAAGTCAGTATTTTCCTTAATTACACAGGAAGTGAAGGGGAGAAAGGGATTGTTTATTTTTTCAGGCTGAATTATACATTCTGAACTGCCCAAATTTATAAGACATTGCTAATGATCTAGACTTGGCAGCCTGGATTTGTCTGTGTGAGTTGTAGCGCCTGAATCAACTCCCACACCAAACCTCACTGGAAATTACTGCCTTCCCTACCTCAGCAGCCAATTTCATTGTGAAATATTTTATTACTTAAACACCTTTTGAGGGGGGCAAATACATTACTTCCCTGTGCTGAAAAATGCAATTGATCTTCTCAGCATCAGCTGCCTACAGTTGTTTTAACTGCCATGGAATCATGATTCAGTGAAAGCCTAGCAATTTAACTTAAAAGGTGATTATGGCATCTCAGCTAAGTTTTCCGTTACCTTCAGTGTACAATTGCATTGCTATTTAGTAGGCATTTAAATAAAAATATATATTTATCAAGTGAAAGCAAAAGCATGGTATGTGCTAATATGGCAAAAGAAAATGTGGTTTTTATGTTAAAAGTATACATACTTTATATATCTGTGAACAACAGACAACTGTAAAAGTACAATTTTATGGAAGTCGAAAATTTCCACCTCTGCAGAAACAATTTCTCATTTCAGGAAAGAAGAGCTATTAAGTAGCCAGGTTGTATCATGGACCCCAAACACCAGAGGGCCTGAGTGTGCAGATTCATCTGAGCCAACTAGATGAGTTTCTCATTTTGCTGATAGGCTGTAGACAGTGAGCATCTCAGTGACCACCATAATGGCTGAAACACTGGAGGCTCTTTCTTTAGTTTCTTAGATTGAATAAACTCTTGTTTTCTTCAGATCCAATGGAAGTAGGGAGGTTCTCCTAGTATTACCACCATCACAAGGAAAAAAAAAATGATGGAGCTCTGCAGAAGGCAGAGTAATGGCCCCCACAGATATCTATGTCCTAAATCCAGAACCTATTACCTTACATGGCTAAGTTAACTTTGCAAATGGGATCAAAGTGAATGACCTTGAAATGGGAAGATTGTACTGGATTATCCAGGTAGACCCTCATTTTAATCACATGAGTCTTTAAAAGTGAATAAACTTTCCCGACCATAATCAGGGAAAATTCAGGGAGAGCAGGAGAGGGAGAGGAAGCAGGAGTAAGAGTGTGCTGCCAGATGTTTTTGGCTAAACTTAAGAATATTTGAACTTGAATCCCCCTTTAAACATCAACCTTATACTTTTAATGGCTAATCTTAAAGAATAGTCTCATACATCATTTATTCTCCTTTAGAATGTCATCTAATACCTTAGTTTCAAATTGCTGCTCAAAGTGGTGGGTACATATACACAGACATGCACACACACACACACACACACACACTTGTGTACCTACAGGCCAAATTGGGTAAATGTGATCTTTGGCTTCCTTCTGAAAACAGAATAGAAATGTAAGAAGTCACCTAGAAGATGGGTTTAATGGCTTGTGTTATTTTCTCAAATTTTGCCCAAATGAGATTTCCTTTAAAAAAGTTAGAAGCTCTTTCATAAGATGTTTATATGTATGGGTGGACTATTCATTCTTTATTCACAGAACCATTCTAATATAATATGTAACAAGAGTCTAAAAGCTAATCAATAATGGAACATAGATTTGCCTATGGAAGTATCTGTGCCTCCTCAGAGAGGAAGCTGTACAAGAGAGTGAGCCTCCAAGGGCAGTTCCAACTTTATATTTATTTTATGATGATTCAACTCTATGTGTAATTCTTTGTATTGTCACTTTCAATTATTTTCGGAACAAAACCGCTAGGGAAATGAGTTACTCATTTCAAAAAGCGCATTCATATTTGATAAATAGCTTACAGATTAGAGAGAAGATGTTTACTGAAACCAGGATTCAAAGCTCTTTCCTGGGAATGAGACTAAACCACTAGATTAAGGATGATAAATCTGCATTGCCCAGATCATCTGAAGCTAATAGTGCAGGGCTGGGCTGAGTTGCCTGTAAAGGTACTTCCCTAGGAAATAGCATTAAGACAAGGCTTTCAGTGGGTTTCTGGCCAGATGCAAGACCCTGGGAGGGCTGTAGTCATTTCATAACTTCATGTTCAATGGCCCAGTGGGGAAGAAAGAGTCTGCAAGGGCCTCTTCTGGTTTGACAGACAAAAGCCAATTTCCACCTTTACTGCATTGGATACACACTACCCAGGTGCCCAAAGCATCATGCTTCCCTATTCCTGAGTTCTCCGTTCTTCTCCCACTTCCATTTCAGGGCATGACAGAGGTTTGGAAAACAATATAATTATTTCTCTGTTTCCTGAGCTCTGGGTCCCACAAAATGGAAGTGAAAATCTCTTCTTACCAATGTGCTTTTTTGTTTTTTAGGTATTGGGTCATTTAACATAAATCTTTGCTGAAAAACCATTAATATGATTTATTCATTTATTAATCTACTCCACATGTATTATCTCAGTATTATAGCGCTAGTGCTGAAACTCCAAATCATTTCCATTACTTCAAAAGTAACACTTCCGGCCGGGCGCAGTGGCTCACACCTGTAATCCCAGCACTTTGGGAGGCCGAGGTGGGCAGATCACAAGGTCAGGAGATTGAGACCATCCTGGCTAACACGGTGAAACCCTGCCCCTACTAAAAATACAAAAAGTTAGCCGGGCATGGTGGCACACGCCTGTAGTCCCAGCTACTCGGGAGGCTGAGGCAGGAGAATCACTTGAACCCAGGAAGTGGAGGTTGCAGTGAGCCAAGATAGCGCCACTGCACTCCAGCCTGGGCAACAGAGTGAGACTCCATCTCAAAAACAAACAAACAAACAAGCAAACAAACAAAAAAAACAAAAACACTTCTGATTCCTTTTTTGTACCTTAACCTTGGTTGCCCTCAGTTCATAGGTAGACAGAAGTTTGTTTGGATAGGGAATATGGCTTTACACCAGAATTTCCTATATAGTGTAATTTGAGTCTTTGAGGGACTGCTATGGTTTGAATGTTTGTCCTAAGACTCATGTTGAGATTTAATTGCCATTGTAACAGTATTAAGAAGTGAAACCTTTAAGAGGTGGAGTAGGCCATGAGGACTCCACCCTCATGAATGGATTAATGCCATTATTGCAGGAGTGGGTTTGTTATAAAAGGGCAAGTTTGGCCCTTTTTTCTCTCTTTCTCATACCCTTCTGCCTTCTGCTATGGAGTGATAACAGCAGCAAGGTTCTCACCAGATGCTGGTGCCTTGATCTTGGAGATGCCAACCTCTAGAGCTGTGAGGAAATACATTTCTGTTCCTTATAAATTACCCAATCTCAGGTATTCGGTTGTTGCAGCACGAAATGAACTGAGATGGACACTAAGCAGCTGCAGGAGCCTCATTCCAGCTGAGGTCTATGGAAAGTAGCCAGAAGACTTGACCTCTTTGAGCATCTACTTCATAGGGTTCTTGTGAGCATTAAATAAGTGAATACATGTAAAGTGTTTAGAACCATGTCTAAGCACCTGATAAATGCTCTCAGAATGAGATATTCTATTTAAAATTATTAGAAATAATTAAGGCCTGGTCTACACCAGGTGCAGCCTGGAGTCTATGTTAGCCAGTGGGTGTGCTGATTGGCAACGTCCTTCCTTCACAGGCCCTCAGACAACCACCTAACTGGTATGGGGAAACTCTAGTAATTCTTTGAGGAGAGGCTAATCTCTATGAGGTAAGGGAGGCATCTCTGGTGGTCAGGCCATTCAAGGCTGATCAAGAAATACATGCAGTAGCTCTAGGAGGAAGACTTGGGCTTTCAGGTTTTTCTGCTACTGGCTCTGAGCCAAGCTACTTAGCAAATGCTGTGTTGGTGATAGGGAAGTGTAGTGGTTGAGGGCTCTGCTGACACAGCAGAAATCTCTGAACTGAGCCATGGCAGTGCATGCTCTGACATCTCCTTGCAGCCACATTTATTGAAGCTACTAAATGCACAGCGATATAACTAATGAGAAGACCAAGGTAAAAATTCAGCAGTGTTCCAGGACAATACTATGCTATAGCCCCCTGAGTCCTCAGGAGTTACTTGTTAGCTGACTGAACCATGTCCCAATGTAGCAGTTATTGAAGATATTCACCTTTCTCTTTTCCAGGAACTCTAAGTCACAGAAATACTTCAGGAAGGTCATTAGACACTTCATTTTCTGAGCACAATATTAAAATAGCAATAATAGCAATAGCAATAATGTATTATGGAATTATTAATAATAAATTCCAAGTACTGTTGTTGTGCTTTATATGTATTATCCCACTAATCCTCACAACAACTCTATGAGACCAATACTGTTATTATCCTTATTTTACAGAAGAAACTGAAACTCAGAGGAAAACAAGTTTTTTAATCACACTACCGCTAAGTGGAAGAGCTACAATTTGAATCCAGGATTTTTGGACTCAAAAACTTCATGTTAGGTCTTCCCCAGTGGGACTAAACAGTTCTTAAAAATGAGCTCAATCAGAGATTCTCTCAGGGGCCCACCCAAGTGAGTACATGGTGATTGACAAACTTGTCAAATGGAAGGATTAGGTAAAGCCTGCCTTTGCTGAGTGAGTGCTTCAGAAGCCTCTTGGGCTCCATTTATCCCAAAGACCCCTTGACCAGACACTGGTGGAGAACAAGGCTTGCTGTATCCAGGCACTGAGGTATCCCAGTCTTTACTGCACTGGGCCATTAATTGCCTTTCATGGGCTTTCATTGTTTAACATGCAGCACAGATCGTGGATTCCTCTTTTCAGTTTAAATGGGAATACGATAGCTTCCACGTTAGGGCCCTGTTACAAGACTCTGATGGTCTTTATCCCTTGCAGAATAAATATTGTTATGATTATTGAACACATTGATCATTACGCTGTGGCTATGTCTTCTCAATTAGGCAGTTGGCATGTTATGTTGCTAATAATGTGCTAATATGGAAAAAAGACTTGCAGAAACAGAAAAAAGGGGCAAAGTGGATTTCATTTGTGGATTCCAGGTGCATCTGGCTGCCATTTCATGTTATGCTTAGAAATCAAGGTTGCATCAGTGTGAACAAAGATTCTTACCAGTCAGCAATACTTTGGGCATCACCACAAAATTATGCCTTTATATTTGATCAGGATTACAGCACAACTGCCATGATTTATGTTTATGCTTTTTTAAAATTTGTGGTAAAATACACATACCATCAAATTTATCATCTTAACTACTTACAAGTGTATAGTTTAGTAGTAGTGTTAACTCTGTTCACATTGCTTGCAACCAATCTCCAGAACATTTTCATCTTGTAAAACTGAAACTCTATACCCATTAAACAATAATCCCCATTTGTCCCTCCCCACAATGCCTGGAAACCATCATTCTACTATCTGTCTCTATGACTTTGACTACTATACGGACTTCATATAAGTGGAATCATGCAATATTGGTCTTTTGTGACTGGCTTATTTCACTAAGCATAATATCCTCAAAGTTGATTCATGCTGTGGCATATGACATAATTTCCTTCTTTTTGAAGGCTAAATAATATTACACTGTATGTATGAACCATGTTTTGTTTATCAGTTCTTCCGTTGATAGACATTTGGGTTGCTTCCACCTCTTAGCTATTGTGAATAATGCTGCTATGAACATGGGTATGCGAATATCTCTTTGAGATCTTGCTTTCAGTTCTTTTGGATATATTCCCAGAATTGAAACTGCTGGATCATATGGTAGTTCTATTTTTAATTTTTTGAGGAACTGCCATACTGTCATCTACAGCAGCTGTGCCATTTTACATTCTCACCAACAGTGCCAAGAGGTTCCAATTTCTCCACATCTAACACTTGCTATTTCCTGTTATATTGATAGTAGCCATCCTAATGGATGAGAAGACATTTATATATTCTAAAATTCTGCCTTCACTCTGTAATAATTTCTTACATACTTTACATATCAAGTGTGGCCTACCAAAACAATGAGGAGCAACATACTCTCTGTATTCATAGAAGCAGTACACTCTGAGAGACTTGGCAAGCTTGCCCTGGAAGAAGGACCTAGTTGCTTCTTTCATACTTTATACCGAACTCAAGAGAAGAAAAGACAGTAACTTTCCTCTTTGCGTGCATGGCATTATGTCATTATGTGTCTGTGTGCCTGTCTCTCTCCTCTAGACTGTCAGCAGTTTGAGGCAATTCCTTATGTACTCATTCAAAAGATGGTCATTTATCTAACACCTACTAGACCTGAGCATATTGCTTAATGTTGAGAACTGTTCTCTCCAATTCATTTCAGGACTCGCTTAGTCCTGGGCTCTTTCTGGATGTATCTCACACTTAGTGCATCAGTTAAACATGGAGACTCTGGAGTCAGACTGCCTGGGCTGGATTCCCAACTCTGCTGGAATTTGCTTTGTGGCCTTGGGCAGGTTATTTCCCCTCTATGGCCCTCAGTTTCCTCATCTGTTAATGAGGATAATAGTATTAACCTCATAACCTTGTTGTGAGAAGTAAATTAGCCGATGTAAATTGCTTAGAACAGTGCCTGAATAGACAAACATGTTAGTTCTTGGTGCAGCTATAAGAATTGCTATTACTATGTTACATTTCAGTCAAGTTCAAGTTGTCTGGGTAGTCCATGGTAGTGCTCTGTTCTGATTCCCAGGGTCTATAATTAAAGAAGGTGGATTCTTAGACAACTAAAACTAGGTAGGTGGCCTTGAGGAAGCCAGGAGAGGGGAAGGGGACCTGAATACTCTTTAAGTGGATATTTTGCAGTCTACTATTTAGGGAGTACAGATCTCTGAGCTAGTATCTCTGGGTGCTTGCCAAGATTGCTTTTGCTGAGCTTGTAGGCAGACCATGAGCTAGAATGGAGCAGGAGCTAGGGGCTCCCTAGAGAGTAAAACTAAGCTTGCAAGACAGATTATATAGATTCTTAGCTCACTTTGGTTAATTTTCTAGTTGTTTTTCTCAAGCCTTTAGTAAAGTCTTACTTAAATGCTCCAGCCATGTCTCCGTTAAGCTGTGAAGTAGTAAAGTGCAAAGTCCTATGTCCACACTCTAGCCAGAATGATGAGTAACGGGATGGGGCTACCTCCACCACCGTACCCTCTCTCTACTTCCAATAATGCCAGTGCATGAGCCACATCTGGAATCAGAGAGGTCACACAACGAACGAGGCTGGTTTTAGGTAAGGGTGCAAGATACAGCTTACAAAGTTGACCTTCTGACTTCAAGAATCTCCCTCTGGCATGAGAGTGCTAGCCTTGAAGTATATAAACTTTATCTTACTTAGGAAGGTAGTAATTTTCTTCAAGTAGACAGAGCCATCAATATAAGTTGTGGATAAAATTTCATTTAGCACTATTTAATACTAGGGTGGTAGAACTGGCCTGTAAGACCATCCGGCTGGTCTACCCCTCCTTTTCTAGCCAGGGAAAACAATGTCCAGAGATTAGCCTCATTCTCAGGTCCAGAACTAGAGACTAGCAGAACTAGGATGAAGACAAAGACACTTGTGTGCTTTCTTCACTACCCAGGCCTGGCCCAGGCCCCTCAAAGAAGCTAGAGTGGGAAGTGGGAAGTTAATTGACATGGTCTTGGTAAGCTGTTCCTGTTGGAGGAGACATGGACCTCAGTGGTTGTGGATCCCTAGAATTATTGTGAGGGCTCCATCAGTTCACAAGGACACTTATATTTGAGTATAGACTAAATACTAAAGACATTTAAAACATTTAGTTAAAATCATAATTTTTTACATGAAACTAATCTACCCCTTTTCTCACTAATTCTGTTACTTCTATCACTCTGCAGGTAACCTATAACCCCATCTCCAGATGAGCTAATTTGAGTAGCGAGTTTAGCACTGAACGAGGTGCACAGACCACCTAATTTGTACAAAGCACCTAACATAATGCCCAGCAGATAGTAATAATGTCACAGATAACATTTCTTGAGGCCTTCCAATTTGCCAAGCATATAGAATTTTATGTAGATTAATTAACTCATTTCATTTTCACAAGAATCCTATGTGGGAGGTGAGTCTTATTATCATCCTCATTTTGCAAATGAAGAAACAGAGGCACAAAGAGTTTAAGTAACTTGCCCTAAGTTCACTTAGCTACTAATTGGCATTGCACATAATAGATTCTTAATAATAGGTAGTATTATTATGTAATTTCCATTAATATTATCATCACTACATTTTTAAAGTAGGGTGTTGAAACTGAAGAGTTCTTTAGAGATTGCATCCAAACCTTTATTTTCCTGGTGATGAAACCAAAAGCCAAAAGGGAGAATGGCTGAGGCAAGGTATCCCTGGGGGTGAGTGGCAAAGCCAGGTCATGAACTGAGGGCTCCTAACTCTCAGATGGTGCTGTGAACTTTACAACCTCTGGGACTGTCTCCTGTGGAAGGACAGGCCTGGATGTGAAGCATTTCCAGGTCACTTTATCTACCTTCTCCTCTCACTGGTCGGGGGCAGTGTTGTCTTAAGACTGGACTGGGGTTAAAAAATGCTTCTCAAAATTCCTCAGAAAGACTGTTGGAAGGACTTTGTCAGGAAATTCTTGGAAATGAGAGTGGAAGAGACGCTTTTGTTCACTCTTCAGTGAGTAAGAGAAATGGGAACCATTACTAAGGTCTTACTTCCCAGGAAGATTTAGTAACACATTCATTTTTGAAGGGCCTTTCATTTTTTAAACATTCTTAATTTCAGGACTTTTTCCCCACTGGCCCCTGACTATTGGCTTTCTTTTTAAAATGGAATCCACTTTGTTAGGCCTGGGATCCTTAGGGAAGAACTGCCTCTGTGCCTTCCCAGGCAATGCTGACCTTGTGTGGGCTCTGAAGAAATCACCGTGGGACTCTTACGCAGAGCAGTGGTGCTTCTGGGACCAGTAAGCAATCGGAAGTGACAGAGATGAAGAAGCCAAGAGCAGTTTACCCTTCACAAATATGGATAATTACACAGAACGTAAAGCTGTGGAGAGATTAAGAAAGTTCAGCAGGAGTCTTGGGAGCTTTCCGAACTTTTGAGGATTTATCCAAAATGAACCTTTACCCTTTTACAGTTCATCTTCAGCTAATAAAAAGAAATCAATTGCAGTTATAATCCTGATGAGTCCTCCAAGAAAGAAGACATCAGAGAGGACAAATCTTGAGACGTGTCTGTCCTTGGAAAACTGGATTTAAATGGAAGAAAACACTCATTTTCTTTAGACAATACCTTGCTGACAAGCTGCCCTCTTACTGTCAACGCACATATATGTGCTGCGTTCTCAGGTTGAGGAAATTTCTCTCATTTTAGAGATGGAGAAAAAGCAATGCTAGTAAGGGCTTTGACAGTGTTAAGGGTGGATTCACAGAGACCTGTCAGGGCTGCAGCTCAGGGCACACTTCCTTGGGCCAAGGTTGTACCAAGATGGGAGGAGCCTGGTGCTTTCTCCAAATACCCATGGAAGCAGGGCAATCCAGCTCAAGCAGTGAAGGCCAGTTCCCATCTCAGACTTACCTGTTTCTGGCTGTGTCACCCAACTTCTAGGAGCCCCTGTTTCGTTATGTATGAAAAGAAGAATCATGTACTACTGAAAATATCATTACTATTAACAAAAGTCGACTATAGTTACCACTAATTGATTATTTTGGGTTGGGCACTTTTCTCAATACTTTTATGTTATGTCATTATATCTTCCCTGCACTCCTAGGAGGAATTGAATCATACACAACTGCCAATATTTAACCATTTCTGATGTACGAAATGACAATTTCATGTAGTTTAACCTATTATGGCCCATTTTACAGATGAGAAAACTGAGGCACATAAAAGATGATTAACATGCCTATGAACACAATCTCTTAAGTGATGGAAGTAATAAGAAATTGCCTTGCCTCATAAGGCTGTCATAGGGATTAGATGAAATGATGCATGCAAACCTAGCATAGTGCCTAGTCAGAACAATTGCCCGACATAAAATATCTATTATTTTTAATGAGTCTTTATTGAAGACAAGTTGGCTACACAATTTTCAGGACCCAGTAGAAAATTAAAATATGGTTCCCTTGTTCAATATTCAGGGGAAATGCTGTTAAAGTTACAAAAATATAAAACTTTCTTTTCTTTCTTCTACCTTTTCTCTCTGACCTGTCCTGGTGATTTTTATTTGCTATTTAATGCTACATTGAGTTGGCCACAGAGATACTTGCAAGGAGAGTACAAACCTCAGAGATACCCAGGGGACCCCACAAGGTCCACCAGAAGCCAGATTCTCCCTCCTGCCAGCTCCTAGACATATACACACACAGCCCTGGCTGAGTGCATGAGAGCAGAGAAGCCAAGCTAAGCATCTCTCCTTCACATTGGGTGGCCACCCCAACCCACAGCATACAGGAGACTGCTGGAGACTGCAACCTCTCCTCCAGGACATCTACAGTACCCTGGTCAGGGGTAGATGCAAGGCTCATCCCTGCCTAGTTGCTGAATGTGCTGTGAAGCCATGACTCACCCTGACACTCCACAGTACCTGTGTGCCTGATTTCCATGCTCAGGCCCTTGCCAGTGGCAGAGGGCAACTATAGTCTGTGGGAGGTGATGTGGAGGGAGAAGACTGGTGGTCCCTAGAATACCAGGGTCAGGGGAGCAGGTAGCCAAGCACCTATTCCAGAGAGGTAGGGGGTTGGTGGGAGGTGAACTGAGGCCTTATTGTCTCACCAGATTTCATTTATAAAACACAAATTCAAATGAAATTATGAAGAATTTCAAGACAGTGACCACTGAGCATTAAGCGAAGCACAAAACCCTTATGAGCTCTGAGCTTGGAGCCCTGGGGAGCTACTCTGACTGCATGCCCAGGAAGCTGACCCTGATCTGGCACCTCTTCTGTGCCAGATTTTGTACTCATTGCTGAGAGAGCACAGAGAGGGATCAGGCCTACCTCTGCCCCAGAGGAGCAGACAGTCAAGCAATGGAGGGAGCATAGTTCCAGGCTATGGTAAGTGCCACGTGGCATCAGGGGCCTGGGGAATTGATTTGCCACAGAAAAGGATGCTGACAGACAGAAGCATCAGAGAGGAGAGCTGCACATCCATCCCCCTCCCTGGTATGTCTCAGGCCATCAGGCTGTCAGGCCAAATTTATCCACTCTCTTTCTCCACCCCTTCCCCATTTCTCCCTACCTGGCTACTCCAGGCTTCTCACATTTCCTCAGACACTTTTCCTCAGGCACATACCAAAAGGCATCTGTGAATTCTGATTTGATGTAAATTCTTCTTTCTTATGTCATTCCTAAGACAGATAACAAAACTATGTACCCTGGATTTCCAAACCATAGCAAAGAGGAATGCCCTTCAACAGGCCTCCTTTGCAGTTATGGTGGTTCCCCATCTGAAAGGTGGGAGAGACAGATGCTCACAGAGAGAATGCTGTGGAATTTAGCTAGTTAATATAGTTAAAACACGTTGAAGATAAAATGTGCTACATTAATTCCACATTCCATTATTACTAATAAAGGCTCAACCTTCGTGCATTGGAATATCCAGAAAGGGATATTTGATTCATGATGAGTCAAGAGTGATTTAAAATATTGACCCTAGCTCTAAGCATAGCCAGAGTTTTATGTGCATCATATAATGCAATAATTTCTATAGTAACCACTCATTTATATTAATTAGAGGAGTAAATAGAGCTCTGTAATATATATTCCAGACTAATGCTGAGAGCATAAGAAACATCTTTCCATTGAAAGGTCTAATTGATGCATTTGCCTTGTAGGAAAATTTGCTTTTTTGCTTCATAGGTATATTTAGCCCATTTAAAGCAATTTTCTTTTATTCTCCCTCTCCCCTCTGCCTTGCACTGCCTCTGGGATTCCAAGGCAGTTAGCCATTTGCATGGGGAAAGGAAGGCCAAAATGGACAGCAATCCTGAGATTTTTTTCTGAGTGAGTACTAGAGACGTTTCATGAGTGAGTAATAGGAATAGATCCTTCTGAAGCCCTGGCTACTGGGGCAAATCTTCTAAGCATAAAGTGTTAAAAGTTAAAGGTGAAGTCATCAGGTGACTTTAAGCCTATCATTTGGAAGACATTGTGGGAGGCCTATACTGGGTCCATTGTGTTCTACAATTTGTCAGCAGAAAAAATGAGAAGCCCTAACAATACAATATTGCATAGATAGATATTTCAAGACTAACCAGGGGTCAATCATAGACTAGAGGTGTACTAGTTAAATGAGACCCACACATGCCTTTCCGCTTTCTTCTATAATGTTTTAAAAACTTGAATTTGATTCCTTTAGGAAGGGCATGTGTTCATCTAAGTTCCTACCACTGCCTACTGCAGTAGGCTCAGTTGAAGTACAAAACCTATTTGTGTTATCTGCCTAGTTCCAGAAGGCACTTGAGTGTTACAGCCCAGAGGCCACCCAACACATTCATCTTACAAATGGGGAGACAGAGAAGCCAAGGGACTTGCCCAAGGTTACACTGTGAATTAGTGGCAGATCTGAGACTATAGCCTTTGTCTCCTAGTTTCTGAGTCAATACTCTTTGTGTTACTCCAAGAAGCCTCTATTGTCATCACTGGGAAGATCCACGTCACTTTTCTCTGGTGCAGGCACTGGCCCTTTACCTCCATGAAGAAATGGCTGGTTGATTTATGCTCCCTCATCTCTGTCTCCCTCACCTCATGTAGGTTGTTATTGCCACATGCCATATTCTACATTTTATCTACTATAGGCCATTTTGATGGATTTCAGCCACTTTAGTTCCCAAGTTAATTTGTTTAGGAGAATGCTGGTTTCAACTGACATCTGGCCTATGATATGATATGGTTTGGCCTTGTGTCTCCACGCGAATCTCATGCTGAATTATAATTCCCAGTGTTGGATGTGGGGCCTGGTTGGAGCTGATTGGATCACGGGGGTGGTTTATAATGGTTTAGCAACATCCGCCTAGTTCTGTCCCATAACAGATTCCTCATGAGATCTAGTTGTTTAAAAGTGTGTAGCACCCACGTCTCATTGCTCTCTTCCTCCTGCTCTGGCTGTGTGAAGGCCTTCACCTTTCGTCATGATTGTAAGTTTCTTGAGGCCTCCTGAACCATGTTTCCTGTAGAGCTTGTAGAACCATGAGCCAATTAAACCTCTTTTCTTTATAAATTACCCAGTTTCAGGTAGTTCTTTTTTTTTTTTTTTTTTTTTTTGAGATGGAGTCTCCCTGTGTTGCCCAGGCTGGAGTGCAGTGGCATGATCTCAGCTCACTGCAGCCTCTGCCTCCCAGGTTTAAGCGATTCTCCTGTCTCAGCCTCCTGAGTAGCTGGGACTACAGGCTCACACCACCACACCTGGCTAATTTTTGTATTTTTAGTAGAGACGGGGTTCCACCATGTTGGCCAATGTTGGCCAGGCTGGTCTTGAACTCCTGGCCTCCAGTGAGCCACCCACCTCGGCCTCCCAAAGTGCTGGGATTACCGGCGCGAACCACTGTGCTCAGCCTCAAGTAGTCATTTATAGCTCTGCAAGAACAGATTAATACGTATAGAAGGCTAAATCCTGAGCCACAAATCATGGGGAAGGGGGTTAATATCTTTCTCCTTTGTTGATTGCATGATGGCTATCCTATGAGAAATACCTAAGAAGAATTGTTAAGGTTTAGGTTTCATAGACTGTTCTAAGATAAGCATGATTAATTTTGCAGAAGATGCTCAGTAATAGAGCTGTGAGAGGTAAACAGCCGGCTTTTAATATGATTCTCTCAGATCCCCAAAGGAAAATGTATCAGCGAGGATAGACTAGAAGGTGCTGCAGTAACAAACAACTCTCAAATCTGAGTGGAGTAACAATAAAGGTCTGTTTCTCACTCATGCTATATATCCAACATGAGTCAGTGGAGGGTCTCTGCTCATTGCAGCCATTCAGAAACCCAGACTTCTGGAGGCTCCACCTCAGTATGCGAGCTCATGATTACCTCAGAAAGTGGAATACTATGCAGCAAATTGCATCCAGAAGTGACAGTGTCACTTGTACTCATATTTTATGGGCAAATCAAGTCACATGTCCCAACCTAACTTCAAAGAAGGGTGGGGAGGTACAATCCTACCATGTGCCTAGAAGACAGAGAGCCAGAAATATTGGGTGATTAGCACTAATGACTCTCACAAGAAGTTATGTGCAATTTGGTGTAATACTTAACTGATGCTGGTGGGGGGCTGGGATGAGACACGTTTACAATATTTTCCTGTACCATGTTCAACTCCTCCATCTCTAACATGCTCTGACAAAGCCTCAGGACACAGAAAATATAAAAATATTTTTGTAAAACTTACTTTTCATTCATTTTTGAGAGAGGCATTTTTATTATTAAAATAAATAAATGTTATCATAGTAGTAACTTACAAAAATGCATAAAAAAGAAAGAAAATTAAAATCACCAATGCAGTAGACCCCGTATCCAGTGGGTAACTGAAACCAGCCTGTCCTCATCCATGGTTTCAGTTACCCACAGTAAACCACAATTCAAAAGTATTAAATAGAAAACTCCAGAAATACATGATTCATACATTTTAAATTGTGCACCTTTCTGAATAGTGTTATGAAATCTCGCATTGTCTGGCTCCATTCTGTCTGGAAGGCGATCCTCTCTTTGTCCAGTATCTCCACACTGTAGACACCACCTGTAGCCCATCAGTCATTTAGCAGCCATCTTGGTGATCAGATTCACTATTTTGGTACTGCAGTTGTTGCATTTAACTAACCCTTATTTTACTTCATAATGACCACAAAGTGCAAGAGTACTGTGCCTAATTTATAAATTAAACTCTATCATATGTACATGTGTATAAGAAAAAAACATAGTAAATATTGGGTTCAGCACGATATGCAGTTTCAGGCATCTGTTGGCAGTCTTGGAACATATCCCTCCATAAGAAGGGACTACTATACTTCCACATATATACTTCCATATATGTATTTCCCATACATGATCATTGTAAACATTTGAAAGTATAGCTTTACAATCTTATCTTATTTTGTTTTGCCCTATTTTTATAAGTTTTCCTAAGTCTAAAAATATATTATCTTGAATGGAAATCTGAGAGTCCCCTCTTTCTGGCCTTCTTCTTTATTTGCATCCCTTAGTCTTTTTCCTTCTGGTAGCTTCATAGACCTCTCACACTCAGAAAATGTTGATTCCTCCCTGTTTTCATTTTGGAGCAAGAAGGGAAGCTCATAGTGAAATATTTATAGGTCAAGAAAAAGAGTCTCTAGCTGAAATTCCATCTTTTATGGAAAAAATTCAGTAATATTTTATATCAATGGTCTCCAACTATTTCCTGGGATTTACCCAAAGGTTTTCTTGGGAGGGGTATGTGGAAGGGTGAAGCTCTATCTTGCATCATGTGCTGGTCATGTAACCTACCAAGGGCTTTGATTTCTTCCTTGGTAAGTTGACGTGGAAATTGCTGCCCAAGGTGCTGGATCAAATTTATGATTCTCCTTGGTCTCAAAAAAGTCATCTGTTTGTGACTACATTTGGCTTCCTTTTCACCCTGATGTGACAGGTTTTAGTTCCTATCATTTCTGCTGATTCTTGGATCCTGCTATTTCCTTCTTCCATCATTTTTCTTCATTCTGCTGAAATATATCCTTTGTAGTTGTGGGAAACTCTCTTATTTTTTGTATGAAAAATCATCTTTTATTGTACATTTATTATTGAATTCTATACTAAATTAATCTTGACATAGAATCCTGGGTATGTTGAATGATTGTGCTTACTCCAGAGCTATTATCTTTTTAAAAAATACTTTTTAAAAAATTGACTCTTGAAGAAACATCTCTTTTATTATACCTAATTTAGCTTGGAATAAAATTTTAGGTTGGTTTCTATTTTCCTTCAGCACTTTGAAGATATTCTCTCATTATCTTAGAATCATTAGAATCCATTATCGCTGTTGAAAAATCTGCTGTGAGTCTAATTTTTACTTCTTCATCTGCCAGTAGTAGGCAACGTCTAAAATGAATGATGCCTAAGAATCTCAACTTGCTGGTATGTGTGCCCTTGTGTATTCCCCCTGCCCATGAGTATGGGCTGAGCCTAGTGACTTTCTTCTAATGAATAGAATATGACAGCAATGATGAGATGTCACTTCAAAGATTAACTTAGAGAAAATCTTAGATGCCCTCTACTCCTCCCCCACTTGGTTGTTCTGATGAAGTCAGCTGCCTTGTTGTGAACTTTTTATGGAGAGTTATATGTAGCAAGGAACTGAAGGAGACCTTTAGCCAACAGCTAGAAAAGAGCTGAGACCCTCAATCCAATAACCAGTGAGAAACTGAATATTGCTAAGCTCACATAAGTAAACATGGAAGCAAAGTCTCTCATAGTTCAGCCTTCAGATGCCACTGCTGCCCCATTTAACATCTTGATTGCAGTCTTGTATGAGAAATTAAGGCTGAGTCAACTAGGTAAGCTTCACCCAGATTTCTGGGCCACCAAAACTGTGAGATAATAAATGTTTGTTATTTTAAGCCCCTAAGCTTTGGGATAATCTATTATGCAGCAATAGCTAACTAATACACTGCCTTTACCAGAGTGTTTAAGATTTTTTCTTTTTCCTTCATATCAGAACATGAAGTTTATTATGATGTGTCTAGATGTAGATGGTGAGGGTTTCATTTTATTTATACTGCTTGGAATTTTAAACACACTTTAAAAAACTTTTATTACAGAATATTTCACAATTGAAATGATGATTAATTCCTTAATATTATCAAATATTCAGTAATAGTACAAATTTATTTTCAAGTTTTCTTAATTTTTTGCACTTAGTTTATTCAAATCAGAGTCCAAATACATATTCAATTTATAATAATACTTCTAAATCAAAATCAGGTTCATAAACTTTATAGTCAGTTTCTTTAATTTTATGTTTCTATTTCTTTTTTTTGTGGAGAGGAAAACCTCACTGTTAAAGACATGATTAACCTAATTCCTTCATTATAGATGTATAATTATATATATAAATTATACATATGTAATTGTTTCAAAGAACAATAATAATTTTTATTACCAATGTTACTGAAAACTGTTTATTTTTTTTTCCAGTTCTCTTTTGCTTGTTTGTTTTGCTTTGTTGTTGTGGGGTTTTGAGTTTGCTTTGGTTGAGTTTTTGTCATTGTTTGATTGGCATTTTTTTTTGTCCTAGGGTATATCCTGCTAGGGATGAATGGTCCAATTAGTGACAGTTGAAATAATCTCTTTCTGTGTGGCTCTGCCACAAACTCAGTACACAGTTTCATTCATTTAATTTTGTTTCCAGTTTATAGGAGTAGATTTGTTCTCATTTTCATTCAATTATCCTTGAAAATTATGTAAAACATTCATATCATTCCAAAGTATAATATACAATCCAAGTATCCCCAGGAGACATGGCTTTCATCGCTATACTCCCATCTTGTGACTTACTTTTTCCTGTAAGCTGCCATTTTAAAAATATTATGGCTATCCTTCCATGCTTTTTGTGGGGAGGGAGCAGGGGTACAGCAAAGGCACACAGATATGTGTGTGTGTATGTATGTTTGTGTGCATTCGCTTCCTCCCCTTTTTAGATAAATGAGAATATATAAATATTTTTTCTATTCTGATTTTTTCACTTAGCAATTTTAGATGACTTTTGTCCATTATAAATTTTCTACACACATAAAAGTCCATAAATTATAAGGGTATGGTTTGGAAAATTTTCACCAAGTGAATACATCTATGTCAGTACCATTTAGATCAAGAAATACAACATTACTAACATCCAGAAGCCCTTCTCTTGTACCCTCCCAATCATTTTCCACACCCACCTCTTCAAAGATAACCATGATTTTTAACTTCTATTGCCTTAGATTAATATGCCTGTTTTTCAAAGTTTAAACACATAGAATCATACATTTTCTACCGATTTGCATCTGGATGCTTCTATTCACCTCTGTTTGTGAATTCATCCATGTTGTTTCATGTAGAAGTAGACCATTCATTCTTATTGCTGTATAGTAGTCTATTATATAATTACAGCATAATTTATTTATCTGTATTGTTAATACACATTTGGGTTTTTCCAGTTTGGGGCTTTCAGAAATAGTGCTGCTTCTCTGGAATAGTTTGAGTAGGACTGATATTAGTTCTTTAAATATTTACTAGAATTCAGTGGTGAAGCCATCAGGTCCTGGGCTTTTCTTTGATTGGAGACCTTTTATTATGGCGTCTATCTTGGTACTTGTTATTGCTATATTCAGGTTTTGGATTTTTTTCATGGTTCAGTCTTGGTAGGTTGTACATGTCTAGGAATATATCCATTTCTTCTAGGCTTTCCAATATATTGGCAAAAAAAAAAAAAAAAAAAAAAAAAACAGAGTAGCCAAAGCAATCCTGAGCAAAAGAACAAAGCTGGAGGAATCACAGTACTTGACTTCAAACTATACTAAAGAGCTATAGTAATCAAAACAGCATGGTCCTGGCATAAAAACAGACACATAGACCAATGGAACAGAAAAGAGGACACAGAAATAAATCCACACATTAACAGTCAACTCATTTTTGACAAAGGCATCAAAAACATACTGCAGGGAAAGGACAGTTTCTTCAAAAAATGGTGCTGGGAAAACTGAACAATTATATACAGATTAATGTACCTAGACCCTTATCTCTAACTATACACAAAAATCAAATCAAAATGGATTAAACACTTAAATTTAAGGCCTGAGACTATGAAACTTCTAGAAGAAAACATTGAGGAAAATCTCCAGAACATTGGTCTGGGCAAAGATTTCTTGAGTATGACCTCAAAAGCACAGATGACTAAAGCAAAAATGGACAAATGGGATCACATCAATCTAAAAAGTTTCTGCACAGCAAATGAAACAATCAACAAAGTGAAGAGACAGCCCACAGAACGGGAAAAAAAATTTGCAAACTACCCATCTGACAAGAGACTAATAATCAAAATATAAAAGAAGCTCAAACAACTCAATAGGAAAAAATATATATATCTATTTGGTATGTTTTTGGATGCATAGCTTGCGAATACTTTCTCCCATTTGTACATATATATATATATATACGTATATATATATTATATATATACATTTAAAAATGGGCAAAAGACCTGAATAGACATTTCTCAAAAGAAGAAATAATCCAGATGAAATCGGTCTGATGTGCTTCATTAGGTAATAAGTTTGCTACCCAAAAGGTAGTTTTTCCATCCTCACTGTCCTCCCACCCTCCACCACCAAGTAGAACATGATGTCTATTGTTTCCTTCTTTGTGTCCATGTGTTCTCATTGTTTAGCACCAACTTATAAGTAAGAACATGCAGTATTTGGTTTTCTGTTCTTGTGTTAGTTCATGTAGGATCATGGCCTCCAGCTCCATCCATGTTGCTGCAAAGGACATGACTGCATTCTTTTTTATGGCTTCATAGTATTCCATGGTGTATATGTACCACATCTTCTTTGTGCAGTCTACCATTGATTCTTTGTCTTTGCAATTGTGAATAGAGCTGTGAGGAACATATGCATGCACGTGTCTTGATGGTAGAACAATTTATATTCCTTTGGGTATATACCCAATAATGGAATCGCTGGGTCAAATGGTAGTTTTATTTTAAGTTCTTTGAGAAATCACCACACTGCTTTCTACAATGGCTAAACTAATTTGCACTCCCACCAGCAGTGTATAAATATTCCCTTTTCTCCACAACTTTGCCAGCATCTGTTATTTTTGACTTTTTATTAATAGCCATTCTGATTGGTGTGAGATGGTATCTCATTGTGTTTTTGATTTGCATTTCTCTGATGATTAGTAATATTGAGCATTTTTTCATGTTTCTTGGCTGCTTGTATATCTTCTTTTGAGAAGTGTCTGTTCACGTCCCTTACCCTTTTCTCATAGGGTTATTTGTTGCTTGCTTGTTGATTTAAGTTCTTTGTAGATACTGGATACGAGACCATTTTTGGATGCATAGCTTGCAAATAATTTCTCCCATTTGTACATTGTCTATTTACTCTTCTGACAGCTTCTTTGGCTGTGCAGAAGATATTTAGTTTAATTAGGTCCTATTTGTCGATTTTTGGTTTTGCTGCAATTGCTTTTGGCATCTGCATCATGAAATCCTTGCCAGGTCCTATGTCCAGAATACTATTTCCTAGGTTATTTTCCATGGTGTTTATAGTTTTTGAGCTTACATTTAAGTCTTTGATGCATCGTGAACTTATTTTAGTACATGGTGTAAGGAAGGTGTCCAGTTTCAATCTTCTGCATATGCCTAGCCAGTTATTTCATGGCCTTTCTATTATGACCGTAACCATTCTATTATAACCATAACCATAACTATTTCATTCCCATTTATTGAATAAGGAGCCTTTCTCCATTGCTTGTTTTTGTCAATTTTGTTGAAGATCAGATGGTTTTACATGTGCAGCATTATTTCTGGGCTCTCTAGCTTGTTCCATTGGTCTATGTGTCTGTTTCTGTACCAGTACCATGCTGTTTTGATTACTGTAGCTCTGTAGTATAGTTTAAAGTCGGGTTATGTGATGCCCCCAGTTTTGTTCTTTTAGCTTAGGATTGCCTTGGCAATTTGGGCTCTTTTATTTGTTCCATGTGTATTTTAAGATAGTTTTTTCTAATTCTGTAAAGAATGTCAGCAGTATTTTGAGAGGAATAGCATTGAATCTGTAAGTTGCTTTGGGCAGTATGGCCATTTTAACAACATTGATTCTTCCTATACATGTTCGTGGAGTGTTTTTCCATTTGTTTGTGTCATCTCTGATTTGTTTGAGCAGTGTTTTGTAGTTCTTCTTGTAGATATATTCCACTTCTTTATCCTTACCTATCTGTATTTCTATGTATTTTTATTCTTTTTGTGGTATTGTGAATGGGATTGCATTCTTGATTTGGCTCTCAGCTTAAATGTCTGAGTGGAGCACCATCCCAAGTCCTCATTTCAAGCAACAAGCCTTGCATCCTTTTCCATGTTGTGTGGTGTATTTCTGTGCCTCATCCAACTTCAGAAACTTCTATGCACTTCTGGTTGTTTTAAAAACCATGCCCTGTACACCATCCTGGACACTTCATCCTATGTGCTACTTTGCTTTTCTCTATTAAGAGTTATCATTCTGTCTTGGAGTGTGGCTGTTTTCTTTTAAAATTTTCTCTGTACATTTTTTCTAACAGTGATATATGTCTATAGAATGGGAAGGGAAGAGGGAGGGAGAAAGGGTGATGTGGTAGGACATGGTTCAGAATATGAACTGAGAATACTGTCTTAATTAGAAGTCTGCAATTTTTTCTTTGCAAAAATATGCTTACATTATTATTATAACACTGTTTCAGTGTTATACAAAAATAATGATGATTATCTATTATTATTTGGATAAGATTATTATATAAATTATTATTTAGATAAGATACTGTTATCTCCCTTTTTGTAGTCTGCTATATTTTGAACACTCTTCACACCATTAAATATTCTACAAGAGTACATTTCTGTTCATGCTGATCAAATTAGATTGTGGTAATCTACTAGATGTGGTTTGTCTCTGCTGTTGTATGTGAAACTGAAGGCCTAAGGTTAAGAATTGTTTATCTCTTTCTGCATCCCGATGGCTCAGCACAGAGTAGGCTTCAGGAAATATACATTTAATGAATAAATAAGTCAATAGATAAGTGACCTTTGATTCCTACTATGTGCACATTATTGAATTAGACTTACTTTGTGATTGCTTGGAAGAATTTACAAAGATGAGTAACTGACAATGTTTCAACCCTCAAGGGACTAGTGATATATTTAGAAGCTGACAACCAGTTGATGATGGAGATGTTGCTTTTCACGCTGTTTTTATCTCCCTGTCTCGCTCATATAACTCTATCACTTAGCTATGCAGTGTTTCTTGGACTTTGATAGCAGGGTAACCACAAAAGAAGAGAACATACTTGCTAAAAACTCCCAGGTTTGGAGTAAAGCCAAGATATTTCCTATTGGGATGAGTTCCGTATTAAAATAGCTAAAAATGAACTATGATTTCTATTGTTTTCTAAGGCATGATTGCTGTGGCTGGAAATCCCAGAGTTAATACTTAGGACCCTCTTGACAGTCACTTTCTGACTAAAACTTTATAGTTCTTAAAGATTTCCAATTTAATTTAGGATTCCTAATGATCTTCATTGTTGTGTTTTCTATTATAAGGCTGTAGCCTGTAAATCTGGAAGCTGTTCAGCATGCACTAAAAATGTCAATATGTTTCAAATAAGTACTGTTGCATCTCATAAAAATCTATTCCTCATGAAAATCCCCCATTAAATCAATATCATCTATTATTAGTGTTCTATATGCTATATTTCAAAGTAAAATGAAGACTATGAAGGGCCATGAAATCATGTAGTCAATCAAAGCTCTGCCTAATAAATTCAGGGAGCACAAATCAACCTCATTACCTTTCTATGCTTTTTTTTTTTTTTTGAGATGGAGTTTCGCTCTTGTTGCCCAGGTTGGAGTGCAATGGCACGATCTCACCGCAACCTCCGCCTCCTGTGTTCAAGCGATTCTCCTGCCTCAGCTTCCTGAGTAGGTGGGATCACAGGCATGCACCACCATGCCCAGCTAATTTTGTATTTTTAGTAGAGACGGGGTTTCTCCATATTGGTCAGGCTGGTCTCGAACTCCCAACCTCCAGTGATCCACCCGCCTGGGCTTCCCAAAGTGCTGGAATTGCAGGCATGAGCCCCAGCGCCCAGCCCCTTTCTATACTTTTTTAGTTCCAGGGTTAACCACCATTGTCCTAGATCCCTTATGTCTACAAGGGCTCCTGGACATTGGAGAATTTTTGTGGAGAGCTCAGACACAGTTGTCTGAACCTGCAAGTGTCAGTTTTGCAGAGTGCAGCTAGAAATGCAAAACACGAAAAAGACAGACCTATCCCTTTTGCTAATCCTTGTCTCCTGAGCTGTGACCTCTAGGCATTTTGTATCTTCACCTGCTACAGTCCCACTGAATCCCAAGCTACGTCAGATTTAATGAGGTTGCTGGTAATCAGAAGGCTAGAAGACACATTTGGAGAGCTTTAAGACTGTATCATGCCCACTCTTAATGTAAGCCCCATGTAAACCTGAACTTTACATTTTGAATAACACTTGGTTCTCTAACAAATAAACCTCCCAAATGTCAGTAGCTTAACACAATAGAAGTTTATTTCTCATTCAGGTGGCAGTGCATTATGGAAATTGCTGGTTGGCAGCCTTTCCTGCACGTATGATCTAGGGACGTTGGGTCCTTCCATCTTGTGGATGTGCCACAACTAGGGCCTCAGAGAACTCTGCTACCAGCTAGCAGAAATGGAAAGGAAAGGTGGACAAATCATTTCTGGTTTTTTAATTGGTTTGGCCTGGAAGGACTACACATTAATTCCACTCACATTCCATTGTGAGAACTAGTCTTATAACTCTACCTAGATTCAAGGAGAGCTCGGAAATACAGTCTCTAGCTGCAATACCACCCTCAGACCTGAGAAAACATATCCTCTCATCCAGTCCCTATTCCTCAGGGGGTTCCCTGCTTTGGAATGCTTTCCAGAATTTTCTAAGACCCCATCTGGTACCTGTGACTGGACAGGGCCAGTAGTATCATCCAGGCAGGGTGTTGCCAGTCTGGACTGGGTCCTTTATAGGTCCCGATCACCAGAAAACCTTCCCTTGAAAGTTTCTAAGTCCCCTTCCAGTGAGAGGGACCAGACAGACTGGCAGTGCCAGTTGAACAGGGCACCCTGAGCCCAAACAGGGACCCATGTAAATTCCAGTCTCCATTTCTTCTCTTTGTGTACTCTCCACCAATTCCCCTGTGGTGCCCTCACAGCGCACAGGTGATCATGGGGTCAACTAGATCCCCTTTGGAGCTCCTGGACTCATATCTACAAGTTGTTCCAGTGTGTTGTATGGCATTTCTTTCAGGAAATTGTGCAAGACTGGGCTGCTAGAATGATGCTGACATGCTGACTTGACTGACATAGGATAGGTTCAGAGCTCCAGGATCCTGTTAGTATACCATCACCAGTTGGGCTTGAGTTGCATGTGTGGGCCCATGCATGAGTCTTTGCCCATCTGTGTGCCCACCTCTAGTCTATAGCACCAGAGGTGGAAGTTGTGGCAGGAGTTTTTTACCTGATATGACCCCTTCCACTGACACCCAGGACACCACTCTATGGGCTCTGTGGCACTTGTCAAGCAGTCATATAGAGTTAACTATTTCTATCTCTGTGAGCTTCTGATATTGTTGTCTCACTTTTTCAATGGGCCTTTCTGATAAATTTCCTCTTTTGCTTTCGATCATGTGATGATGTCATGATCATTCCTTACATGAATGTGATCACTTTTCATGCTCTGCCAGTGGGCCCCCTGCCCCTGCCACTCATCCTCCCTGCTTGTGGTGGCATGTGTAGAATACAGAGGTGCAGTCAACATGGAAAGATATCCCATCCTAGGAATGTGATGATTATGGCCTCCAGGGTTCAAGAGAGGCTATGGTTGGAAGATGTGTCATTCTACATGTATGCTATAAAGTGCCAAATGGTATATTGAACATGACCATAAAGTGACATATTGTTCACATTTTCCTGCGCACTCGGGAGAAGGTGTGCCTTTGCGCTCATCATCAACGAAGCACAGTAACAACGTCTGAGAGTCCACAGGGAGCTGATATTCACAGGCAGCCTGGTGGATAATGGCAGTGTCATGGGTCTTGGTGTAGCCAGCATGAACTTAAGGGTATCAGGGGCCTGTAGAGGTAGGAAGATCCAGACTGTTTCCGTACAAGTAGGTGCTCAAGAGCCATGGCACACTGAGAAACAACAGTGATGCTCCCTTTTCCTCTCAGTGGGAGATATCACCTTAGTCATGTGTGGTGCAATAGACAATTAGGAACATAAAGACATGCTTGCTGAGCCCAAGCAAGAAGATGTGGAACCTGAACCCTATGGGGAAACGTCACAAGCACTAACGGCACAGTAAACAAACAGCTAAGTACCTCCTCTCCCCCTATAATGCTCAATCTTCATCAACAAATCACTATACCTCATGTGGGCCCATGAACTTCGCAATACATGTTTTCATTAAATTGTTCATATAGAGAACAACCCACAAAAATATTTGCCTAGGACCCTTTACATCCCAGGGGCAGCCCTGCCTTTCTGGACAGCCTCTTCTCCAGCATTATTCTAAACTGTAGAATGGGGAGAAAAAAGTCTTGTGTGTGCTCCTAGCTAAGGTCAACTCTTCCATGGCAAGTGGAGTCAAGGCCTGAGAAAGACGGTGTCTTCATAGGGGGTTGGCCTGGTATGGAGACTCACGGGTGAGTAGGGAGAGGTTGATGTTGACAAAGAATAGCATTTCAGCCTGTGGAAAGCAGAACCAAAGCAGGCAAGGTGGATGTCTGTAAAGAGGAGTAGCCTGTTGTAGCAAAATGTGCTCTTTGAATTATACAGTTCTCAGCATTCATTAATGCATGAATTCATTAATTCAATCGAGCTCCTACTGTTGGCCAGGCAATGTCCTAGGCCACAGTGAACACGACAGAAGGGTTTCCCACAGTCATGATTGCTGGACTAATTCACACACAACTCAGAACAGAAGAAAACTTCCCTGAGGGTTGCTGTCTTGCACATAGCTCCTGCTTCTTCTGTGATCTACGTGAGCTACCTTTTAAATGTGGGATTTGTTTTCAAATGTGGCTTTCATGTCTAAGGCTTTCTGTAGAGTGGCTCAGAAGACCAATTTTATGTGCCTCATTGTGGTTCACTCCAATCTGCCCTTTAGGTGCAGCCTTCTCTCCCTGAGGGCCCTCCTGGTTCCATCTCCTCTGTCAATAGACCCCATTAGGCTAGCATCATCAGTATCTTACAATGGAAAATGAAATAGCCTTTGCAAGAAAAGGAGTGGAATTTTCATTTTTCTCACTAATCTCCCTTTGAGTGAGCAATTTTAGGACTTCTGCAAACACTCCCTGCAGAGAAGGCTCTGTAAATGTAGCTTTTGCTCGTCTCTGAAAGCACTACTCTTCCATGAGAGGTATAGTCCATTCTTACATATACAGAAATCAGAAAAGTGGAGAAATAAATTAGAGAGCATAGTAGCTACCTCCTGGTGAACCTTTCACAGTACCCTATATTCAGCTTCACTCTCAAGCAATTCATTCGTTCATTCATTCATTTTTTCATTCAACAAATATTAAAGGAGGGCCTGCCACATATCAGACCCTGTGCCTGATGACATGAATACAACAATGAGCAGAACCCCATCCTCACAAAGTTTGCAGACTGGATGGGGTTTATGCATAGATGCAGACTCAATGGCACAGGTCCCAGAGTCTGGTGAACCTAGGCACCCATTTTAAAGGGAGTGGCATGAAAATTAAACAGAACAATGATTCTTGAAGTGTGATCCATAGACTCATGGGCACCCAGAGACTCTTTTGGAGATTCTGTGAAGTAAAAACTATTTTCATTATTTGCTTTTTTCTCTGGCTTGACATCTGCACGGATGGTGCAAAAGCAGTAGTGAGTAAAACTACTGCACCTGGATACAAATCAAACCAGTAACGCCAAACTGTACTAGTAGTTTTTGGCTTCTTCACTGCCACACTTGCAGTTAAAAAAACAGTTTCACTTAAGAATGTCCTTGAAGAAGTTGAAAAAGTTATTAATTTTATGAAAGCTCAAGCCTGGAGTACAGGTCTTTTTAATATTCTGTGTGACAAAATGGGAACTACATATAAAGCATTTGTTATACACTAAAATACAATTGTTGACTCAAAGAAAACCACTTGTGCAATTGAGTTGTGAGATGAACTGGCTGAATTTTTTTTCATAGAACCCCATTTTGACTTGAAATTACGTGGGACAATCTACAGTGACTTAGACTTAAGTATTTAGTAAGCATCTTCTCAAAAGTGAGCAGTGACCCTGCCACTTCAAAAATAAAAAAAAAATTAATTTCTTTCCAATGACAAAATTTGAGCTTTCGAGCAAAAATTAGAATTTTGGGAAACGTAGATTCACCACTGTGAGCTTGACAGCTTCCCAATAGCCAAAGACATTTTCCATCAGATCAGTGGTGATATTAACAAATGTGGCTTTGGGGTATTACATAATGAAAGGTATCATCATTTAAAAGATAGACACAACTCAGGGCACCATTGTTTTCCAAATGAACAGTGCACAGTGTTACAAAAGCATGACTGCTTAAAAATCCATTCAAAGTGATAGAGAGATCAATGGATTTTAATATAGCAGAGTACAATCATTCATTGATATAGTTTTAGATCTTTATTGTTACTAAACTTTTTTAAAAGCCCCTTTTGTTGAGATTTTTCATGTTGCATCAGTGAAGAATATTCAAAATTATCTGGTCTATTAATTTTATTTTTTCTAAATGCGTATCTATGTGCATTTTCTTCATATACTTCAAACGGAGCAACATACTGCAAACAGATTCAATGCAGAAGTGGAAGAATCCATCTATCTTTCATTAAGGCGGAGATTAGACATTTGAAATACTGAAAAACAATGCATCTCTTCTAACTAATTTTTGTTTTGGAAAAATATAGTTACTTTTCATAAACATGCGCTGTTTATGACACCATGTACTGGACTGATTTTTTATTTTGTAGTTATTTAACAAATTAATATTTTTAATATCTTAGTCTTAACTTCTAAAATGGTAGATAGTGATAGACGTAATCCATGTAAATGCAAGTTGTTTAGGGTCCTCAATAGTTATTAAGAATATAAAGCTTGACATCTGCTGACATAGAGAAGGGGGCATGTGGCTATGTACTCATCACCACCCACAGGTCTCTCAGCACAGGTTTTGTGGGAGCCTCTTGTCTCCCCTTGAGGAGGGGAGCCTGTCACATTCATTTTTGTATTCTTAATGACCAGCAAAGTGCTCGGCACATAGTGAGTGTCCAGTGACTGTTGAGCTCATGAGCATATGAGTAAATGAGACATTGGGTAGCTTCACAGAAGATGGGGGCTGGGACGTAGGCAGAGCAGCTCAAATCAATATGAAGCCAGACCCAGGTGGAGATAATGAGGTGATCTCTGAAGACCCAGTTTAGTTTCTTCCAATGTTCTACTTTGCTGTGGAATCAGCGGTCGGGGCTTATGCCACTGGCTTCTCTCATCGTGATCCACTTGGCCATGCTAAGACACAGGTACCCTGGGGAAGGACAACTATAGGCAGAAGAAACCTCAAGTGATGTGTTTTGCTTGGCTCCATAGCAATGACCTGATTCAATGGGAAATGTGCTTTATCCTGGCTGCTGCCAGCACACCAACCAGGCTCATGAAGATGATAGCAAATCAGCAGAGTGTTCACGGACACATGCCTGTGAGTTGAACCCATTCAGCAACAGAAACAGCTTTAGATTCTACCCACTGCAGTTTATTTAAACCCTTCTGGCCTGAATTTACATGTGTCATGCTTACATTTTAATGGTCACTGTAGTGCACACCAGGCCAAATTCATTGGTAAATCCCCTGCATAGACAAGCCAAGAAAACTGGCCATTCCTTCTATACAAGTGCAGATAGACCACTACATTGGAAAGGTCCTTAGTGGTTCTGTCAGGCTGGAAGCCTCGAACCCCTGACAATGGGAATTTTCTAATTAGAGAGACATGAATGTCCCAGTGGACTTTAAAATGTTAATGCGGAGCCATAAAGGCTTTGGTGCATTTGAACTTCCGGCTGGTGATCAATTGAGAAATATACCCCCGGCTTTCTATACCAGAGAGCACTGCCAGATCTGCCCCATTCCTGTACATTCTTCCAAATGACTGTTTCCAAATTAGCACCAATGTGTGCTTTTTAATATCCTCCCTACCATGAACTTCCTGCTTTATAATCTTAATGTCTTCCATATGAGGGAGACCTTCATTTTTCCACCCGTTACCTTGGACTAAGTGGGTCCTAACAAGCTCATAGAAATCTTCACAAGGGATCAACTTTCAGCCTTGCCCTTCTATGGTCCCCAAACCATTCTCTTGGCAAGAACTAGCCCTTTATTGGCCATTGTCTTCTTTGCCTGGGGAAGGACCTTGATTGCTTTCACATGCCCCCTTGTAGTAACTTGGGAACAAGTGGAAAGAATCAGAGACTCAGAAGTGCTGGTTTGAGCTGAGCCTTCACTCTCAGGATTTGTAGAGGGGAGGGGGCAGAGCAACTCTGAGCTTCCTATTCTTCATATAGGGCTTTCTCTTAGGGATATCTGGGGCGCTGGGAGCCAGAGGCCTTAAGACATCCTTTTGTGTCCAAATGGGGCATGACAGCCTCTTGGCCTGGGAAGTCTTGTGGTGAGGCTTTAGTTTTCTCCTTTGAAAAGTAATAACAATGGTGTGGCTGTGGGAAGGGAAGAGTTAAGTAAGCAAAGAGTAAGGTAGAACAATTCAAGTTACGATTTTCAGAGCGTCAACTCCAGGCAAGACCTTGTGCTAACTGCTAAAGAGATAAAGGATACAAAAACAAGTCTGATTTTGCCAGACAAAGAAGGGGCCAATCTGCACTTCAAGTAAAGAGGGCAGTGTGGGTACAGAAATTCACTAGGTATTTTTGGGGAAATGGAAAGTAGCTGGGTGCTTCTGGAGTGGAGAGGCGTATAAGTATGTTGGAGGGGTGGATGAAGGAGTCAGTGCTGGCAAGAGCTAAGACATAGTGAAAAACTCAGCTGGAGCAAGAAGTTTCTTGAGTTAGGCAATTCTCTAGGTAGAATTTCCTGCACATTTTCCTGGAACACTAGAACATTTCATTCTCAGATGTGTGTGCCAATGTCCACTGCATGCCCTTCTGTCACAACGGACGAATTGTCTGTACTCCTGTGGAGAGCCAACCCTGCGCGTTTTCATTTGAATCCCTCCCAGTCATCCTGTCGTCCCAGTTGAGCAGCACTTATTACCTGGTGTTCTAGAGTTTATTTTGTGTATTGCCTTTCTTCCTCACTAGACTGTAAGCTCTGTAAGAGCATAGAATTAGTCTTTTTGTTTTCAATGATATATTCTCAACACCTAGGCAATTTATAACATAAAGCCCTCAAAAAATAGTTGCTGAGTGAATGTTAACTGTTGTTCAACAAAAGTCATTGTCAAATATATTTGGGAACTTGAGGGTTAACCATAGTTCAACAGCTTTCCTTTTCCAGGAGACTTTTAAGACTCTTTAATATGCTACTGAACAAATGAGAGGTAATGGTGGCTTGAACCAGCGTGGAGGCAGTGGAGGTGAAGGAAAGAGATGGCTTATGGATTTGTTTTAGAAGTTGAGTTGACAGGACTTCTCGATGGATTGGATATAAGTGATTATGGAAAGGAGAAAATCAAGGAGAACTCTGTGTGTTTGTGTGTGTGTGTGTGTGTGTGTTTGCATGCTTGTGTGTGCACACATACAGGTACGCATGCACATGCTTCATTTGAGCACCTGGGTTGATTGCTGGCCCATTCAATGAAGCTCTAGAGGAACTGGTAATTGGTTGGAACAGGACAGCTGGAGAGCAAGGCAGGAGCCAGGACATCCAGGTCTTCTCACATCGCACCAAGGCTTCTGGACTTTATCCTGGGAGTGATGGGGAGTCTCTTAAGGATTATAAATGGAGAATTGGCATCATCAAATTTGCATGTTAAAAAGGTGCCTCTGGCTACAGTTAGAGTATATTAGAGAGGGCAAGAGTGGAAGCAGAAAGAACAGATATGAGGCTGTTGCTACAATGCAAATATGGAACACCCCAAACCTTAGTTTGCTGGGCAGGGGCCAGTCAGGACAATTGAGCCAGGTTTGGTATGATCCCCTCAGTGCTCACATAGCCTCTCATTCTTTGCACTCCCTCCTGTGTAGGACCCTAGTTAGAATGGCCTCTTTCCACATCTGGGTGGGTTATGTGAATATGCACACACACAGACCCAGTGCCTAGCAACCAGTCCTGGCACTGACCCTCAGAAACATTGCCACAGACACCCCCACATCAGATTAGTTTCCACCCAGCCACTGGCTACATCAGGGAAACATGTCTGCACAGTCAGCTGTGCTCACCACTTCATTTTAGTTCATATTTCTATCGCTTCCTCTTTAGTCAAAGTCTAATTTCACTCTGTTGTAGTTCTGCAAATCACAAGCTATGAACTATGCAAAGCCTACTCCATTGGAAGAGAATATGTAGCCATGAAACAGTGGATCATGTGAGTCTGGGCCATTGGCACATGTGCATATTGAATTAATGAAATCTAATGGTTCATGGGGAGAATGGGTTCAGTTGTATTAATGGCCAGGGGGCGGGAGTAAGACTGGCTAGATATGCACATGTCCTTAGAATCACAGCCTGTCAGAGGTAGGTGAGCACGTAGTGAGCATCTACTCCAACCCCCTTTATCTATAAACAGAAACTGAAGTAAAGAGAGGGATGTCTCCCAAGCTAATGTGCACTTGGACTATACTGCAGTGAGTAATGTGAACAGGGCAGTATAGGTAGTAGAAAAACGAGATGATTTGCCCTGAGCATCAGAAGGTCTGCTTTTAGGAGCTCTACTCTTAACTCTCTGGGCTTCAGTTTCACCATCTGAGCATTGAGGAGGCTGGGGCTCAATTTAAATATAACACATATGAATAGCTGTGGGTTCCTTTTTCAGACTCATCTGAAAAGCCTGAAGCTCCCTTTTCCATCCCAGGTTGTCATCCTTCTCCACTATGGGCAAGGATGAAGTTTCAAGGGCAACAATTTCAGACTGGTTCCTGCATGGTCCTGCATCACACAAAGAACATTTGAGAAAATCAGCAAGACCCTGGTCACTGGAATTCAATAAGGTGGAAAAAAATCCCTATCTGCTCCAAAAGTTTACACCTGAGCAAAAATAAAATTTTATCCAAACAGCAGACCTGCTAGGCTGCAAGTTTAATAAGCTATTAAACGGCACCATCTGAAACCTGCAATCAAAGCAAAAACACTGTAAAATAAATCAAGAGAGATAAGAAAAGATTTCACATTGTTAAAAGTTTATGCTATTTCTGACTTCCCGAAAGGTTACCATTAACCTGGGAGTTAATCAGAGTTTTTCATTTACCCGTTGTTCGGAGCCATAAGAGCACTTTAACAGGGTAAATAAAAAGATCTAAAGAAGCAATAAACGCGAATGTCACAAGTGGCAATCATCTACCTTGTGAGGCTCATGCCATACGAAGCGTCGCACAGCTGGAAACAAATGATTCCACAGAACACTGTAAATAACCTCCAAGCCCATTCCTAATTAAAGTGAAGCCCCACTTTCTCATGGGCATTGAATATATGAACCAATTAAGGAAATATCATTTCTTTCCTGAAAGGGCTGTGCTCTCTTGTTCATTCACTCTCTCTCTCTCTCTCTCTCTCTCCCTTCCCTGTCCCTACCTCTTTCCCTCTCTCTCTGTCTCTTTGTGTGTCTCACTCTCTCCTCTATAGAATTTACACTAAAGAGCTGGTCCTCAATGTTCCTTAGCTGCAATAATGAGACATCCCAGCTTTAAGCAAATTTTGCACCTGTAACCTGCAGAAATATAGCCGTAGCATTTGAAAAATTACCTCCATGCTGCACAGTGCCATGAAAATTTATCTTTGAGATGATTTTATTGCATGGTTACCCTAGGCAATTAAATCAATAAATCTTAACTGTCAGGAAGGTTGGCCCTGTGCCAGAAATAAATGAAATGCACAAAATCAGTAAATAAAAGGTTCCTGACAACTCATTCCAGAAATTATTTAGCAGTTGGGGTTGTGGGGGGTTTTGTGTTTCACTCCCCAGCCTTTATTGACATTCTTTCTGCGAAATGATTATGCTAACAAACACAATGGCTCCACTACAAAGAAGTCATAGTTTGCCAAGCCATAAATTACAGTCCCTGAAAATCAGGAAGGAAATATAGCTACATGGCCAGAAGTGGTAGGCCAGGACCAGTTGGGGTTGGAGGCAGGTCTAGGGAGCAGCTCCCTTGGCCCTGCCTCCTCTCCTTGACTACTCAATCCCCATTCCACTGGCCTTTGGCCTAATTGGAGGCGCCCTCTCCTCACAGGGCCCAACCTGCTTGACTTGCCTTCTCATACCCTACCACCTGTATTCTGCTAAGAGGTCTAGGGAAGGTTAATCTTAAGGGTATAGTGTGTCTACCACTCCCCATTTCCAGAAACAATCCCAATGCCATACGTGAATGTAGAGGAGTAGAGTATGGGTAGAATTGCTAGGTTAATAGTAGTAGTTATTGAGTATTTCTCCTGTGCTATATATACCCTGTATATGGGGTTAAAATTGGGAGGCACTTTATTGTCTCCATTTTACAGGTGAGAAAAATGAAACTCAGAAAGGTTAAATGATGAGTTGACCAGAAAGTGGCAGAATGACTATTCCAGCCAAGGCCAGCCTTCTCATGCTCCATCATGTGACACCTGTGCTGTCTTTGGTGCATATGTCATGGACTCAGAGAGCAGAAAACTAAAGCCAGTATTTGGGCAAGTCTGTTCTTGCATTAGTTCCCAGGCCTTCTTCTCATCAGAATTCTTCCTCCCTTAGTGATGGGTATCCTCCATTGAGGGTCCTTTGGGGATGCCCTCACAGAGCTGACAATGGCTAATGGCACTCATGCATGGGCTGTAAGGGTGACAGCATGTTTGAAGGCCATCTGAGAGTCTGAGTGGGGGCCTGCAGCAGGTCCTAGCGTAGGGCCTTTGTACCAAGTACACCCTAGGCCTGAACTGCTCTTCCCTCTCTTCCTTGTCTACTTGAGGCTTACGTAGCTTTCAGGTTTCAGATCAAGTGACACCTCCTCAGTGAAGCCTTCCTTGACTTGCCACCCACCTCCCATTATGCGCTAGGCTTTTACAGTAGCAGGCAATTTTTCTTCACAGTATTCATCTTAGTTGCAATTTTCCATTTATTTCTGTAAATACCTGCTGGATGGCTCTCTCTCCCTTTGGACCATATGATCCATGAGGGTGGGGGAATATCTGGTTTTGCTCCCCCATGAGGTCCCAGAACCTCATACTGTGCACATAATGACTACTTATCAAATAAAGGAATGACTGCTATATTAATTTGCTAGGACTGCCGTAACAAAGTACGATAGACTTGGTTGCTTAAACAATATAAAGTAAGGCTGGGCGTGGTGGCTCAAGGCCTGTAATCCCAGCACTTTGAGAGGCCGAGGCGGGCTGATCACCTGAGGTCAGGAGTTCAAGACCAGCCCGGCCAACATGGTGAAACCCCGTCTCTACTAAAAATACAAAAAATTAGCCGGGCATGGTGGCAGGTGCCTGTAATCCCAGCTACTCAGGAGGCTAAGGCAGGAGAATCGCTTGAACCCAGGAGGCAGAGGTTGCAGTGAGCTGAGATCGTACCATTGTACTCCAGCCTGGGTGACAGAGCGAGACTCCATCTCAAATATACATATATGTGTGTGTGTGTGTGTGTGCGCACGCGCATGTGTGTATCACAGATTTAGAGGCTGGAAGTCTAAAATCAAAGCATCAGCGGGTTGGTTCCTTCTGAGAGCTGTAAAGGAAGGATGTGTTCTGGGCCTCTCTCCTTGGCTTATAGATGGCCATCTTCACATTTACATGGCCTTCTTCCTCTGTGTGAGTCTGTCTCCAAATATCCCCTTTGTCTAAGAACACCAGCCATGTTGGATTAGCACTGAGCTTAATGAGTGTATTTTAACTTGATTACTTCTGAAAGACTCTTTCTCCAAATAAGGTCACATTCTGAAGTACTATGAGTTAGGACTCTGATGTGAATTCAACCCATAACTAGGCACAACTGACCCAAGGGCAGAAATTCTTCAGACTTTTCCATGGCAAGCAGTTAGAACTTTTTCCAGCTCAGAGCTAAGGAGAATGGCAGATCTATTCCCAGATGGCTCCTACAACTCTGCACGTTCAAATCTTGTCAGCCTGTCCCTGGGAGGATTACAGCTGAGCTGCACAGCTCTGACACCAATGGCTACATGGAAGTCTCCTGGAGCTAGTGGAGGGCTGAACCACCTCAAGAGTGTGGAGCAGCTGGGGTCCAGCCCTTTGTCAGTGCAGCGAGTGAGAGGTACTGCACCAGCTAGGGATGAACACAAACGAAAGGCCTCAGACTTGGGTATTTCTAGGTCAAGGCCTGCTTTCCTCTCCATTCCCACCCACTCAATCCTGTCTCTACCCATCGGCTCCTACAGAAGGACAGAGAGGCAGAGGCTGGGGTAAACCTTGGGGAGTGCTCCTAAGGAGGATGGATTTAAGAGAACCCTCTAGGGCTGGAGACAGGCTAGGAGTTTCCTGAAAAGATAAAGGATCTGCCTGTAGATCAGAGATTCCCCCATGACCAACAAGGGCAGCGTCGATTGCAAGGAAAAAGCTCGGGAGAATATGCACAGCTCAAGGGGAAGTGGTGGAAGTAGGCAGGGACTATAGATGAAGACTGAGAGAAATAAAACTTGGCCCCATCAAGAGTCTGATGCTATGTGGGGAGCAGGGCTTAGGTCTTCCAGGAGTGCTTGGAAAGCAGGGACCAGAAAAGGAAGTTGTCCTTGGCAAGCCCCCTGGCCAGGAAACCTTACGTTATCTTAGGGCATCTGCAGCTATAGTCAAAAGAAAAGAGGAGTCAGTCTGCACCTCACGCATCAGGACATTGGGGCTCCCTGGGATGTGAGAGATGTCAGAAAGCATTCTGCAATCTCTGGAGGGTAAGAGAAGCAAACAATGGGAATATATTCTTCCTTCTTCCTTATTGGCTGTCCTCTTTGAGCTTCAGCTAATGCAAATCTTTTTTTTTTTTTTTTTTTAATAATTCTTGCTGGCAAGTTCCCAGGGCAGATAATTCCTCATCAGCACATCATGAGCACCAAGGTGGTTATTTCCAAATTAATGGTTTGAAGCAAAATATGAGCATTGTTAGTGAACTGGGGGCTGATAGATGGCAAAGGCACAGTGTCTAATAGCTAAGTGCGAATTTTGTGATGACAGCCACAAGATTTCAAAATAACAATAATTTGCATTTCTATAGCACCTTTCATCTGACTAATGAGCTTAACACAATTAATTCATTAATTTATAACGCTCCTTTAAGAAGCACAGAAGTAAGGGTTGTTTGAATAATTTTCTGCTCGGAGAAACTAAGGCACAGAGAAAAGGATAGTGTTGGTGGCAAGGCCATAGTTTAAGTAGCTCCAGGTCCACTGCTCCAGGGATAATAGGAAGGCAGAGGAGTCTTCTGTGCAGGATGTGAAGTCTTCTTGCACCTAAGGGGAATGGGGTAGAAATAAATCTAAGATGGCCCATAAGATTCAGGCCCCCTGGTATGCAGACCCTGCATAAGCCCCCTTGAGTGTGGGCAGGACCTGTGAAGACGATGCATGTCACTTGTGTGACTAGGTTGCATTATATGGCAAAGGTGAAGGGATTTTGCAGAAGTAATTAAGGCCCCTCACCAGTTTAATTTGAGTTCATTAACACAGAGATTATTCTGGGAGGGTCTGAATTAGGGGAAATTTTGAAAGAGGGTCTAGAGGACAGGCCCCATCTTCTGTTGGTCTTGAGGAAGCAAGATAACCTGAGTTTCATGGCTGCAAAAAAGTGAACTCTGCCAACAACCCGAGGAAGTGTAAAAGGAGACCCAGAGCTGCAGCTGATCACAGCTCTGGCAAATACCTTGATTGCACCCTCGTGAGAACCTGAGTAGAGGACCCAGTTAAGCTGTGCCCAGACTCCTGACCCACCGAAACTGAGAGGTCATAAATGCATACATTGTTTTAAGCCACTAAGTTTGTGATACTTTGTTACCCAATAATAGAAGCTAACATAAGACATCACCTGTACCTTGCAGATGATGTGTTTTGTGTTCTGAGCTGATTAAGACTGTGGATTCAACTGGATAGTCAAATATAAGTCTGAAATCCCAAATGGAAGAAACGTTTTTCTCAGTCATCTTGTATCCAGATGTGCCCTAAACAATGCTGTCTCTCTTAAAGAGCCTTTATTTCACTCAAAGCCTTGATGGGATCATGGGACACCAGTGCATGTCTCCCTAGAGCTTAGATGCAAATCTAGGCCTCCTCTCTGCCCCAAACTAAGGGTTATAATCTGAGAAGGCACTGGCATGGCTTAGTTCATAAGGGACTACAACTTACACTTGACAGTTTAATTAGCAAAGATTATGATTATTTTGTGGGTGGCTATTTCTATTAGTAACAGATTCCACAGGGATTTTAAGGATATTCTGGGACCTTAAGTGTACACCATGAGGTTTGAATATGAGTTCCCAAATGTCCACTGGCTTTTGAATGACCTTTGATTATCTACCAAAGATAGGCTATCGGCCCAGAAATTCGGCCATATTCAAGGATCCAGTCCACCACTGCCAGACATTGGTGGAGGTGGGGGGTAAGGTGTACAGCCCCTGATGAAGGAGCTTTGGCTAGAAAGTGGATTCTTAGTTCTGACTACTGATTAGAATTACTTGGAAAACCTTACAAACTACCCATTTATGGAAGTTGAGGGTTGGAGGTAGAGAGTAGTATCCAAATCAACTAGATCAGAATTTCTGGGATGGGCTCCCAGAATTAGTAAGATTTAAAGCTCAGCCAAGGCGAAGGTGCTCTGTGCCAGAGTGTGGGAGATGAGCTGGGCCTAAAGTCCAGAGCAAGGCACACCAACAGGGCACTGGAGGTGTTTGGGCCATACTTTGAAGGAGCTGGCTCTTTCTCAGTGAGGGCAATGCTTTAGGATGTGTTTGGTGTCTATCATGGAACTTATTCAGTGATTCTTGGCCCAAGACTTGGTCAGTTTAGTGGGGTGGCCAGGATGCTTTGGGGCTTCCAGGAGGAGACCTCAAATAAAGCTTGCCTCTTCCCCCTGTCAGTTGACCTTTCAAGGCCCTTTTTTGATTCCTGGTGTGGTGAGTTTGAGGGAATTTGGGGGCTGATCAAGGAAAAGGATATCACCGTGAGGTGGCAGTAGCACAAAACAAGCTTTATTTGGATGACACTGACAGGTTTGCATGTGGAGGGGTGAGAGAAAGTCCTTCACAGAATCAGACCTTCCAGATGCTAGGGTCCAGAGGCCATCACTAGGAAGGGGAGGAGAGCTAGGGATCTGGTAGCAGGGAGAGAGAGGGGAAAGAGTGGGCTTCTATATCTAGTTGATATCACTCAGCAACTCAATGCGGAGTCTCTGGGTCAGACAGCTCTGAAGGGCAGCCATGGTCTTTATCTGGGTTATCTGATCTATGCCTAAGAGACTTTGGGCACAGTTTCATGAGGTATACAAAACAAGCAAGCTCTAAACTGCTAAAAATCTGCTTATTCTGGCTATATATAAAACAATTTGATGTGTAAAATTTTGATTCTGTCCCAGGGCTTTTGAGCTAAACATTCCTTGACTGCTATGAAAATGTAAACAACATAGGGGAAGATTGTAGGGAGGACTTTTAAAATGAACCTCTATGGGAGAAGGTTCCTTCTGGATCCTTTCTGGTCATTCACTGCTGTGTCCTCAGAGTTGAGAATTGTGGGAGAAACTCAGATCCACAACATAATCCTCTGCCCAGGTCCAGCCATGCTGAAGAGAATTGTTTCCAGAGAGGTACATTCTTCCTCATGAGTTTCCCCTTACATCTCTGGCCTGCTGCAGGGCATATCTTATTTTGGAAATGAGAATATGTTCAAGTGCATTGTGGTTTGAACTAACTGGAAAATTCCTGGAGAGTTATAAAAGCATGAAAGGAAATTCCTTCCCTGGAGAAGAATACTCAGAGCTTGGATTCCTGTGGGATGTTTTTTCTAGAGCACTAGAAACACCATTATCTCCTGTTCCCGCAAAAAGGTGGGTGGGATAAATAGGTAACCGGGCCTTTTCTCTGATAAGCCTAGAACTGTGGTTCTTCATCCTGGTTTCACATAAGAACCAAAAAGAGAGCCTTAAAAGATACAGATATCAGAGATCTTTGACACACACCTATGGAATCAATCTCTGAATCGGAAGCCTGACATTTGCATTTTTAAAAGTCCCCCGGTATTTCTTCAAGATGGAGAGTCCCAGAGCTAGAAAGACAGGGATTGAAAGTCATTTCCTGCCTCTCACTGAACTCCTGAACTCACAGACTAGTTTGTGTAACTGTCAATCCCAGGAGATCTCCAGCTCATGACCTGCATAATTGCAAAGGGCTTTGATAACATGAGTCAATTTCAAATGCCTGTACCTGAAACGTATTGGCCAAATTTCCCTTAACAAATTGTATAGATTCTCTTTCATATCACAGCTAACGTTTTTACAATTTTATTCCCTTTTCTTAAAAAGGGGGATGAAACAAAATCTCCCACCTAAGCTAAAATGTGTTTCCTGGAGAAACTCACAGAACTAAACATATTCTTTCCCCAAAGCATGAGCCTCAGTGTATTCCTAGCCCTCTGTGTGATGCATTGTGCCACTTGTGGCATATCCTCTGCTAGACAGGCAACCTTGAAGTTGCCTCACTACTCTTACACCCTCAGAGGATTAAGTCTCTTGGCCTTGGTAATGACAGTGTGTCAGAAGAAATTATTTGGAAAACCTCAGGGTTTCCAAGAGAGAATGTAGGATGAGAAACACCAGTCTAGATAACATCTTGCTCATCTCTGGGTAGCAGGGAGAAGGTGGCTATGACCAACTTCATTTTGCGAGGAAGAAAGTGGGGCTTTCTTCCTCTTACATGTCTCACTTAATTCAGGCAGTGAGAACCTCATTTAAAATCCTGCCAAAAGCCCAGGGGACTCACTCCCCTGGGATGTTGTACTTCCCTTCTGAACCAGTGTCTGCACCTCAGAGGCAAGGAGTAGGAGTTAGGGTGGGGCTGGGCCTGTCTTAAAGTGAACTGATTTTAAAACTCTACCAATCGGCAGGGCACAATGGTCACGCCTGTAATCCCAGCACTTTGGGAGGCCGAGATGAGTGGATCACTTGAGCGCAGGAGTTAGAGACCAGCCTGGACAACGTGGTGAAATCCTATCTTTACTAAAAATACAAAAATTATCTGGACATGATGCCTTGCATCTATAGTCCCAACTACTCTGGAGGCTGAGGTGGGAGTGTTATTGGAAAGGTATCCTGATCCAGACTCCAAGAGAGGGTTCTTGGATATCATGCAAGAAAGAATTCAGGCAAATCCATAGAATAAAGTGAAAGCAAATTTATTAAGAAAGTAAAGGAATAAAAGAATGGCTACTGCATAGGCAGAGCAGTAGCACGAGCTGCTGGATGGCCATTTTTATGGTTAGTTCTTGATTATATGCTAAACGAGGGGTAGATTATTCATGAGTTTTCTGGGAAAGGGGTGGGCACTTCCTGGAACTGAGGGTTCTTCCCCTTTTAAGACCATATAGGGTAACTTCCAGAGGTTGCCATTGCATTTGTAAACTATCATGGTGCTAATGGGAATGTCTTTTAGCATGCTAATGCATTATAATTAGTGTATAATGAGAAGTCAGGACCACCAGAGGTCACTTCCGTTGCCATCTTGGTTTTGCAGGATTTGGCCAGCTTCTTTACTGCAAACTCTTTTATCAGCAAGGTCTTTGTGATTTGTATCTTTTGCTGAACTGCTATCTCATCCTGTGACTAAGAATGCCTTAACCTCCTGGGAATGCAACCTAGTAGGTCTCAGCCTTATTTCACCTAGCCCCTATTCAAGATAGAGCTACTCTGGTTCAAACACCTCTGACAGGAAGATCACTTGATCCCGGGAGGTGGAGGTTGCAGTGAGCTGTTATTGTGCCACTGCACTCCAGTCTGGGCAACAGAATGAGACCCTGTCTCAAATAAATAAATAAATAAATAAATAAATAGCTCTGCCAATCCAACGCCTGATCTTTATCTCAGCCAGAGTGACAGCCAGGAAGGTGGTGCCATCTCTTCTTCTATTTGTTACTTCCAAGACTAAGGGGCCCCACCTCACCAAACTTTTTCTGAGTTGCTGACTCCTCCTGTGCCCTGGTCTGTCTTCATAGGAAAAGGTGTTTCTGGAAGATTGGCCCAATGCCTTTCCTTTAGAGACCTCTGGAAAGACTGAGAAGAAATCACTTCCTGAGGGCCTGTGGTCCTTCTTTACTAAAATGAAAATAATGTATGTTATAGAATCAGTAGCATTATTAATAATAACAACAAGTAGTAGAGGATAGTGGTTAAGATTAAAGCCTTTGGGGCCACACTGGGGTCACACACCTGGCTGGCTGTGTGACTTCGGGAAAGTTGCTTTCCTGAAGACCTCTTTGTGTCTCCATGTTGTCATCTATACAACAGAGATATACTAGTACCTATCTCATAGGGCTTTTAAAATAATTACATGCATTAATATGTAAGAAAGTGCTAAAACAGTGCCTGGCCAGTAGTGCCTTACTGGTTGTAAATGTCACAAAAACGAATCAATTAGCATAATGCCAGCACTCCTAATTTTTTAAAATGTCATTCTGTATATTTCCTCTAAGTTCTTCTCTGCATGTGTGTATACTTTTACCCAGGCATGGTCATCATTTATGGTGTCTGTTTGTTTTGAGAGAAGCAGAAAAAAACTTGGTTGCTTGAGAACACATTTATAATCCATTTAGCTCTATTTACTCAGCTCAAATATTTCCCCATCATCTCACAATAAAAATGTTCATATTTACAGATATTGTGGCCTTTCCATTTCGGAAAGGATTTGGAATTCACAGTGGCGGTATTACAACTATCAGTTTTAATCACATTTAGCTATGTTCGTGCTTACACTTGGACTAGGATTATGATTATGATTATGCAGAGTCACAATATCTGGTCAAGCCAAGTGTAGTTCATTTGTTCACAGGAAATCTAGCCAAGCTGTTAATGTTGTGTTTACTGACAGGTGTTTTGTGCCGTGTAGTCTTAGCATTGCAATTCCTCACTTTACATGGCCAGAGAATACATTTCATGTAAATGAAATTTCTAGATACCTGAAACCTACCCTTTAACTGTCCAGAAAATCTTTGTGAAGGAGACAGTTCTAAAATATATGGCATGAGTTTTTGTGTTAGTTAAGAGTATACTTAACCTTTCCCTGATGACTTTCAGACATTATTGTGACCCAAAATTATTGTTTGTGCTGTCCTCCCAGGGCTACTGGCTGCATACCCGTCTGCAGTAAATGGCCATTGCCAGCTGTGTTTTTAAGTTTTCAGTCTAGTTTTATAATTCTCTGTCTTTTGTCAGCATCTACTAGTTATAACTTTATACTTTGCAAGCTTTTTGTGCTGTGTACTAGGAATCCAGATAACCAAATATTTTACAATTTTCTCTTAAATGGGCTTTGAATGATGGTCCAAGGGTCTCTCTTATAAAATGAATTGGCTTTGTGAGAGTTATTTTCTTTATGGCCGTCAGTTTTATGGATGTTGATGTAAGCGGGGGCACTGGCTATGTATTATAATGTGGAAGAGTTGATAACAAGGTTATCAACTTGGCTTGGAACATCTCTAAGCAGAATGATCTACATGTCTAAAATGAGATTTTCATAAAAATTTTATTTTGCATTTTTAAATAATTCAATGCATTGGCAGTATAGTTAATGCCTCTATGAGAGAAACCAACGCACCAGCTCAGCCAATATCATTTTTACAGAGACATCTTGTTGGAAAACAACAAAACCACATTAAAATGTTTGTACACAGAGTTACTGTACTGAGAACAAAGCACCAACAAAACGCTTGTGCGCCACACATTTGAAATGCAAAGCCACACAGGCAGATATAGTTTTATACACATAAAGCACATGAAACCAGCTTTTAAAAACCAGATAACATTTCATTAATTGATTGATGTTAGAACAGTTTACCCTGGTCTGTACAGGAAATTGGAACTTACTGAAATTCTGACAAGACGCGCATGCTTGTTAAGAACAGTGACAGTTGGTGGATCTGCAATGAGCATGAATGTTGGAAATCTGCACCCAAGAAAAGGTGGTTCAGAAGACTAATTGGATTCTCATAAAGCCAAGGGGGCACTTTCTGAATGATCATCACAATTTAATGGCCACCTGGGGTGCCCTTGGGGAAAGGGTCTTCCTTTGGGGACAGGACGTCAGCAAGTTTTCTTCTTAAGAGCCAGGCAGGCTGTTCCTGATGGTTCTGCTCCTCTACTTACTTGGGAGGGAGCATAGGCCAGGCATGGGCCCCAGGGTTTTAGACTGCAGCTTGGAGCAAGTCAACTTCAACACTGAGGGCTCAACTCAGCTCATGTTCTCCAGCCGAGGTGGCCTCCATCTTCCCTCTCATGCATGTTGACCTGCTACAATTTCCTCTTGGAAACTCAATTGGATTTTAACAGAGTCTTTTTCATCACAAAGTCCAGTGGAATCCGTTTAACTGAACCATGATATTATGACCAAAGCTTCCAAGAGGAAAGGAATTTTCATTTCAAATCACTGCCTTCATATAGTAATGTAACCAGGGCCTCCTGGAACTGTAAAATAATGTTTTTCAAGAAGGGAAAGCTAAAATCCCATGAAGGACAGCAAGCTAGACATGTTGCACATGCAGGGACACACACACACACGTGCATGCGCGCGCGCACGCACACACACACACACACACTGACGATGTGTACTCTTTGTGCAGTTATGGCTTGCCACAATGGTCCAGCGACATGGTGTTGGTAAGCATCCCCACACACAAAGCATATGATGACAATTAAATTCCCATTTGTATCCCAGTTAATAAATATTTTCCATGACACTTAAATATACAAAATTTCCGTTTAAAATATGCATGAAAATGTCTTTTTTATTCCAGGAAGAAGAGAAAGGTTATAGAGTCACATCTTCATTTACAACATGTTGAGATTATCTTTCTGATTCTTATATACAGGCTAATGGGAATGTTAGGAAATACTTCATATGAGTACACGAGACGTGAATGTGCCTGTTAGATACAAAGCAAACACACACACTATAGACCAGGCAGAAGACACCCCTGACAACTCTCAGGGGTATTTTGCAAGTCTCAGTCAATTTACTTACTGGAAAAATAGGTGGAGTCATTTGTTAATCTGCATTAGGTCTCAGAGGATATTATCAAAGTGCCCTTTTGCAAAAACTACCTCTATCCTTTTCATTTGTCACTGTGGGGTGTGAAAGGGCCCAGTGAACATGGAGCATTCTTTGAAAACCCATCGATGTTTGCCAGATTTCATTCCTAGCATATAGCCTGGTCTAATGCAGATTTATCAAAGACTCCAGATTTCAATATTTTAATGAGGGGTGATGGATAGAAGAAGGAGGAAAGAATAGAGGAGAGACAGAGAGAGAGAGACAGAGACCATTGCAATCAAAATATTTCTTCAGTCAATGATAACAAACCCCCATCAAAAAATAATGGAAAAGGAAAAGGAAAAATGAAAAAAAAAAGATGAACCTAAAAAGTCTTGACTGAAGTACTCTGGGAAATTTTTTGAAGAGGTTTTTTTCATATTTATAATAGTTACAGAAACATCTGAAGATGTTTGTAATTGCCAGGCCTCCAACTAAAGTTCATTGAAAAATCCTGATATAACACTGTCTCATCTGCCTGCAACCACTCCACTTGCTCCAAAATTATGTAGCAAAGGTCAAAACACTGCTCCACAAAGTTATACAATTGGACAAATGAATTCAACAGACTAATATTTATACTGCCATGTAATAATGCAGTTATATTATCACGATTTCATAATACAGCATGCCTTTCCAGGGGGCATGTTTTAAATCAGGACACATATATTTTTATTAATCTGTTATGTTTTAAAAGCATGAACAAGTACAATTCAGAAGCTCACATTTAATTTAACTATTTGTTTGGAAAGAGAAAGAACATTAGCAGGAAAGCAAAAGCCAGAGCCAGAGAGAGAGAGACAAGTAACAACAACCATCACAGCCACAGATACAACCACTACCACCACCAGAAAAGAAAAGAAACCAGTCTCTTCTTTGCAGGATCCAAAGAATATGTCACTCATCTAACCAAGTGGGCAAAGGGGGAGAATTTTAGGTATCTTCTGATCCCAAAGAGGATTTCTGAGCATGGTATCTCTAAAAGGCTCACTACTGATATTCATTTTATCAAAGACAACACTACAGCAAACAATCTTCAGAAGCACTACTCAGAATAGGAGTAGAAACAGTAATTTGTAATATTGAGTAAATGTGAGGGATTTTATCTCAGACATTTCTCTTTCTAAAATATGCAGTAAGTGGAATCATCCAGGAAGAAAATTAAGTATTTGACAAATTGTCTTGAGATGGAATCAATCTCATTTGTAATATTTATGGGTGAATATGATTGATTAGTGAGGATGGTTTTGAAGTAGGGGATGTACTGGATGATGTTAAACACATTTCTAGCTCTTTGTAGCTGTGAAAACTGGTCCACTGTCTGGTGTGGTGAGGGGGGGTGCTCAGAGTCCCTGTGTAAGTGTAATGCCAATTAAATCAGACCCGGATGTTACCATTTTCCAGTAAGGACAAATATTGTAGCAATACCATGAAAGGATAGACCCCCAGTCCCTGCTATTGTGCCAGCTACAAAAAGAATTGCAGAGGCAAAAGACAGAAGGGCCAGAAAGAGCGAGTAAGACATGGATCTCCTCCAGGGCTAACATTCAACCATGGATACAGGCCCAGACAGAAAATGGAAATGTTTTTTTTGAAAAATAAGATTTTAGAACAAGTTCTTCAATCTTTCCAGATACAAACCTCTTATTAACTGCAGAATATGCACAGGACCAGGAGAATGAATTCTTTGAGATTTTCTATTCTACTTTCAAAATGATTTATGTGTGGAGGCCTAATTTAAAAAGTGTATGTGTGTGTGAGTGTGTGTGTGTGTGAGTGTGTGTGTGTGTGTGTGTGTATTTAATGAAAGCCTCATTATATACTTTATGCCTTCTTGTTGCTGAGCTTAGTTTTCTTCGTACTGTGTGGAAAAAAGAATTATTTTGGTTTGGATTATTGTTTCTGAATATTAGTCATGTAATTGATACAGAGATATTCTGGTTTGAATTCAGAGCTAAAACAGTAAGTAGATACTTTTAACTAAAAGCAAATATTAACAAAAAACTTAGATTCCCTAATAACTAAAGTAAAAAAATCTTATGAACAACAATGTGAAGATGGGAGAATTACTGAGTTTCCATGTCACATAAAAGAAAAACACAGTAAATTCTGGATTGTGCTATTCTCCATAGAGTTCCCGTAAATACTTTATCCTAGTTACATGTAAACGTTACAAATAGCACTTGTAAATCAAAATAATGATGATAATAATAATAAAATAAAAAACACTCACTTATCTTTTTAAAAAATCAATCATGAGGGTTTTCTGAGTGCCCATTTTACCTGTGAGATATGGAAGGAGATGATGAAACCATCTCCATTGATCCATCTCTCCTTTCAGCTCAGGAGGGCTTCATTCTTCTCAGCTATTCTCCTGCTTAAAACCTAGGCTTCCAGGGCAACCCATACCTCTAGGGCCTTATCATAAGCTTTCTACATTCACACATTGATTCACATCTTAAAACTATGTAATTGTTTTAGTCATTGAAGTGTGTGTGTAAGGGTGAGTTTGTGTGTGTGTCCACATGAACACATATATTAAATATGAACCCTCTGACTGGCTGCATCCAGTAGTGTGTTGAAGCATTTTTGCCCAGGCTTGCAAGAGCCAACTGTGTGCATCTCTTTCCAACCATGTGTTCAGTGACATCACAGTCGGTAGCTTAAAATCATCTAAAGTGGTAGTATTTATGCCATGGAAATTGGCAAATGGTGCAAACCAGGTGCTTTCTATTCTCAGTGAGCTGGCTGTTAAACATTTTACCAGCACACCACTGGTTGCACGCTAGGCTGACCAAATGAGAAGCTAGATCTTGATCTGGGCAACACAGCATTAACTTAGCCTGGTTGGAGTATCTCCAATTTTGCTTACTATCCAGGGTCTCCTTCCCCCCAGTTTCATAAACACTGCAGAACCACAAGAGGGCTTGAGCATCTGGGGTGCATTTGACTACCCATTGTCACCACATTGGGCTCTATTCTCAGAGACACTTCTATTTCATAGCCACGTGAGTGATGCAGGACAAAACCAAAAAGGTAAAGCATCTGAAATTCCCTCCGAATATGACAGCTGGCTTCCCGCTGCAGAGACTGGAGAACAATGAGTTCCCCGATAGGAACAAACTATTCCCAGCTGAAAGCATCAGCTGGGGCATTCTTCAGGAGGCTTCCCACAGCTGGTCTGCATGCTGCTGCTCACCAGCAACTGCTGGCAGGCAGGCGAGCTTGAGCTTGCCACTGCAGCATCCTGTCAGGGGCCTGGAAGTAGGCTTCCTTCACTTCCCCCTTCCCTCCTCAAAGTCTGATACAAATCAAAGAGCCAACAAAATTGAGGTCACTGGCAAAAGAGTTTGAAATTTTGAATGATTTTTATTAAACACCATTAGTCTACACTGCACAGTTAATGAAACAGCAAAGCTCCAATCTCTTAGAAGAATGATGACTGATCATGGATCTAAAAAGCAGTTCAGTGTCCCCTAACCCAATGTGAGCACTATGAATAATTCTTTAACATCTCATGTCAGACGCAAAAAGGGGCAAGAACTGCAATCTGGCTTTGTGGGGCTTCCCCACCCTCCACCCCCCACCCCCACCCCCTTTCCGCCCTCCCCACAATGCAATTTTCTTTTAGCTGGTAGATCACAGAGTAAAATGTGATGATTTTGGCAAAGAGGGCTTCTATATTTCTGAGGAGGAGGATGGAAAGAGAATTAATACTTTTTCCTTCACCAAAAATATCAGGTGGTAAGATTAATATCTGAGACCGGCCTATCTGATTAGTCTCCTGCCAGGGTAAATGCTGATTATGAATACACAGATGCCACTTCTGTTGTTGGAGTCTACTAACACTAAAGAGAAAATGAATTAGATTTTAATTATGAGAATAAGGCTGTGCGAGTGAAAATGAGAAACAACAACAACAATGACAACAACGATGAAGAATTTAGTCTGCCAGTCGTGTAACAGAACACTGACAACTGGCTCAATAATTTTTCCCCACAGAATTAAATTTGGGGGCGCTGAATTGACCCATTCATTTGATACTGTGTAGCTGTATCATCTTGCCACACATTTTTCTCAATGGGGATAGTGATGCTTCTCTAAGCAAGCAGTTCATTGCTTTACTGAGTAGTCTTACCCAGTGATCCAGTTTGCTTCTCCCACCTGCCAACTCATGCAGGTGAATTTTATCATGTCTGTTGAGAAGTATGTGAGGCTTCACCCTCACAACTCAACTGATTCTGCCTTCAAAAATATTTTCCAACCTCAAACTCCAACTTCAACCTCCGGGATGCAAATTTGCATAAAACAGAATCCAAATTAGATATCTTTGGGAAAGATATGCTAGAAGAGTATCTTTCCAATGCAGACAAAATCTAATGAATTTAGTGATGTAATGTCCAAATGAAAATTCATCCATTTGGAAACTCAACAAAACACATTTTTAGCCAATGGTTTCTAATTTTGCAACTTGCTTATCGCCTGAAGATTTTGATCTTTTCATTTCCTTACATGGAAAAAAAGGCATCCCGACCTTAAGTCTTTTAAAAGTAGTAGCAGCTAATCTGCTTTTCCAATTATGTCATCCAAATATACAACTACTAGTATTTTCCCAATGTGATTATTAAGTAATTAACAGTCTACAGGCTGGCTAACAACATGCTTACAGCTAAATTCTACCCGGAGGACCACGCTAGTAAACCCTTTTCAAAGTAATCCTACCTACCAAACTCAGACAGTTATATGACAAAACCACTAAAAATCCAAAGTTAATTAAAAATACAAAGCCAAGCCAACATCATAACACAAACTTGTCAAACTCTCTGTGGTTGGAGCTTGGGTGACAAGTGAAGGCGTAGTGCTGGCCCTACCTGGGTCAAGTTGCAGGGCTGAGATCATTTGGTGTACTTGCTCAGATGGAGCTTCCTTTTACTCTGCCCTCTATTCTAACCTCCATGTGCTTATTTAAGTGTGTCTCACCAAGCCACCATCAAGATCTAGAGGCACGATCTCTCACTGCCATCCACATGTCTCATATCCCTCCCACAAACTGGTATACTGAAGAGACTCATTTGACAGAGTATCTCCATCCCTTAGTCCCTCAAATAGCTGCACACCTACGACACGCATCACCATTTACACTGTGATGAATAGAGTAACTATAAAACAGCAACAATCCTTAATCATGAAACTGAAAGATGTCTTATCTCAAGGGATAGGAAGGTAATTCATCCTCCATGTTTAATTAGTTCCTAAGCTGCTTTATAAATGAGTCTACTACATAATCAAGTGGTGATCCCGAGCTCGATTGTCAGATTTGGTCACTGTGCTGCAGACTTGGCACATATTTTACACTCAGTCACCAGAGATGACAGAGAATCCTCTTGCCTCCCTGTTGTATGTAAGTAAGTAGATATAACAAGTCACTGAAACTAGAACTACAAGTCTTTCATCCCTGAGGCAATATGCTTGTTTCTCTGGGAAACTGCCTCAACATTCTAATGTCTAGTTTCTGGATGTGGGATTTCAAGAAGAATCTACTCCTAAATCCATGATGGTCTAGGATTGTGGTTTAGGTTGAACTTACAAGTCAAGCCAGTGGGCTTCATTATATAGTAATAGCCAGGCACTCTACGTGGTAAACCATGATAAACAGAGAACTTGAGTCACTGCAAAGTCATCAGCTTAATTTTTGTATGTGACACCAACCTTGGGTGTTCAGAGTCTTTAATGTTATAATTTTCCTCTTTTAAGAGGCTCAGAAAAGATTCTTTCAGGTTTCATTTGTGTGTGTGTGGATGCATAAGTGTTGTTGCTGAGACTGTAAACATAAAGCTCAACCACAGTGGGAGCATAAAAAGTACTGGGTTCAGCTGCTGGGATGCTCCCATCAGCCATATTAACAACATGGCTTCAGCCATTGGAGTACAACTTCCACAGCCTTATACAACAAAGGGCCTTAAACTCAAAGATGACCAGAGCACAGCTCAAGTCTGGCTGTTTTGCAACTGGGGATATATCTAACCTTGACAGTGAGAGTGCAGAGTCATCACCTGCTGTTTCTATCGTGGACCTGCGTGGCTTGCTTTAATAATCATACAAGTTTGCATCTTTCATGTGCATATCTATTATTTATCTGGTCATAACTCAGTGAACAGAATTTGATAACCCAGCATATTAAAGGCTACATGGAATTATATACCAGCAGGTAATTACCAGTAAGTAATGCATGGATAGTGTTTACCCCAAGTGTAAGAATCTTCTGGTGAGCTGGAACATCAAAAATGATATTTACATTGTGATGTTTAGGGACATAAAATGAATGTAAAGGATCATAAGGGGGTAGTCACAACCAGTGAGAAATGGCTCCAAATTAGGTGAATGGCTCCCAATGTTTAGGGTTCTTTCAAAGCATCTCAAGGTGAAGCACTACCCCATGACTCATTTAAAAAAAATAAAAGCTAGCTACTATTTAGAGAGTTTGGAGTTTTCTTAGGAATTTTCATGGAAGTGATTCATGATAATATGGACTTTAATAAAAGGAGTAATTGTAATTCAGTCAAAAGTTAATGAGCCAAACAAAGGAAAAGGAAACACAGATAAGAGAAAAAAGAAAGTAGAAAACAGAAACCCTGTAAGAGAGAAAATGTGAATAATAATTGAGGAAGTCCAGATTTTCAAGCCACTAGGAAGAAAACTGTATATTATTACTTCTAGGTAGTGATAACTTGACTTTTGTTCCCATAGATGTGAGCAAAATACAATTTAAAAATCCTGCCAGTTATGGACCCACTTACCAACTGTGTAAATGTTGTTGTTGCAAAGGAGGCAGAGGTGTGAATTCCTTGTTGGACACTTTCCAGACCTCTCTTAACTCCCAGTTGTAAGTCTAGAGTGTAGCATTTTGGCTACTGAGGCATGCATCAACCAAACTGTTCCTCAAAAGGACAGCTTTGCACACAGAGAACCCCAGGTGAGGATTTACACTTCAAATAATAGAGTTGAAAAACACTGATGCCAGCTGATGCCTAAAACTTGTCAAAATAAATGTCACCCTTTCTTCTTATCATTAAAATTAACAAAATAGGGAATCAGGAAAGGGATGCTAAGAAGAAAGTCCTTTGGTTGTGTGGCATAGCATCTTTTTAAGAGTAGCATTGCTATGCTCATTCATTTTCTTGATACTCTTGATTTTATGATGTTGCTACAACATCTAACCAGTGGGTTTTGACAATGAAAATTCTCACCTGAAGATTGAATCTGTGGGATACACAAAAGTTTAACGATAGATTCTGAAATATATTCTTTTCTGGGTATAAGAGTATAGTTTGGGGGATGGTCCCTTGTGTCTAAGTTCTCATGTATATGTAAGACCACTTGTTGTATTTCTCAGGAGCCTGTCTTTATCACAAGTGCTTCCCATTCTTTGTTTTGGGTAGTGTGGGCTTAAAACAATATTGTAGGGACTGTCATTCCATAAAGCACAAAAAGATGGTGGAATCTGAGAAATGCATATCAAATGCTAAAAAAAAAAAAAAAAAAATGACTAAGTAATAAAACGTACACTGCCCTTAAGTTGTAGTGTCAACTTACAATGACTTCTGTTTTTCACAGATAACAAAAGAAGCATAAAAACAAACATAACTAAAGGGAACTTTCCCCAATGAGTGAAGTTCCACCAGTGACCATCAGTGCGCTGGTAGAGGTAGAGTGATGGGTCGTGATGCTAGAGATCTGAGAACACCCACTACAACAAGTGGGCATCGATGCGCAGCCAACACAGTCCTTGGCGAACGTAGCGGACAAGATTGGTCATGCTGCTGTGCTGGGTCAGAGGCCCCATCAGCGTGTCCAGATCACCAAAGAATTCTGAAAAGCAGAGCAGTTCTCAGTTAGGCCTTTATATGATATCATGAAAATATGCACCACATTGAGAAGCTGCTTTCACACAACACCACAACCACATGGACAATGGAAATGTGATTCATTTGTCCATTCATTCATTCAACAAACATTTATAGAGTGCCTACTAGGAGATCAAAACTCCACAAGTTTATCAAGCCCTATTATTTTAATCTTTAGTGAGCTCCAAAAACTCTGCAGTACATAATAAATTTATGTTTTCATAGATTATACATTTATATTTAGAAAAGGGTATTTCTACACAAAATTGTAGGGAGCCATGGTCTATCTAATGTCAAGCTGTTTGTCATTGAATGTGTTACTGAATTGAAAATATCCTCTTTTCCTTTTGTCTAAATGAACTGAGTTTACTGAGTTTTCTTGGCATGGTCTAGACAAGGCCCATGAATCTGGATGTTAATAGTAGCCATCAGCCTCCACAGCTAAATAAACATCTAGGAGGAATTTGATTCTGTAAGTCTTCTTACCAATTTCATTGGGGATGGAAAATGGCCTGCAAGTATCTGTCACTTAACAACTTTTCCTGTCCCTGACCTAGGACATGAATGGTAAGAATGCCCAGCTGATTTCCCCTGGGTTCACTTAGGGAAGGGGGCAGCCCTGAAGCTACACTGCTAACTAGCGTGACTGGAGTTTTGGAATGTCTGCCTTAGGCGATAGAAGTACTATGTGGGAAAAACTATATGATCTCTGAAAACTAGCTAGGTGTTCCCTTTTCATGTATGAATTCATTTGCCTGGCACTTGGTTATGAGAGAGCTCTCTGGCAAAGAAAGCAGCCTCAGCTATGTGCTGGCTGGCAGCAAGGAATCCATGTCAGGGGGTGGGGTGAGGGGATGGGACTGGAGACTGCCCTAATGTGGGATGCTCTCCTGCCTTCTTGGAAAGTGATTTCCATGCATGGGTTACATGTGCTTGATTGCTCAGCAGATGGAATTTCATCAAACAATGCATTTACTCTTCATGTTATATATAACATATGGGATCCTTCTCTAGGTGTCAACCTCATTTGATTATATGATACTTTTTAACCTGTACTATGCAATAAAATAATTTCTTTTTTTTTAATTATAATTTAGGTTTTAGGGTACATGTGCACAATGTGCAGGTTTGTTACATATGTATCCATGTGCCATGTTGATTTCCTGTACCCATTAACTTGTCATTTAGCATTAGGTATATCTCCTAATGCTGTCCCTCCCCCCTCCCCCCACCCCACAACAGTCCCCGGAGTGTGATGTTCCCCTTCCTGTGTCCATGAGTTCTCATTGTTCAATTCCCACCTATGAGTGAGAACATGCGGTGTTTGGTTTTTTGTCCTTGCGATAGTTTACTGAGAATGATGTTTTCCAGTTTCATCCATGTCCCTACAAAGGACACGAACTCATCATTTTTTATGGCTGCATAGTATTCCATGGTGTATATGTGCCACATTTTCTTAATCCAGTCTATCGTTGTTGGACATTTGGGTTGGTTGCAACTCTTTGCTATTGTGAATAGTGCCGCAATAAACATACGTGTGCATGTGTCTTTATAGCAGCATGATTTACAGTCCTTTGGGTATATACCCAGTAATGGGATGGCTGGGTCAAATGGTGTTTCTAGTTCTAGATCCCTGAGGAATCGCCACACTGACTTCCACAATGGTTGAACTAGTTTACAGTCCCACCAACAGTGTAAAAGTGTTCCTATTTCCCCACATCCTCTCCAGCACCTGTTGTTTCCTGCTTTTTTAATGACGGCCATTCTAACTGGTGTGAGATTGTATCTCACTGTGGTTTTGATTTGCATTTCTCTGATGGCCAGTGATGATGAGCATTTCTTCATGTGTTTTTTTGGCTGCATAAATGTCTTCTTTTGAGAAGTGTCTGATCATGTCCTTTGCCCACTTTTTGATGGGGTTGTTTGTTTTTTTCTTGTAAATTTGTTTGAGTTCATTGTAGATTCTGGATATTAGCCCTTTGTCAGATGAGTAGGTTGCAAAAATTTTCTCCCATTCTGTAGGTTGCCTGTTCACTCTGATGGTAGTTTCTTTTGCTGTGCAGAAGCTCTTTAGTTTAATGAGATCCCATTTGTCTATTTTGGCTTTTGTTGCCATTGCTTTTGGTGTTTTAGACATGAAGTCCTTGCCCACGCCTATGTCCTGAATGGTATTGCCTAGGTTTTCTTGTAGGATTTTAATGGTTTTAGGTCTAACATTTAAGTCTTTAATCCATCTTGAATGAATTTTTGTATAAGGTGTAAGGAAGGGATCCAGTTTCAGCTTTCTACACATGGCTAGCCAGTTTTCCCAGCACCATTGATTAAATAGGGAATCCTTTCCCCATTTCTTGTTTTTGTCAGGTTTGTCAAAGATCAGATAGTTGTAGATATGCAGCATCATTTCTATTTCTGAGGGCTCTGTTCTGTTCCATTGATCTACGTCTCTGTTGTGGTACCAGTACCATGCTGTTTTGGTTACTGTAGCCTTGTAGTATAGTTTGAAGTCAGGTAGCGTGATGCCTCCAGCTTTGTTCTTTAGGCTTAGGATTGACTTGGCGATGCGGGCTCTTTTTTGGTACCATATGAACTTTAAAGTAGTTTTTTCCAATTCTGTGAAGAACGTCATTGGTAGCTTGATGGGGATGGCATTGAATCTATAAATTACCTTGGGCAGTATGGCCATTTTCACGATATTGATTCTTCCAACCCATGAGCATGGAATGTTCTTCCATTTGTTTGTATCCTCTTTTATTTCATTGAGCAGTGGTTTGTAGTTCTCCTTGAAGAGGTCCTTCACATCCCTTGTAAGTTGGATTCCTAGGTATTTTGTTCTCTTGGAAGCAATTGTGAATGGGAGTTCACTCGTGATTTGGCTCTGTTTGTCTGTGATTGGTGTACAAGAATGCTTGTGATTTTTGTACATTGATTTTGTATCCTGAGACTTTGCTGAAGTTGCTAATCAGCTTAAGGAGATTTTGGGCTGACACGATGGGGTTTTCTAGATATACAATCATGTCATCTGCAAACAGGGACAGTTTGACTTCCTCTTTTCCTAATTGAATACCCTTTATTTCCTTCTCCTGCCTGATTGCTCTGGCCATAACTTCCAGCACTATGTTGAATAGGAGTGGTGAGAGAGGGCATCCCTGTCTTGTGCCAGTTTTCAGAGGGAATGCTTCCAGTTTTTGCCCATTCAGTATGATATTGGCTGTGGGTTTTTCATAGATAGCTCTTATTATTTTGAGATACGTCCCATCAATACCTAATTAATTTATTGAGAGTTTTTAGCATGATGGGTTGTTGAATTTTGTCAAAGGCCTTTTCTGCATCTGTTGAGATAATCATGTGGTTTTTGTCTTTGGTTCTGTTTATATGCTGGATTACATTTATTGATTTGTGTATGTTGAACCAGCCTTGCATCCCAGGGATGAAGCCCACTTGATTATGGTGGATAAGCTTTTTGATGTGCTGCTGGATTCGGTTTGCCAGTATTTTATTGAGGATTTTTGCATCAATGTTCATCAAGGATATTGGTCTGAAATTCTCTGTTTTGGTTATGTCTCTGCCAGGCTTTGGTATCAGGACGATGCTGGCTTCATAAAATGTGTTAGGGAGGATTCCCTCTTTTTCTATCGATTGGAATAGTTTCAGAAGGAATGGTACCAGTTCCTCCTTGTACCTCTGGTAGAATTCAGCTGTGAATCCATCAGGTCCTGGACTCTTTTTGGTTGGTAAGCTATTGATTATTGCCACAATTTCAGAACCTGTTATTGGTCTATTGAGAGATTCAACTTCTTCCTGATTTAGTCTTGGGAGGGTGTATTTGTCGAGGAATTTATCCATTTCTTCTAGATTGATTTTCTAGTTTATTTGCATAGAGGTGTTTGTAGTATTCTCTGATGGTAGATTGTATTTCTGTGGGATCGGTGGTGATATCCCCTTTTTCATTTTTTATTACAACTATTTGATTCTTCTCTCTTTTCTTCTTTATTAGTCTTACTAGCAGTCTATCAATTTTGTTGATCTTTTCAAAAAACCAGCTCCTGGATTCATTAATTTTTTGAAGGGTTTTTTGTGTCTCTATTTCCTTCAGTTCTGCTGTGATTTTAGTTAGTTATTTCTAGCCTTCTGCTAGCTTTTGAATGTGTTTGCTCTTGCTTTTCTAGTTCTTTTAATTGTGATGTTAGGGTGTCAATTTTGGATCTTTCCTGCTTTCTCTTGTGGGCATTTAGTGCTATAAATTTCCCTCTACACACTGCTTTGAACGTGTCCCAGAGATTCTGGTATGTTGTGTCTTTGTTCTCATTGGTTTCAAAGAACATCTTTATTTCTGCCTTCATTTCATTATGTACCCAATAGTCATTCAGGAGCAGGTTGTTCAGTTTCCATGTAGTTGAGCGGTTTTGAGTGAGTTTGTTAATCCTGAGTTCTAGTTTGATTGCACTGTGGTCTGAGAGACAGTGCATTTACAATGCATTTACTCTTCATGTTATATATAACATATGGGATCCTTCTCTAGGTGTCAACCTCATTTGATTATATGATACTTTTTAACCTGTACTATGCAATAAAATAATTTCTGCTGATAAAAGAATAAATTATTTCTGGCATCTAAAATATTTTCCTATGTAATACAGTATTAAGAAAAATATTTAAGGACCTAGTCATTGTTGAATGAATGTGAGCCTCATATGAGCCAGGATGTTCCCTGGGTATTCTGTACAAAGCTCTCTGTGGCATTCTTAATTAGACACCATTTTAATAACTGCTCCAAATGAGCAGTATAAGCAGCTTGGCAGGTAAGCTTCTAGACCAAAGGCCAGAGGGCAGCATAAGTGCCATTGGCTCATTTCAGCACCAGAACCTTCTACAGTAAGCCATCTGCAGCTGCATGGTGGGCAGTATGAGGCAGGAGTGGAGACATATTTCACTGGGAGAACCAACTTCACCCATCTCCACTGGGTAAAAAAACATGCAAATACATGGTGGTCTCCAGTGAGATGCAGAACTGCAACCAAAAGGGAAGCTCTTCAGTTCTCTCTTTTCTATGTCGACAAGGTAGATGTGAATAGAATCCCCAAACCTAAGTAGATCAGAAATTACAAAGTATGAAACTCAAGGCTTTGAGCAGATTTCACACTAGTCCTCTCCCCAGTCCGCTGAAAACCCCAATGACAGCATTAACAGGACACATTTTCTCTCTGCTGGTGGAGTGACGGAGTTGTTTTCATTCAAAATGACACAGGGAATTTAGCAACTCTTTGACACACTGTGCTAATGACAAGATTAACACCATTTCACCCTAACATCAGCACAGCCACCACATTGCTCCTGGAAAGTTCTGAAGTTAATTTAGAAGGAAATACTTTAACAGATTTTGAAAATGGATGCAATGATAAAGGAAATCCATAAATATTGAACTGCCCTCCAGTTACTAATACAAAATAAGAGAGAAATAGTAGAGGCAGACATGCTAGGCAAATCTTAAGATGTGTCCATCTTCACTTGCAATTCTAGAACCCCTGGATGAGTCTGGTTGTATAGGCCAGTTGTCTCTGAATTTCCAGAGGTATAGAAAAGTAGACAATTTAATAATTATCCATTGCTCAGATAACTGGTTCGGGATCTCACCAAAGGTCTCTGAGGACCTGTCATTAATCTTGCTCTCTAGATGGGCAGTGTAGCCTATTGATTAAGAGATGAGACTCTGGAATCAGACACTTCTAGATTCCTGCTTCTAACAAGCAAGAGCTGTGATAACATGGGTGAGTTTCTTAATCTCATAGAGCCTCAGTTTCCTCATGTATGAAACAAGGGCAAATGAGACAACAAATGATAAAGCAATAGTGCAGTTCTTGGCATATAGAAATTGCTGCACAAACCTGTAGAACCAATACATGCAGATATTCCCAAGAGTCAGTGTAAGTTTATAGCTGCATTGAGGGGTGAGGTCTCAAATTATGGAATGTGCTTTGTGAGCCACAAAATCTTTGAGTTATATAGATACATAATATTTTGGAGTAAGGAAAGATAATAAATCTTTGTAGAATTTCCACCTTGAACTCAGAATTTTATACTAGGTGCTTTACACCTATTATTTAATTCAACCCATCTCTATCATCCATCTGGGAAGTTTCACCATCATCATCACTGTTATGTCCATTATAGAGACAGAAGCTGGGAAGTAGCTCACAGATTTAATTAACTTGCCTATGTTGCCCAGGTAATGTATGACCCAGGTAGGATTCAAACTTAAATGATTGGGTTGCAAAATCTGCATCCTTCCTATTCCAATGAGATGGTTTCCCCACATGCTCAGTGATACAGCAGTAATGGGTAGCCCACATTTGTCCCCACCTTCACTGGTGTGGAGCAGTCTGTGACTGCTGGGCCAGAATCAGCCAAGTCAAATGAATGGCTGGGACAAACGTGCAGTTTAATTTTACTTCCCACCTTCATTAGGGTAGTGAGGCTTTGTTGTGATCCTCAATGACAGCTAAGGTCACAGATGTCAGCATGAGTCACCAAAGACCACGGATTCACTCTGGCAAAGCAGGGTCCTCTTTGCATTTGTTTTGTAGCGAAGTTCAAGTGTCATCATGAACGGCACCCTGATTCTTCATCCCAGCCATCGGTGTGTGAAAAGTACTAGCTGAACTTTGGCCCTTGCTTCCAAATGCAAGCTGCGTTATCGTGTACTCAACTGGAGCTAATAATTATATTGAAGGTTGAAGGCCTTAGTTCAACCTCACTTCTCAAAAAAATAATAATAATAATAACAGGAGCCAACAGGATCACAATTAATTTGTAAATCATTATTTTTGTCTTTGCCTCTGTTTCTCTGTGTTGATCTTTGCCAGTGAGTGAAATTCAAAACACAGCACAGTTCAAATTAGTTTAAGCTTTAAAGGAGGACAAAATTCCAGGGCTTTTCTACGCTCTCAGGAATAATAGGTCACTGTATCAGCCCTGAGCGAACTCCATCTCCCCTTATCTAAGTCCTGGAAATCAGAGAGACAGAAAGATATAAGGCCACCAAGTATAACTCAAGTCCTTCAGAGTGAAGTTAACTCCATCACGGTCTGTGAGCTATATGGGTAGAAGAGATGAGCATACCTTTGTTTTCTCTTGTCAGTTTGTCGGCCATATCCCAGTGTTCATAGCCCCGTAACACATTGCTAGTGATGTTGACGTGGCTGGCAGCCATGTGGTGAATGCGCTGGGGAATGGTGACTGGGCCATTGTTACAGTTCCCCATTGCGTTGATGGGGGAGACGTTGTTGAGAGACACTGGGGATGGAGTGTTCCTGAGGAATGGAAAGAGACAAGCCTTGTTAGGCTGGCAGGAAAGAGTGACAGTGGGGTTCTAGGCCTTCCCCATCATGCTGGGATCTCATCAGAATGCCATTTGCCAGAGTGAAGTTTAGCATAGTGTACATATGTGAAGCCCCATCAGAGTGGAGCTTGTTCTCACATCCCACTGACTCTTCTCACAGTACATCTATAGCTTTTGTCAATGCAATAGCTTTTTCCAGAGGCTCTAGTGGATACAGAGATTATTACCACCCCATACCCGCCTCATCTGACCAAGCCACCCAGAGCTACAGTGCCAGGGTATAGAATGAGGCCCACTCTTCTTCTTTTCTAACATTAAACACCAAAGTCTCCACTGCCTTTGACCACCACCGAGGGCTCCATGCACACCACTGCTTTTGTCTTCAAATACCAGAGAGGGCTGGGTGTATATTTCTCTGGCATTAATTCTACCCACAAATATAGCTCTTTCTTTGACTACATATAACAAGTGTTGTGATGTTTCAGAGAAACAGCTCAGAGCTATGATGAGTTCTCTACCTGCTGCCGGAACAGCTATCAGCAGTTAGAAAACACTTGATGTCCAATACTGGTCTATCATCAAAGTGTTCTGTGGAAACCACAGTGTCAGTTTGCTCCAAATACAGTTACCACAATAAACAACGTGCAATTCGTACAGCCCCCCCAAGGAGCAGTATTTGGGAAGCTGGGAAAAGTAGTATTCTCTCTCTTTAGGATTCTTTAAGACATGCTACAGAGATGGGCTGTTAATTGCTGACTATTTACCTGCATGCTGATTTATAAAAAGAAGTCTTCAGAGTTTCCACTTCAGAGAGTACCAGTGTTTAGACACACATTTGCATTACATTCTTTAATGTTTTTTCCTCCAGGGCCCAGGATTAGATCTGGCTACCTAAGGAACCTGAAGGCTTGCCCAGGAACAGTCACTAAAGCATGGGTGGCTTCCTGTGCACAGGAGCAAGGTCTGTGTGCCCCTCTGGTTCTCTATCCTCCTCCAGTCACACGTTGAACATCTGCCCAGGCAAACACATCAATTTGTCAGGGCAGAACATAATGAGTGAGTAAATGAAATGGAGGGAAGATGTCTTTAGGACTCCATGAGTCTGCATGTTTGAAAGAATCTCTTCCTTATTCCTCTGAACACACCTTATCACACAATCAAGGAACTCTGTCTTCTGCCCCACCCCCCCCCCACCCCCTTACAGTTGCTATTGTTGGCAACTCTAGTTTTCCAGGGTGGCTTCCAGAACAGATGTGCACCCTGATGGGCAGCACATACAGATGATTTGGGGAAACAGCAATTGTAGCATACCAAAATGCTGAAATGCTGCTGACTAGATCTGGGAACAATTACAACTGCAATGCTCTTGAGACTCACATAGACTGTGCCTACAGCTATAGGAGAGAGTTGGACCATTTCTGCAAACCATCTATTTTCTGGTATGTTCTGGTCTGGTCTGAGGGAGCAAGTTCGTCCTCACACTTGCTCTGTGCTTGTCTGGTGTGAATGGGTTCGAGAGTGTTTCTGCTATGTTTATAATTTCTGAGCTACTTTGTTACTTCTTGATAGAAAGATTTATTCTTAAGGTACGAATGGGATGAGGAGATGTCCAAGCTAAGGGGTCTAGGCACAGAAGACAGTGAAATGACCAAAAGGCAGTGAAAGCTGGGTTTCTTTGTTGTGGTAGATTGCAAAAGCTATTTCCTAGTTTTTTTCCCCAGTGTTAGTCATTAACTCTTAAATGTCAATTTATGGCAAGAAAGAAAGACTTTCTCATTTGTAATTCTTAGAGAAAATGACAAAGCTGTCATGTGCCACAAATGTTGAAAGAAGTTAGAAAGGCATGTGACGTGTGCCTGTAGTTGCAGCCACTCGGGAGGCTGAAGCGAGAGGATCGCTTGAGCCCAGGAGATTGAGGCTGCAGTGAGCCATGATCACACAACCGTGCTCCAGCCTGGGAGTCAGAGCAAGGAAAAAAAAAAAAAAAGGCCAGGCACAGGGGCTCATGCTTGTAATCCCAGTACTTTGGGAGGCCAAGGGGGTCGGACCACCTGAGGTCAGGAGTTCAAAAACCAGCCTGGCCAACATGGTGAAACACCGTCTCTACTAAAAATACAAAAAAATTAGCTGGGCTTGGTGGCACATGCCTGTAGTCCCAGCTACTTGAGAGGCTGAAGCAGGAGAATCGCTTGATCTGAGGAGGCAGAGGTTGCAGTGAGCTGAGACACTGCACTTCAGCCTGGGTGACAGAGTGCTCTATCTCCAAAACAAACAAACAAAACAAAAAAAAGGCCAGGCGCAGGGGCTCATGCCTGTAATCCCAGTACTTTGGGAGGCCAAAGGGGTCGGATCACCTGAGGTCAGGAGTTTAAAAACCAGCCTGGCCAACATGGTGAAACCCCATCTCTACTAAAAATACAAAAATTAGCTGGGCGTGGTGGCACACGTCTGTAGTCCCAGATACTTGGGAGGCTGAAGCAGGAGAATCACTTGATCTGAGGAGGCAGAGGTTGCAGTGAGCCAAGACACTGCACGCCAGCCTGGGTGACAGAGTGAGACTCCATCTCCAAAAAAAAAAAAAAAAGACAGAAAAAAAGAAAACAAAAGGGAAAGAGAGACCCCATGGTGCAGGGAAAGAGGTACTGGAATCCCAGGAGATGTAGACTCTAGCCCTGGCCCTGCCATAAAATTGCTGTGTGCCCCTGAGCACATCCCTTTTCCTTGCTCGGCCTTACTTTTCTTGACTGCAAGAAAAGGTTGGATTCGATGATTTCCAATCATGCCCAGGAGTCACAAGAGAAACCAAATCATCTCTCTTTACCACATACATCTTGAAAAGCCCTTTTTACTTTATTACACTGAAGTGTTATTGGGGACTTTTCTCCCTACTATTCTCTAATTTATTTATTTTAAATACTCAGTGGTGGAGGCAAGAAGAGCTAGGCTAAGTGTCTGTCTGTTTTCAATTGTTATTGTTCTCACACTAGGCTCTAAGGTCTGACATATTCTGATGCGCATGTCTGCACACTACCTTGTGCTCATTAAATGAAAACCTGCCTAAGAAGTTGTGACTGTGGCTAAGAGAGGGCTGATGCAGGGCCCACTCACTGCAGTGTGCTCTCCAACTCTGACTTAGCTCTCATCACTGCGTGGGGTTTCCCTTCCTGTTCTTTGTGTGTATCTACTTGCAGATCTCACCCTTTTCTCCACATTTCCATGGCACATGCAAATGAGCATGCACACAGAAGCACATGCTTCCCACCACTTCTGCCACTACCACCCTGGTCCAACCCACCATCCTCTCACCTCTAAGCCACACCCTGACATGCTGTTCCTTGAACTTGTCAGGCATGCTCCCTCCTGCTTCAGAGGCAGCTGCCATCCCTCTGCTTGGAAGAAACTCCTCCAGTATTGCTATGGCTTGGTCTACCATCATCCTTCTCTAAAAATCCCTACTCAAGATTCAGCATGGTACCACTGCTCCCTCCCCTCTCCTCAGCAGCCCTTTCTGCCTGCCTTCCTTGTTTCAGTTTTCTCCATGACACTTCCCACCACCTAGCATGCCACATGTTTGTTGTTATCTTTCTCCTTCAACAGAATGTAACCTTGATGAGGGCAGTTTTTTGTTTGTTTGTTTGGTTTGGTTTTTTTTGGTCTATTTCACTCTGTGCCATACTTCAGTATCTAGAACAGTGTCTGGCATATATGTTCTCAATGAACACCAGTTGAATAAATGAATGACTTGCTTCTATTCTTTGTTTAGTATCTACTACATATAAAGTGCTCTGGAAGGTAGAAGGAGAATAGCATATATAGCACGAGGATAGGGGATATGTCTACAAAAGGCCTGGCAGAGTGTCTCACATAAGGTAGGCACTCAATAAATATTTGGGGAATGATTGATAGGATGGATGGCTACTTATTGTAAAAGAGCAAAGAGTAAAATAGAGGAGCAAAATACATTCTTTTCTGGCAATCTGGAGTAAGTGCCAAAACTGTGGTGCTAAGCAAGTGCTGTGGGAATTCTAGAGGTAGGATCATTATCCTTTCTAACTTAAATAGGTAACAATTACAACAGTAACCATGGCAACAGTAGCTGCAGCAGCCATCATTTGTTGCACAGTCTCTATGTGCCAAGCATAGTTCAGGGCTTCACCAATATTCTGTCCAAGCCTCACCATAACTCTGCAGGGAAAGTTCTGCTGCCACTGTTTGTGGCCTCAGAGAAGTTCAGCTCCGTCCTGAGGGCCACAGGGCCCAGAGAGCCAAAAAGCCAGGATCTAACAGCAGGTCCATTTTCCTCCAAAGCCCATTCTCTTCATTCTCTTTCCATTCCACCATGTCACCTCAAAGAAGTCCTGCCATCCATATTTGCCCAGCTTCTTTCTTTTTATTATCTCTCTGTGACATTCGAAATTGTTGCTCAGCCTTTTTAAACTCTCCACAATGTGGATTCCAGAACCCTGTATCAAGAGTCAGCAAATCTGGCCCATCTTGTGTTTCTCTATGGCCTGTGAGCTCTGAATAGTTTGCAAAAGATGAACATTTGCAATTGATTTGTTGAGAGAGAACACTAACTTTGAACCCCAATTAAGCAAAATGTTATGAAAAAGATTTACATTCTTCTCACCAATAGACTTGTATTTCAAAAATTATACGTAATTGTTATTATATTTTGAATCTTATCAGTAAAAATTTTGTGAAAATTTGTTTTCTCTCATATTTTTCTACATAGTAGCCTTGGTTTCACCTCTTAGCACAAAGCCCAAAATATATAGTGTCTGGTGCTTTAAATGAAAAGTTTCCTGGCCCCTGCTGTAAACTCAGCAGATTTTTCTGCTGCTTCTTCCAATTGCTTCTTTGCACTTTCTTTCCCCAGCTTCCATGGAAGCAGTTCCTGAATGTCTGTCTTAACCCTCTGCTCATCTCTCCATATAATTTCCTGCAGAGCCCTTAACCACCTCGGGGCAGCTGACTTCCCCAATTGCTAGCCAGCCTAGGAGGGTTTGAAGTCAGAGGGTGCTGCTCCTGGAAGGTGCTGTGAGAACCCCCCATGGGGGACACCACCCTCATTCACACAGAAACAAGGCCATAATCTTGCTTGCAGACAAGAAGCCCTTCCTGGTCACGCAGGGAGGCCCAGGCTCCTTCTCCTAGGCTTCCACAGCACCTTGTTCATACCTGTCACCTCCTTTCACTGGACTGTGTGCTTCTGGAGTGCAGGGACCATATCAGATTCAGCTTTCTGTCCCCAGCCCATCGTGCTGCAGATGCACGCAAAGCATTTGCTGAATGAACGAGACATAACCCCTGAGTGACTGTTTTGAGTTGCCTCAGTCAAAAGCTCTGTGGCCTACCAAAGGGAATGTGCTTTCTTCATGCAAAATCTGCTTAAAAATCATTTCAGGAGGCTTTTCATGCAACTTCCCAAGCTTAGGTTGTGCTTGAGTTCTTTCGTTTCAGAATTTTTTTTACAAAAACTCTTTTTTTCCCCAGTGATTCTTTAATAGCTGCTTACCTGCCCTTGCCATTACTTTACTCTGTGCTCACAGAAAACAGAGCTGGGCCTTTCTCTGGTTATTTTTATTTTCTGAACTTATTTTTTCTCTTAAGAGAGAAGCACTCTTTCCCTTTTGTTCGTCAATATAAGAGCAAGACCTAATTCAACATTTTAAACAGTGCTTCCTTTCAGTGCAGTAATTGAGTTAATGTGTAGTTTTCAATGGATCTGTTCCCTCGCACTGAACGTTTTTATGATTTCAAAGTAGAGTTCATTGTCCCATTGCTTTTGGAGTATGTTTTCTAGATATTTAGAAAGTGGCAGTAGAGACTGTTTTATTCTTGAAGAAATTATTTTGATCAGAGATGCAGGAATTTTGAAGTGATGAAAAACTGAAAAAGCAGCTTGGAGTTGTTATAAAACGGTCTATGTCCACAGTCATCTAGTTTCCCTTCCCATCACTGAGGGGTATGGGCTTGGGCTGGTGAGGGGTATTTGGGAATCAAAGGAGAAACTGATGCTCAGGCAAGTTAGCTAACTTCACAGCTGACACAGAACTGGGATTCAAACTCACTCTCTATAAGAGACATCTCTTCAGTGGGCCTTCGAGGGCATTGGGTCCAACCCCTTCATTTTAGCGATAAAGAACAAGTCCAGATAGAGGAAGGGGCCCTCTTAGCTTACCCTGTAAGCCAAGTGCAGCTTCAGCACCAGGTCAACGGTTTTTGGGCCCCTACTCCACTGCTATTAAGACTGAGCTGTCCCAAGCAGATAGAACTCTAAATAAGGCCTCAGGCACAGGTGAGTTCCCTGAGCCTCCAATCAGCATTATAGGGGATGCTTTTCTATCTTAGGTTAGGGCATTTTAGTATTAATATAAAAATTATCATGAAGGCTTGGATAACTGGCTGACCAAGTGCCTTCACATTTTCAGCACTATTATGCCTCTGGTTTTATTAAACAGCACTTACCATATATCAATGAATATTTCATTGGTCTTTCATTATTGAGTGAATCATTGAAAAATCACTGCAGTGGAGTTAACTTTATCCTGCCTCCCTAAAATGGCACGGTGCTTGCCATCTTATTAGCAGATATTTTTATGGCTATAATTTGGCTTAAAGATCAAATAGTTAAATAACTCTGAACCACATCTTTTTAAACTTTTCTGTCTTGCCATTAGCCGAAGCCTGGCTGAAATTTTGTATGCACAAAATGACTGTAGTTCTAGAATTGACCTTCACTCCTGACTTGTCAATGCAAAATATTTGGGGTCTATTGAATCACTCATCTTCATGAAAAAGCAATTTTCATAAAATACTTACTTTCCATTGCCTACCCATGGAGATGGTATCTGTGCGACTTTTGAAGCATTTTGCTAAAAGAGAGAGAGAGAGAAAGGGAAATAAGGACATCTATTTTGTGTTTTATTAATTCAGAAACAGATGGAAGTGTGATTTAGAGTACATTAATATTGATTGCAGCATTTCGGGATGCAGAGCTGGGATGTATGTGCACGTCAGCACACCACGACGCACACTCGATGAAAATAGCTGGTTAGGATAATTAGTGGGCTCCAATCAGGACCATGAAAGTCACTTGATGAAAGATCTTATATACTAAAAGGCCCAGTGAAATCAGACTCGGTTCTCCAAGAAGTGGTTTAATTATCCTCATCTGAAATTTATTCTGCAAAACAAGCTCTTCAGAGTGCAAGTAAGCTTTTCACCTTTAGCTCCAGTCGCAAACTTTTTCCCTGGGATGCAGAGTGAGCTGTCATTTCTAATAATCCAAGAATGTGTCAGAGCCAAGCAGTATTTTCATTTGTTTGTTTGTTTGTTTGTTTTCAGGAATCACCTTGATTTGCTATATTTACACGCAAACCCTCATGGCTAAAGAGCTTCCCTATTTAACAAAGTGACTGGTCCAGGGATGCATTGCAATCAAATACCAAACATGCCTTTGTTCCTCTGATGGAAGTGAGCTGGTTTGAAGGATGGGCTTCCTTGTATTTTCAAGACCACATACTTGTGGACCAGAGGGAAAACTGACATTCAGCATTACCACTACAGGACAGGTATCAGGCTCGTTGTAATGGCCTAGCCAGGTGGAAGGTCAAGCAGCACAGATGGCCACAACTCATACCTGACTCAGACCTGCTCTCAGTAGTTACAACCCCAATGATGCTCATCTTCTGCCTCTTTGCTGCTAGCCCAGCCCCCTTTGCAAAAGGAGGGTCAGGGAAAGAGTCAGCATTTTCGGGAGTCCAGTGAGAACGGAATACTTCTCTGGGGCTTTGTAGACCCACACCTAAGGTGCGTTCTGCAGACTCCAGTTTTTAATCTCAGGAAAGCTCAACACACTCCTGGATGAATGAATTATTTAGTATTTGTTTGGAGTTTTACAATACCTGTAAACTATATAGGGTAGGCCAAAGAGGGCAAATATTACATCAGTGGGTCTCAAAGTGTGATCACAAGAACAGCAGCAGCAGCATCACCAGGGAACTTATTAGCAATACAAATTCTTGGGCCAGGCCTCAGACCTACAGAATCAGATATCTGGGGGCTGGGGAACAGCATTCTTGTTTCACAAGCCCTCTGGGGGATTCTGATGCCCACTGACGTTCAATAAGGAACTTTCTAAAGCAGAAGTTAAGAGTGTAGACACATGAAGAGAAGAGGGCCTGTTGTATATGACTCCCTTTTACCCACATCAATACTGGCCTTATGGCATTATGGCCATACTACATAATAGCTGGGGAACATGCTCTTTTTCCCAACTGTGCCACAGTGTCTTCATAAAGCTGTGCACTTCCACTCACTGCATGTTTCACGTAAGGCCATAATTTCGCTCATTTCAAACAACTACTTTGGTATGATTTAGCCAAGAGGTCTCATGCACTTGGCAAAAAAGAAAAAAATCATGTCCTTTTCTTTTTAGACCTGCCCAACAGAAGGAGCATTGAGTCTCCCCAACTCTAAATCATGACTGGTGTTGGAGGGTACAGTGACCAGGCCTAGTATGAAGTTGCTGTTTGCAATTTTTACCTGGGCTTATTCTCAAATGTTGGCATTGCATTTTGAGATTGCCTGTCTTTTTTGTGCTTACAAGCTAAAAGCCCCAGCTCCCTACAATATGGCTTTGTTTGTTTGTTTTGGTAACCAAAGCAATCAGTTGTTTTTAATTACAACTACTGCACTCCAAGACTCCCCATGGACAAAGGCCTTCCAGGGGTGTGGACGTGCACATACAGCCAGGGTGGCCACAGTGACTTCTCTCACTTCTGAGAGATTCCTGGGCTGACCTATCATTTAACAAAAGACTGGCCATACCTATAGCCACAAGCTGTGACCACCTCACAGAGCAGCAAAAAGGTGACATACTCCTCACTGCAACCAGGAGACTGCCAAGGGTCATTTGGTGAGTCTGGAAAAAAGTCAGGGGATTGCACCATCGTGCCTTCTCTCCCTGGAATCAAATCAGACATAAACTCCTTGCTGAGCCCTTAAGGAGGGGTAGGACGGCCATGGCCAGCAGGGAGGAGAGAGGTTAAGCCTTTGGCAGCATTTGACATTCGATAACCTGCATGTCATGTCTTATTAGTGATTTTATCATCCTGTACCTATAAATTATACAAAATAAGCATTACCTTAAAATATTCCATCAGTGATCTGGAGTACTTCATAGCATGGTCCTTCTTCAGCTTAAACATTCTCAAATAGAGGAGTGATAAACATCGGTAGCTGTGGTGATGAGGAAAGGCTTCTGTTAATGCCAGTGCTTAGTGAAACTTTATAAACTGTTAAGAAGACTGCTGATTCACAATTTGCAGTTACTCTCCTATGGTTAGATTGAGAAACATAAGTAAATAAAGAAATTCTAAAGAGGGAAGGGGCAAGCGTTAAAATCCCATTTTGATAAGGGTATAAATTAGGAGAGTAAATGTTTAGTCAGTGACTGAAGAAATCCATTAGTTATCCTTTAATAGTTTAATGGAAAACAAGAGTAATGATCTGGGGTAAGCAGCCTAAGTTGATCTAGAGTTTTCAAATCCTTCTATGACATTTCAGCAATTTCCTTGTGGCCTCCATGGGACTCACCATAGTACTGCTAGCTTTTTGTCCCCATCCGAAGCCAAGGGACTTGCAAAGTTCTTCAGCCTCATTGCATACCTTTGAAGAGAAAAGAAAAGCTAAAGTGAAATCTGTATTACCCTTCAGAAATGCCCAAAGTCATTTGTATTCTGAGTGCCTGAATGAGTTATTCCCACATTTGCTCTGGGCAAGAGGACTGACTGGTGCATGTGGGCAAAAGCATGCTTCCCCGAAAACATACACAAAATGATGATCAAAATGTCATAAGAGGACTCATGTGAAATACAGAGTTGAACTCTGGAGAAGGCAGTGAAATCATGAGCCTAACGACAATGCTGTGGAATTACCGTGAGTTTGTGTGTGTGTGTGTGTGTGTGTCTAAATGCTGGTAAAATACTGTTTCTAGGAACACTGTAGCTAAATAATATGACTGGTTTTCAATGAGAGGTGGACAAGAATGTCAGTTTCAGTTCAGTTTATGACAGATTAGGTAAATAATATATAACTATGTCTGACATGAGCATAGGGAGACCTCAATCACACAGTTAAAAGGTCTTTTCTAATGGCTCAGGTTTTGCATATATTCCTATTGAAAGTGGTTTTGGTTTTTTTTTTTTTAAAGGAAGGTCGATTTCACAGCATTTTAAGGTCGAAGCACCCTGAATTTATGATGCTTGTATATTTTGTCTTTCTATTCTCCTTAATTGTTACTGTTCTGCACTGGGGTGATAAAAGGTTGAGTAGTTCCCATTTTTTTTCCTTCTAGCCGAGTACATCCCATTCAGGGCTTTTAGACTCTTGAAAATCAATTCATTGCATAAAATCATTGTCTGAGCTTTAATGCAATTTCACAGGTACTTGTAGTAGAATAAGTAATGGAGTTCAGTGTGGCAGAAGGAAGTTGAAAGTTCTCATTTATAAGAAGGCGACGGAAAGCCTGCAGGGCCACTGAGCTGGCATGCCTGACTCCTCGCTTTCAGCAACCTTCCCCCGCAGAACACTGGGGAGCCTAGGTTCACCCCCTAAGACTCGGCCTCCTCAGCATTCTAGCCGCCTTGCTCTCCTGGTTATTGCTCTATTTCTGTTGAGTGAACATTTTCCAGGAAAGGCACTTGTACATTTAATGTGGGTCCCTTCTTTTGTTGCAATATTAAGCAAAGGAATTTTTATTATGTAATAAATCTAGCTTTCTTTGACAGTTGGATCACTGAAATGTCAAGTCATTGTGATGCCCCACTTGTTTTCACAAATACATTTCTATTGCAGATTCCCAGAGCTCAGAGCAACTATAATTACTTGAATGAAGAAAATGGGGCTCTCTCTCTGTAGCCAGCATACTGTCGGGGAGAAAGTAATAAAAATTTCTTCAACATGATATTGCACTACTAAAAACTATGTTCACATTACACACACCCTCTAATTGCAACCACATTTGAAGTGACTTGATAGTGGAGTTTCAATTCCTTAAATGGACCAGAAGACCTAGTTGCTTTAACTCATATTATTCCCAACTGAAATTCCTCTCATTAAAAAAAATTATACACACATGTAATTTACAGAAAGTATAAAAAAAGTAAAACATAGAGAAGACATAAATGGGTACATGCAAAAATGGTGAAGTTGGCAACAAAACAAAACTGGTGAAATCTGAATGAAGTCTTTGGAGTGTTTCAATGTCAATGTTCAGGCTGTGATACTGTAATATACTTAAGCAAGATGTTCCCATTGGGGGAGACTGGGTGAAGGGTACACAGGAACTCTCTGTATTAGTTCTTACAACTGCCATGTGCAACTACAATTACCTCAAAATAAAGTTTAAAAACACTGACTTTAAAGTGAATGCTCGTAAATTCTCCATTGACTTTCAGATTTCATTGAAATAAACTTCTATGGGAAGTGAAATAGCATATAGTAAAACATAAATCATGTTTTTTCCCTAAATAACTTTTTTGTGAATAATTAAAAGAAAATTACTTAATGATTCACGTTGCACTTTTACCATAAAATGAAATTTGTATTTTACTTTCATATTTTTAAGACAGCATGTGTTTTCTTAAAAGAAAATAAGAAAGAAGCATATGCAGAGAGGGAAAACACCCATAATCTCACTCACTTATTACAGCTATGATTTCATTTCCCTTCCAGTTTGGTTCAGATGCATATACAAACTTTTCATGATCATAATTGTAGTGTGCATGTTATTCTGCAGCTTGATTTTATTTTAACATCATATTATAAATATATTTTGTGTGGCTACATAGTCTCTGTCATTGTTGTATTTCAATCGCTGCAAAGTATTCTGTTGAGTGTCCTGCTATGTAATTACTTTTCTATTATTATTTGGTGTGCTTCCAATTGTGTGCTATTATATATAATGTCAAATTGAACACCATACCGATTACTTGTTCTAGTCTTTACAATTGTTTTCTTCAGGAGAGAAAACTCAGATTTCCACAGTTAAAGTACTGGATCAAAAGATATGAATACTCATTTGTATGGCTTTCCCTACACAATGCCAAATTTCCCCCAATTTACAATAATCAATTTCCATTCCCATCAGCTGCGTAGGAGAGGTCTCGTTCACTGCTAGGCCTTTTTTTGCTGTAGTTTTTAGTGCTAGATATTAACATTGTTACGTTTTCTTGTTAATTTAAAAAGTGCCTTGTTTTAATTTGCATTTTTGAATGAATAGAGAGCATGAATTGTCCCTGTGTTTGTTCACTAATGTTTCCCTTCAGTTTTGAATCCTTATAATTTTTGCCAGTATGTTCATCTTGTGTATCTTTGAAAATCACAGGTAGTTTGACTAGACACTGAGCATTCAATTTCTCCTTGAAAGCTACAGAATGGTGGTGGTGCTTTTCACAGTATATAAAATAAGTCAAGGAGAAATACTTGACACTTTTCTCAGTGCCTACATTTCAGAGCAGTGCAAAGAGAAAGATGGCTGATTGGCTCAGCAGGCAAGGCTAGAGCTGCCCTTATAATCACCCTACTTTTGTGGCTCTAACTAAACTTCTGATTCTATGTGAGCAGAGTTGCTTTAAAGAAAATAGTTCTTGGCCGGGCGCGGTGGCTCACGCTTGTAATCCCAGCACTTTGGGAGGCCGAGGCGGGCGGATCACGAGGTCAGGAGATCGAGACCACGGTGAAACCCCGTCTCTACTAAAAAATACAAAAAATTAGCCAGGCGCGGTGGCAGGCGCCTGTAGTCCCAGCTACTCGGAGGCTGAGGCAGGAGAATGGCGTGAACCCGGGAGGCGGAGCTTGCAGTGAGCCGAGATTGCGCCACTGCACTCCAGCCCGGGCGACAGAGCGAGACTGTCTCAAAAAAAAAAAAAAAAAAAAAAAAGAAAGAAAATAGTTCTTTTTATCTTTTGGAATGTGTCACTGGGAAAATATGCACACTAAATCTGTCCAATGTTTGTCTGAAGATTTAGGTACAAATATCCTCAGATTTGTAACAGTTAATGCAGGTACAAGCAAGATAGTATAAACCAGTCCTGGCATTATTGATTAATCAAGCCAGATGGGACTGGACATAGGACTTTTCAGGTAAAAAACTGCTTATTCAATCAATCAAAAGTGATTATTTAGTCCATCTAGTGAACGATGGTGCTTATCCACTATTCAGGGGTGGATTAAATTATTGTACAAATATCTAAAAATCACTGGATAACACCAGAATGGATTATTTCTTCTTCTACCTCTTCTTCCTCTTCTTCTATGAATTTTTTGATAACACAGAATTTCTACACCACCAAGACCAACAGCCAGAAAATTTCATTTAAAATGTAAATGAAACCAATAATGTGTGCAGTTAATATCCCCTCTCTTATTCTCATCCTCTCACCTGTACCGCCAGCCCCTACTAGCACCTCATCTATTTCCCTAATTCCAGATGCATGGAAAGTCTACTCCACACCTGCAGCCTTAAATACCAACTCTGAGTGGGAACAGTGCCCCTCCCTTTTTAATAACCAAGATAAATTTTTAGAAAACATGGTTTGTAATAGAAATCCTGAGAGCACCATTTTTTTGAATTATAAAACTGCACCTTTGAAACGACAAGTCAATGCTAAATGGTAAAATGATTATACTTCTTTCTACCCACTACATTTCCATTTTAATGTTACGAATATTGAAAATTATAACACTCACATTATAACTTCTGGAGGGGATAATTTATAAAATCAGCGTCCATCAATTATAAATTTTCCATGATATTAATAAAATGGCAAGAACTAATTATGATGACTTCTAAGAGGATGGCTTGGACAAATTATTAATAAGTGGAAATGATCTATTTTTTAAAACATAGCTTCTAATTCTAGCTGAAATGAGTGTAGGAAGATGATTGCAGAAAGGCCACTCACCTGAGGAGCTCCACAGTCTCAGAGTACATGGTGTATGGGGACTTTGCTTCCAGAGGGTCGCGTTCCATGGCATTGCCACATTCAGTGAAGGAGAGGGCAGCATCAGCATAATTCACAGCTTTGCCAAATTTCTCGAACTGAAACAGGAAGATGACTCGTCAAGATAATACTCTCTGTTTTCTCCTTCATATAAAAGAGTGGTTTGAAACTGGGGGGTAGTTTTGCCCCCTTCCCACAGGGAACATTTGGCAATGTCTGGAGACACTTTCAGTTGTCACCCCTGGGGAGAGAGGGCATCTGGTGAACAGGGGCCAGAAATGCTTATAAACTTCTGCAATGCCCAAAATAGCTCCCACAGTAGAGAATGAACTGGCCCAAAATGTCAGCAGTGCCCAGGCTAAGAAACGCTGATACAGAAGACAATGTATGAATTGGTCTTAACAATGAAGTTACTGGCTTAAGGTTCTATCATCATGACACCAAGGCTAGTTGAGAAGAGAAAAATGCAGGCAGGGTATCGTATGTGGTTTGTGGCATTGTTGTTGCTGTTATTGCTATCTTTTTGGTGGACCTGAATCCAAATCATTGCTTCAACTAGTTTCTATTCATGAAATTTACTAAACTAGCTGCTCATTGTAGTGTCCTATAGACAGTACTTGCAACTAAGGGCTGCTTTTTATAAGTCTCATGGACAATGAACACATGCATTTTTGCTTTAGAACTCTGTGAGCACATCAACTTCACTCTCAGGAGAAGATTAACAAATTGATGCTATTGTCATGAAAAATGGGAAGCTGTAGTATGACTGTTGACAATAATCACATCACTTTCCTTGTAAATGATAGTTTGAAATAGTGTGTCAAAAAGTCAAAAAATATAGTACTACTAAATATTTTAGTTTAGTAAAATTTTATTGCAAAGGTTTTAGCCCTGATAATGGTCATGATTAAACTGACTTAGACATACTGATTTCTTTTTTATGTGTAATGAATATTATATATGACACTTTTATAGTGAGCATTTTATAACAGGATTTAACATTTTCAACTTTTGATAGCAGGATGTAAGAATTCCACTAATATGGTATTTTATGTAAAAGAAGGAATATAATGCAGATTTAGCTATTTTAATTTTCTTGTATAACTTTTATCAAAATATTTTCTATGCAACTGTGAAAGTTTCAATTCTCAAAATGCCAGAATAGCTGTCTCTAGCAAAGGATTAAGTACAACTATAAAATGATATAAAAGTTAGAGGTCCTGCAGAATCTCTTAATGTAAATGACTTTTTACAATAAATGTTCTTCAGCTTTTATGAGCTGCAGGAATTCTGTGGTTTTCTTTCTGTAAGCTACTGTGGAGAAATATCGGTTTCAAGCAAATTCAAGCTGATTTCGTGAAAACCTGTGTACATATATGCAAACTAGGTCCTTTCTCTTTTGCCTTACAAGACAATTTCCTTAGGTCATCTGGCTCCACTGGCTCTCTCATTTGGAAATTTTTCTTAGATCCTGATTTCTGAAACCGACTTTTCATTCATAACCCAATAGCTGGAGAGATCTGTAAAGATCGCCTAGGCTAAACTCCTTCTTCCCTAGGAGTAGCTGATGTCCAGACAGAAAATTACATGACCACAATGCCAATTAATAGCCAAGTTATGCCCCCCACCCCTGGGACTGTTTCTCCATCCATAAAATGAGTGGCTTAAACTATAAGGGTGCCTCCCAGGCTAATATACGCATAAGCCTAGCAAAAATATCATTCCTCTAAGTGTTCTGCAACCTTTTTTTTTTTTTCAATATCACCCCCCACCACCACCACCAAGGAATTTTTAAGATACAGTCAGCCCTCTGTATCAGTGGGTTCTGCACCCATGGATTTAACCAATCTTAAATCAAAAATATTCAGAAAAAAATGAATGGTTCCATTTGCACTGAACATACACAGACTTTTTCTTGTCATCATTCCCTAAACAATTCAGTGTAACAACTCTTAACATAGCATTGCATTGTATTAGATACTATAAGTGATCTAGAGATGATTTAATGTATATTAGAGGATGTGAACAGGTTATATGCAAATGGCCATTTTATATCAGAGGCTTGAGCATCTGAGGATTTTGGTGTCCGAGGGGGTCCTGGAACCAATCTTCTATGGATACAGAGGGATCACTGTATTTTTTCACGTACCCCCAATGAAATTTTAATACAAGAAATATATTTATTCTCTCTTTATGCCCTGTGGCCCTTTGGAGGGTCACACCCCATTGAAATAACTAAGACCTTTTCACCCCATCTCCAAAGCCAATTTTTGCCCCCATAGGGGCAGCATCTCCCCAATTGGGAATGCATATTCTAAATGGATTAGGCCAAATGTGATCCCTTGAAAGATATACATATAAACACAACCTTGGAATGTGGAGTGATGTTAGTTCATAATCATATGTATATATGTCTGTGGTACCGATTTTTCTCAGTTCTTCAAACATTTCATTTACATGGTCTCCTATATACATCCCAGTCTTCATCAGCTCATGTAACAGCTTGTCAATGGAACATGTGTATGCTCCCTTACCCCAATTTTGACAGAGGGCAAACCCTAGGAGCACTTGAGTGCTCTGTAGTGCCACAGAGTTGAGGACATGTAGAGAAAACCTTTGGTCTTTGAGGCAGCAGCATTACCATCCAGTGCCTTTCAAATCTCTCATCACCTATGCAATGGTCACAGGCACAGTTGTCCTGGCATCTCCAATGGAGCTAGCACCCAGCCTGCCTTGTCATTTTTGTCTGCAGGAGCAGGGGAAAATTGCTTCTAAGGAACAATTTACACCACAGAAAGGTCACCTGCAGACACTAAGCAATTTGTACTACAGCAGGGAAATGACAGAAAGTAGGGGAACGGCAGATGTAAGGATCATGGACAGTTGATGTTGGCCACACACTAGTCATGGTATTTCATCACAGCATTCCCAATATCAAACACCACTGGGACAAATAAGTCCTAGCAGGACACAATGCAATGTTTGAGGATGCTATTTTTTTTAACCCAATGGGGTTTGGTCAAAGTGAGAAGCCTGAATTTAGGGCCTTCCCTAGGACAGTGGTTCTTAAATATCTGCACTTGGGAGTCTCCTGGGGAGCTTTAATACTCATTCCTGGGTCCCAGTCCCAGAAATTCTTATTTCACTGGTCTGGGATATGGGCTAGGCATCACAGTTATTCTAAAGCTTTCAATGTGATGTGTGGTTGAAACCCACTGTTAGGAGCCTCAACCAAATCAAACAACTCAAAATGTTAAGCTTATCACTGATCTAGGTGGCTAAAACCCTTGGAGGCAGCTGGGCAAAGTATCTTGAGAAATCCAGATGACAGCATTTCTTTTCTCTGCTTGGGGCCCCAGCCTAACTGTGGGGCTCACTCTGAAAACATGTCATCAAATGCAGCAAGGAGCTGAGGTTTTCCTCAGGCCTAGTTTTCCCAAAGCCAATTGTTGAGGCCGTTTAGACAGCTCTAAACAACTCTCACATTCCCACAGGAGTTCTGGCTTACTGGACCAAAAAAGCACATCATTTCCAGGGAAGTTTCATAAGTCATTCTCAATTCACTTGAAAGATAATGACAGTGGTATATGCCATTGAGCTTCTGAAGTTGGGGTAAGGGGAAGAACAGTGGCAAAACAAATGACATGATAACCAAGCCCTGAGAACTTTGGGAATTACAGAGCTAAGTAATTCACTAGTTCAAATCTCCCTATGTCAGGGCAGCAATGTGTTGACAGGCAGGTGTGGGCTGTGATACTGAAAATTTGTTTGGAAAAGTGCTTTCTTTGTTTTCCTTTGAAACATAAATCCTTAATGGGAACAAAGCAATGAGAAAAAGGAAACCTACCAGTGCATCAGCTTTGTGCTTCAGCTTCTTAGCTTCTTGCATGTAATAATCAGCATTGTGAACCCTAAATAAACAAAACAAGCTCTTTCAGAAACCAATGCTTCATCTTTTCATTAAAAGACTGAATCATCAAACCCTTTCTGCTATAAATTTACTCCCATATAATGCCTTGAAAAAGGCAGACTAATGCTGTCATTCATATCATAACCAACCTTGAAATAATACTGTAAATGAAATCTGAAGTACATAATGGCCCATTAGGATAAATAACCACATCCTCCAACCCCAACCATTACAGTTGTCCAAATAGATCAGACAAAACCTAGCTATACATCTATGTGTTGGTTATATGTGAGGACATGGATAGGAAAGGACAAAACAATCTGCCTTTGGAACAGTAGCTGCTGCATAATTACAATGGGCCAAAAACATTTCTTGGTGGGGACAGAGTGGTGAGTGTGTATGCAGGGGGTGGGGTGTACTTCTAAGGGTATAGGATTTGATGCTGAGGTCTTATTTGGGGTGACACATGCACAGCACTAGAAAAGCCATGCTACCCCACCCCCCATTCACTACTCCAAACTGTCCATGATAATCTGGAACAACATACGAGTCATCAAAAGTGAGCTTGGGTCTCCGGACATTGGTGCTGCTGCTGGATAGAAGGGGCAGAGCCGCCCAGGACGTCATCTCCAGGTGACTGCTATCCATGAGGCCAGTAGTGATGGTAGAGGTGATGGTGGAAATGGTAGTGGTAGTAGTTGTGGTGGTGGCCGTGGCGGTGGCAGTAGCTGTGACAGTGGTGGTGACAATGGCAGTAGCAGTGACAGTAGCAGTGGCAATAGCAGTATTGGTGACAGTGATGGTGGCAGAGGATGCCTTTTTTGGAGTGTCTCCCTCCTGGGAAAAAGGAGGACAAATAGTTTCCATTAGGTCCAGCTTTTTAAAACATCTTGTCATAAATGCTTTGAATGTCAAGCACCTTACGAAAGAAGGCAAAAAAAAAAAAAAGAAGAAAGAAAGAAGAAAGAAAGAAAGAAAGAAAGAAAGAAAGAAAGAAAGAAAGAAAGAAAGAAAGAAAGAAAGAAAACAATGCACACAGCTTGAGGATAAATAGGTGACCCTGGATATTTTATGAATGCCATAAATCACCAGCTTTTGTTCTATGATGACATCAAACATCAAGCTAATCGGGTGCTGTGATTACATAGCTCCACCATCCCATTAAGACAGCCATGGCAAAGGTCTAAATCCAGTGGTAAATGTGAGGGGAAAGGGAAGGAAGAATATAGAGAGGAGAGAGGAGGACGGAGGGAGAAAGGAAGAGATGCATGGACAAAGAGAGGGAGAGATAGAGATATTAAATAAATCCCTTAACCCCGATGTGGATATTTTTGATAAGGGAACCAACCCAGAAGCTTTCTCTAGGGTAAGTAACGTACTCAGGTCACTCTGCAAAATACCGGATACGGTCCAGCAAAATACCAGGAAACTGTACTCTAATCATCCCTGCCCTGGCTGAACTGAGGTTGAAGCAGCCCTTTTGTTCATGTGAGGCGCTTGATTGGTTTCTAGCTAAGTGAAATGTGAGTGTGTCTCCATTTTGTTTTGAAATCTTGGGATGGTGAAGCCTCATTTCTACCAGGTCCAAAATCAAATGGGTAAGATATTTACAAGGGCTTTGCTTTGAACTGTCATTGCTATAGAGAGGATGGAGAAAGGAGGTGGTAAGATTTGTAATTATGTGACAGTGTGGTATCACAAGACTACCTGCCATGTTCAAGTAGCTGACTCTGCCCTCCCGCCCCCAGCAACTGTGGGACTTTCCTGACTGTTCTCTCTCTGACCATACTTCCCATGGTGCCTCCTCTTCCTTCTGCTCTTCTGAATTGGTATCTCTCTAAGGTTGGTGTTCCCCAAAGTTCACTCCGCAGTTCTCTTCTTTCCTGATATGATCTGTCAATCTTGTGTGTTGTTGGCACAGATTCAACAATAAGTAGGTAACACCCAAATGGAAACCTCAATCTTACCCAATCTCCAAAGCTTCAGCCTACAGTGACCATCTTAGGACAATTCTACCAACATGGCCACTAGCACCTCAAATTTTTGGCAAATCACATCACTAATCAAACCAGTTTCCTCTTTCTGTTAATGGTAGGATGGTCTTCCCTGTCATCAAAGCTGAATTTCTCCGTGTCAATAAAGAGTTTCCAAACTGACTTTGGCACAGTGACACAGGGAACTGCAGTAGTATCTGGGTTAGCGGCACCGAAACTGGCAAGGTAGAGACTCCCCACCTTTCCTTCCATTTGAGCTGCTCTGCTTTAATCAGCTTTATATATTGAAGTTCTGAAAATTACTTCGCTTTGAAAAATGATAATGCTCCAAGAACTCTTTTTGAAAACCATTGCTCTATTTCATCTTTAATTTTTCTCCCTCAACATTACCAGTTAATTGCAGTTAATTACTCCTATTAATTGTATCTCCCCAACATCTCTTGAATTTGTCCCTTTCTCCCTCAAAGCCTCAAAATGCAGGCCCTCATGGCTTCTCACTGAGACTAACAAAGAGTCTCCTGACTGGACTGCCAGCCCTTGAGCTAGCTTCTCCCTCCACCCTCAATCTGCTGTCTGCTAGCTTGAGCTTCCTGAACAAAGTTCCTAGCATCTCCCTGCCCTGCACTCAAATGCACACTCAAAGCTGAAGCTCCTTTGCTGGCATTCAAGGCCCTACCTGATTTGGCTGCAGCTTTCTGCCCAATCTCTGACTGTTCCCTTCCATGAACCTTAGTTTCAACTGAACTGAACATGTCCCTGCTTTTTTCACTTTCCTGATTTGATACATGTGAAGTTTTAGATTTCAAAAAGCCTTCCATTCATTTGTTTCTTTTTTTACCACCTTGTGATAATTTATTCAACTTATTATTTTTATTGCATTTTGAAATTTTTATAATTGTGGTAAAACACAGATATAATAAAATTTATCATCTTAACCATTCATGTACAGTTCAGTCATGTTAAGTACATTCACATTGTTGTGCAACCAATCTCCAGAACTCTTTTCATCTTGCAAAACTGAAACTCTGTACCCATTAAACAGTATCTCCCCATTTACCCTTTGCCTTAGACCCTTGCAACCCCCATTCTACTGTCTGTCTCTATGAATTTAACTACTCTAGGGACCTCATGTCAATGGAATCATATGGTCTTGGCCTTTGGTGTCTGGCTTATTTCACTTAGCATAATGTCTTAAAGGTTCATCCATGTTGTAGCATATGACAGGATTTCCTTCCTTTTCCACTGTGTGGATAGACCACATTTTCTTCATCCACTTCCCTTCATTTTTAAACCCTACTCATCTGTTAAGGATCAACTCAGGAAATGCCTCCTCCACCAGGAAAACTACCTTATGCCTACAGCCAGAAGTGCTTTAATCCTCCTTGGACCATTCAGAGACCTGTCTCTATCCCTGCCCTAAGACACCGATCACCAGCTATTTTATATTCTAGTCCTTTGAGCACGTGTCTCATTGCTCACTTTAGACTGAGAGCTCTTTGAGCACTGGAGCCATCTCTGATTTATGATACCATCCCTCCACCCCACAGCCCAGTGCCCTCAGTGTTTGCTGAGTGCATGCATGCACGTATGCACGGACACTTGCCATAGTCAACAGGGTCACTTTAAAGATAAAAGCCAAATGTGAAATGTATTTCTTATATTTATATGGATCTTTTACACTTCATCCTGGACCTTCTGAATACAAAATAATTATTATCACCTAGATCTCACTGATATAAATGTGCTGAGAACCTATGCATCTACAAATTGTTATGATGGATAAGAAGAAAATGAGGATTATTTTTCAACCCAAACATTTTAAAGGAAACAGAGCCATAAAAAACTTGTAAGCCAGCTTTGTGTCTCCACTGCCACAGCCAGATTGGCCTAGACCAAACAGTTAGGCCAGCCCAAGACAGTGTCATTTGTCTCTATGGCCAAGATATGTGTGGCAAGAACCCCAAAACATTACATCCACCACACATGGCATTTATGTCAGTCCTGGCACATCTGACTGGAAATGGCTGAATTCAGCCGTGATCATGTAAGTTATATAAAAATGTCATCTCTCCACACTCACTCACCCGTTGAGTTAATAAACAGGACTTCATGCCTAAATGGAATAGAGAAGACTCTGCGAGCACAAAATTGCAAACGTTTTTGGAGCTAGAAGCTTTATAGATCATCTGGTCAAATCCACTCATTTTATTATCTCAGAGATGTTTCATGATTGGCCCAGAGTCATAGAGCAAATTTGTTGCAGTGCTAGCACTATTCAAGTTAAGAGTTAAGTGTCTTAACTCACAGACTAAGGCAAAAATTATGCCACAAAGTCTCCTAGATTTCAAATCATTAATAGAAAGAATGGCCCAAGAAGAGGCACTGGTTGCTCACTGCTATCAGAGAAGCCTAGTGATTTCCCTAAGAAGGATGATATATTTCTAGGAGCAAATATTAATATATTTATCATGTTTCCCCAGTAGATTTTAGCCCTTGTGGAAATGACTTTGCAGATTCTTTTAAGCATTATCATTGTCATTATAACATCTGTATCATTTATAATCCCTAATTATTTGTGACAATATACTAGGCACTATACAAAGAGAAATAATGGAGAGTTTGTGTATTTGTATACACAGGCCTCTCATATTTCTTCTCTGCATCTTCCTCCCTTCCTCCTGCAACATCCCCAAATGATCAAGTTAGATGAGCTGCGTTAATTTGTTTCTACCTGACAATTATAATATTTCTTCCAAGATGCTTACATTTACCGATATCCCTTTGAAAGTAGCACAGAATTTGCCTTCAGTTCTCTTAGGTTTGGTAGATGTGATTTGTCCAGTCATGGCGATGTTTTTGTCTTGACCAAAGGGACCATTATTGCCATTGACATTTCTGCGGCGTGGAGGGTCCTCTGGCAGTGGGGAAAGTGGAGGAGGAAATAGTTTTTCTTCCTTTCTTCTATTTGCTCTCCTGGATGAATTATTTCTGTGGAAAACAAGAAGTGTAGGGTGTCACAAAGTCTTCTCTCTCTTTATTCCGATTTTCCCCATGATGCTAGTACTGTCAGCTGAAGTCATATTTTAACTGCTATCCGTCTACCTATGGTGAAGAGCATATCTAAAAATGCACATAGACATAGATATAGATATCGATATAAATATAGATATCTCTCTATATAAATATAGATATATGCATACATATGTATCCAAGAATAAACTCATGTCTTTGCAGCAGAACTCCATGACAAATGTAAATGCCTAATGAAGTGTGCTACAGTAGGATATTTTCAACTTTTCAAGATTACTGTTAATTAGATTTTTATGGAAAATACAATGAAGACTTTAATCCCATCATTTTTCAGGATGGTTCCTACTTATTTTGCCCTAGGACTTAACTTCACAATCATGCAATAAATGGCACAATAATGAATCAGTGGAAGAACATTTTCTTAAGAAATATTATGCTTATGCATTACTTAGAAATAAATAATGCACTAAATAGTATTGCGACATACATTGCAAATTGTATATACAGAATGTTCTACTCCAACGCCAAGCATAATCAGCCTCTGACCTTAAATTGTTATATTGAAGTACTGATGTACTCCACTTTACAAAACTCCATTTAAAAATATTATTTTGTCATATTCACAGTAGACATCTGCAATTTTAAAAGTACTCGCGTGCTTTCAAACTGATTTATCTGCCCATTAAATGGGCACCATCAAATAGTCTGAGACTTCAAATAAAACAGAACAACTGAAACCTTATGCTAGCTGCTTAACATGGTAATTGGGTCATGGATTTTCATTTTAGTTACTGTCTTAGACTAATCAATGAAGATTACTTGAATTTTAATCTTTTCTTAGACAACTAATATTGCACTGTGCAGCTATTTACTTTTCATGATTATTGACTACAATTTTCAGTAGAAAATTAAGTCAACAAGAATTTATGTTCTCCTCTTGGTCAATTTCAGTCAGTGTCTAGAAATAAAGATTTACAATATCTCAAAGCAACAAATCAAAGATGAACAAGCATTCAAGTGGTCTGATTCCCTGAAACAGAAGTCAATGCAGACTCCTTGGCCCACTTCCACTGTGTTGCACAAAATTGCTAACTGTAATATGTGTCATCTTCTCCATCTTTTGTTTCATAAATGTGGCCCTATGTTAATGTTTGTTGTGTAGCGAAACTGAAGAAACGCAACTATTTCTGTCATTACCTCAATTGATTAAAATTAATTAAAAATACTTTCCAATGGATTTTAAAAATTGCTTTGACATGTATAACTATTTTAAAACAGTAGTGATGCCCGATTAAAATGATGGTGAACATATGGATTAAGATTCTTGTCCATGAGGAAACTCCACAAAGAGCAGATCACATTAAGTGTAATAATTACAAAGGCACCAGGCCTTTGGGAATTTACGTGTGTGGATGTCAAGCATTGCTGTGGCATCTACAGGAGGTGAATCGTGGTTCATTAGCTGTAAATACTCCCCCACTACTTGAGCTGCCTGAGGAGAAACTGGGGGCTGCAATGGAAAGAGCTGCTTCTGAGAGGCAGTTAATTTGCCATTGGCAACCACAGTCATGCAATGCCTGCCTGTCTGCCACTAAATCAACCAGCGGGGATTCAGTGCATTCTGTACAGTGAGCACCCGTGACCTGGCCCCCTTTACATCTGCCTGGTCATGATCTGGAACCATGGGGTCTTTAAGGACTTCCTTGGTGAAAGACACCTAGGGAGCATTTTCTAGAGGCCACTCAGTCATTGTTATGACTTACAACTACAAAAACAGCTTTTGTGTCTTTGGGTACCTCTTCCAGTATGCCAGAGTAGAACAGGAGACAAAACAAGAGCATCACCACCTGCACTCAATTCCTCCGAGGGCCTGCTGAAGGTACCAGTTCTAAAGAAGAAGGGGAGGTCCAGGAGAGTCCTTCTGTTGAACTATGGGGAACTATAGCTGTCATAGTCTGGTGTGGAATCTTTGTTAGGTTTAGAATGGTCATTTAGAAAAGTGAATGTTGTCTCCCATTTTGTTTGAAAGGTTAATAAGGCACAAAGGTGCAAAGCTTGAGGAGAGGATTCCCAGGAGGAGACCCCTAAGAGGTCAGTCATTGCTTCATTCTTCCTCAACTCCAGAAAGTTTTCCAGAGAAAACTCATCTGTTTGACGGGCATAAGAAACTAATTGAGGCTCTTTCTGAATGATAAATGCTACAAGGGAAACACTGCTTTCCCACCTACTAAAAAAGCAGAGACATTATAAAGACAGTGGATTAAAGACACCATTTGGTGTAAGGAACATGGCTGTGCTGCAGCCGAGCAGGCATAGGGCAGCAGGCATAGGCTGAGGTAAACAGCCTAGATGACTCAGTGGATTGGGGCACAGGCGCACAGTCCCATGTCTTACATAATCATAGCCATGAAGATGTAACACAGAGAAGCTCACCACCTGGCTCTCAGCCACTATTGTTTGTGTAATGTAGAAATGTAACACTCATCGTGTGAAGGAGCTGCTAAATAAAGCTATGTCTCATTTACCTGCTGTCTTTTGAGTGTTCTTCAAGCTCCCTGCTCCACATCCACACACTCCCCTCAGACCTCAGCTGGGGTTGGACCACAACCCTGAGGGTGACATTTGGTAAGAACCAACTCAAATGACTAGACCTTTATGTAATACTTGGTCATCTCTCTTTTATAAGATGGGGAAGGCGACAGGCCACTGGGTCACCTAGAGAGTGTAGCAGTGGGGACTGAAGGTTGTGGCGAGGCTGGATGGCCCAAACTGGTCCAAGCCTGGAAACTGAGGGAACAATGCCACCACAGCGATGCCATTTTAGTCCTTCCTCCTTGCAAACAACGGAGGAGGGCTCTGGAATGACCATGTCTGACCATCAGGGGAGCATGCCTCCTCACATGCCTGGTCTACCCTCAGGTGAAGGGGTCAGCTTGCTCCACTGGAAGGGTCTCTAGTTCTGAGAACTTCAAGTATGTATGTGAAGGGATGTTTCAGAGCAAAGTTACATCAGAGAATACAGACGAACCTCACCAATAACTACTGATCCTCGGGGCGGGGGGCAGCCCAGGACCCAAATCTCCTTATTAGTTAAACCAGATCTAGTGGTAATTGATCTTTTCTTTCCTTTCATCTCAAAACAACAAAGATCCAGACAAATGTAAGCTGATAACTTATTTCTGACATCTTATCTGTAGCAGATTGATGCCATATCACTGATGTTAAACTGTGATCTGTGAAATCAATTGTTAGCTGCAGTTAGCCAGATTGCCTCTCTGCTCTGGGCTGCTAATAGGCTCCCAAACTGGCTTTGATGGAAGTAATCTCTAACGTTGAATGAATTTATGGCAATAATTACTCAGACAGAATGGTTCAAGTAGCTGACATGATTGTTAGTTAAGTGATATTTATAAGACAGAAATAACTTGGTCACAATGCTTGGCAGAAACAGAAGGCAGGACTTCTCTGAAGAAGACTCAAGCTGTTTGAATGAGGAGGTGCCAGGAGGCCTCCTGCCGGACTCTGGAACCTTCCACACAGAGAGAGAAGGAAGAACAGGTGCCAGCTCCTTGGAATGACATGTTTGGGGAGGCCAGAGAGATGAGCTGTCTGGGAGTGGCCCTCCTCCTGGGACAGTTCTGTGTCAGGAAAAGATGGCTTCTTTTTTTTTTTTTCATTCCCTTGGCTTCTGTGGAGTTCCGGACATAGCTACTGGTCCTCAAGATTCATATCAATGTTAAGTAATGACATCAAAGAGGAAGCAGCTGCCTCATTCTGTCAAGATCAAGGAGTTGCTTTTCCAGGGAAATTGAGTAATCACCATCAGAACTGAATGTTGGGTAGAAGCAGGTGATCTGGTTAAAGTGATAGGGGCTCTCTTGATGCTTCTTGTTAATTTATTTACTTCCTTTTACGCTTCACTGAGTGCTAAAAGTTCGTTTTGACTAATTTTAGTGATAAATCTGAATTAGAGTAAAGAAATGTTGCTAAAAGCTCATGAAGTCACCCCAATTCTGGCAGCCTATGTTGTACGCCTTATCACACCCTTGTTAGACCAGTGGCCAGGGACAGCTGTCAGGCCTTGACTGAGAGACTCCTGTTTTTTACCTTAAAGTCTGGGGCAAGACCCCCTAAACAGGTTCAATTAGGATTTCTCAGGAGTCTTAACAATCATACCAAGCCATCATACAGAGCCAGGGCAAACTCACTCTCTAGTGTTGGGAGGCTTGTGGGGTGGGGCTGGTGAGATGCAAGGGGGGAGCAAGCAGATAGTTGTGGCCTCCTCCAGGCGCTGCTTCTTCTCAGGGATCTTCTCTGCAACTTCTGTTGGCTTTAACAGGGAAAAAAATACACAGAGCTTGAAATGCATGGCACCATTCAGACAATCATATTTTATACACTAAAAATGAGCAAGATACATAGTTTGCTTTTATTTTAACTTCTAGATTAGGTAGGTGAGTTAAATGTGCACCTTTGATCAGACAGAAAAGCAATCAACCTTGCCTAGCCTAGTCCTACAAAGACGTTGGCATTTGAGAGAGCAGAACTGTGTAATCTGAACCTCTGTGTAAAGACTGGGTGGCATGGGAATCTCACGACAAAAGTAAAGAGAATCTATTAATACAATTTTTGGACACTTCTCCCATCAACAATGCCCCCACAAATGAGTAGTTTAGAAACTAACATTGTGACTTGAATGTGACATAAATCCTGTCCGAGCAGCATGGGGATCATGGCTGACATATAAAGGTTGCTTACACAATGAGCACCATGCAAGGAAATGAACCATGTTCAAAGCACACCTTTGGACTTTTGCATGTGGTGTTTTGAAGGTACACTGTCAGCTGTGGTTGTACTGTCGTCATCACTAAATGTGGAGAATCAATGGTAGGGCAAAGGCCTTTGACTTCTTGGTCCGTATTTTGGAATATAGGTTGAGTAGCTATTATCCAGAATAGTTGGGACCAGAAGTGTTTCAGACTTTGAATATTTTTGAATTTTGGAATATCTGCATTAAACTTACCAGTTGAGCATCTCAAATTCAAAAATCCAAAATCTGAAAATGCTCCAATGAACACTTATTTCTCCTTAGTGTCATGTCAGTGCTCAAAAAGTTTCAGATTTGGAGCATTTTGGATTTTGGATTTTTAGATTTGGGATTCTCAAACTGTACTCTCATTAGGTATGCAACTCAGAGAGAATATCCTCTGTTTTGGAACTTGTGAAATCAAGCTGAATGATGACTGCCATCATTTTTGCATCATCCTAGTCAGTAGGATGGCCTAGCCACAGTGGGGGCTGCGGCCCAATGAGGAATCTTAAGTCTTTCCTGGAAAGGGACAGAATAAATGAAGAAAGGACTGGGAACCTCCTCTCTAGCCACTGTGGCAGCCTTAGAAATAAGATTACCTGAATATCATCATGAGATAACGTCACTCTAAAAAAAACTACCCTGAGATGTGGAGATACGACAGAATGAGCGTACTGGATACCAAACCATTTCTCTA